>NC_143476.1:40268202-40571232 GCF_987193195.1 Phasianus colchicus | reverse complement strand
TTTTTTTTTTCTTTAATGTTGCCGTGCTAGATCAGTCTTCACCCTCTGTTCCTGTTCAACACCTGAAAAACTTCATTGCTGGAAATCCCAGCGGGAAGTGTGAGGGAATCTCAGTATGTGCTGAAACTGCTGCAAGTGGGTGATTGTAAGGTAGAGGTATCATTTTCTCAGTAATGTAAGAGAATGTTGTAAAGTCATGACCCGAACTTTGGAATAAGTCTTACTGGGTGAGATTTTTGAAGTGCAATTAAAAAGCAGATTCTTCCACTTACCAAGGTGCAGCTAATCCTTTGGTATTTCTTAAAGCTCAAACACTAACTTTCAGAAAAAATAAATAGTGTTTCGTGAAGTGGCATGAGGGTACAACCTAAATAGAGAAGATATAGTTGCTAGCCACGAAATAAATGTTTCCTGTTGTAACTCTTCTTACTACCTTCATAGGAGCTCAGGAACTGAATTTACACATGATGAAATTAATGAAGAGAAAAAAGAATATTTGTGTTTACTCTGTGTCAAAGCTAGGAATGAGTCAATTCCACTCTGTAAGAAGTTATGTGGAGGCCTTACGCATGCTTGACTGACAGGAGCAATAGGTTGCTTTTTCATTTAGGTTACATGAGTTTGTCTTACCTTCTTACCTAAACCTAATCTTGCCTATTTATTTATTTATTTATTTATTTAAGATATTCATCTATTTTGCTTGTGCTGAAAGGGGCAAATGCCGCTGTGTAGGGGCTGTCTTTGTTCTCTCCTGTATAAGTAATGCTGGAGCCTAGAGAGGCACATGTAAAGGCTCTGCACTAGTGATTCTGGACTGTATGGTTGTGTGTGCTTGTACATGTGTATCCAAGAAATGCTATCAGCCTCTCGGCTGGCTGGATGGCATATGGAGGCAGCTGCATCTGCTGCTGTAGGTAATTCCCAAGCCCTATTAAGGGTGGGAACAAGGGAAGCCTTTGAATCCTAGAAGCTAGTACTTTGGATAATTTCCTTTGTGCTTTCAGTAGTTGTCAGCTCAATCATTATCATTTTTAAATACTATAAAAAATGGCAGGTATTTTATAACAAATTTCAGACTCCAGATCACAAGACAATAGCTTGTATGTGTAGGGGGAAAAAAATCAGAGCTATGTCTGTATGCACTATGTGGGAACTAAGTGTTGAAATATACTGCGGGGCTTCATATAAGAACCAAACAAACTTGATTTAAATGAAGGAAGTAATTATTCAATTAGCAGTGAGCAAATCTTCACAGAAGGGAATCTTCCAAAGCACAAGAGGTGAACAGCTGTATCTTTGAGTAACACAAAGAATGAACCCTCCTTTATTTTGCTTGATGTTGGATGCATGGGGCAGTGAAATGACTTCTTCCTGTAATTGGGTTTTTATGGCTTTGGGGTACCATGGCACATAAATGCTTTTCGAAGCAAGTCTATTGCTATGCCACTAACAGAGACAATGAAAATGACAGTGATAGGAACTGGAGGTTCCTCTCTCCCCCCCCCTCCCCCCCCTCCCCCCCCCCTCCCCCCCCCCCCCCCCCTTTCTCTACTACTGGCAGAGCTGAAGCACCTTGTACTAGGTGAGACCTGACCCCAGACCTTCATATAACCTATGGTGCAGGGATAAATAAGATTTTATTGCTAACCTACATTTATGTGTAGAATTATTTAATTTACAGCAGAATAATATTGCTATGCTACTAGTCTTGGAGACCTTCATCCTGCCATCTTCACGTTCTCCAGTGTGATCACAAGCTGGTCACTCAAAAGCATGGTACTACTGAGAGGTAGCTTTTGGGACGTCATTTGTTAAAGTCTTGCACAAATAACAGGTATTTTTGCCCAAGGAGGTTGTGGATGCTCTGTCGCTGGAGGCATTGAAAGCCAGGCTGGATGTGGCTCTGGGCAGCCTGGTCTGGTGGTTGGCGACCCTGCACATAGTTGAAACTAGCTGATCATTGTGATCCTTTTCAACCCAGGCCATTCTATGATTTCCATAATTTTTTTCTGAGAGTCTGTCTGCCTTCAAATATATCCAGAGCTCTGTTGAGCTGCACAGAGATTTCTGTTAAGGTCAGTGTGATCTGAGGGCTGTAGTATGTTTCTAGAAACTTGACCTCAACAGCAAGGTGGGCCCGGGTGAACCTGATGAGGTTCAACACGGCGAAGTGCAAGGTTTTGCACTTGGGCCAAAGGAATCCCAGGCACCCATACAGTCTAGAAGGAGTGGTCCTTGAAAGCAACCCTGCGGAGAAGGACCTGGGGGTCTTGATAGATGAAAAGCTTAACATAAGCCAGCAGTGTGCCCTTGCAGTTCGTAAGGCAAATGGTATCCTGGGCTCCATTAGAAGAGGGATGGCCATGAGGGACAGGGAGGTGATTGTCCCCCTCTACTCTGCTCTTGTGAGGCCCCATCTGGAGTACTGTGTCCAGGTCTGGAGCCCCCAGTACAAGGAAGACAGAGAGCTGTTGGAGAGGGTCCAGAGGAGGGCCACAAAGATGATCAGGGGACTGGAGCACCTCCCCTATGAGGACAGGCTGAAGGAGCTGGGCTTGTTCAGCCTGGAGAAAAGAAGGCTGTGGGATGACCTCATTGCAGCCTTTCAGTACCTAAAGGGAGCCTACAGAGGGGAGGGGAATCAACTCTTTGAAAGGATTGATAACTGCAGGACAAGGGGAAATGGTTTTAAGTTGAGGGGAGGGGGGATTTAAGTTGGATGTCAGGGGGAAATTCTTTCCTATGAGAGTGGTGAGGTGCTGGAACAGGCTGCCCAGAGAGGGTGTGGATGCCCCATCCTTAGAGGTGTTCAAAGCCAGATTGGATGGGGCCCTGGGCAGCCTGGTCTAGCATTAAATGGGGAAGATGGTGGCCAGGGAGGTTAGAGATTCATGATCCTTGAGGTCCCTTCCAACCCTAGCTATTCTGTGATTCTGTGAAACTTCCTTTGCATAGTCCAATGGATCCTGGCAAGAGCCCAGGACACATAAGGAAGTATAGTTTTCTGCCTTCTGTGCTCAAAGAAGATGTATACACACTTTCCTCACTTCCTTGGAGAGAAGATAGGGAAATGCATTGTGATATCTATACTCACTGACTTCACAGGAAACAGAAGAGTTTCTAGAGCTTCTGGGATTTAGATTCTCAATGTTAAGTAATTTTTTTTATTTTTTTTTTTATTCATCCTGAATGGCAGGGCTAAGTTCCTTCCTGCATAATAGAATTCCTGCATACTCTGGATAATAAAGAAGCTGACAAAAAAAATAAGACTCAACTCTTAAATCTTGCATTGCCATCCTGAAAGATGACAAAAAGTGGCCGATTTTGTGACCTAAGAAGTACAGAGAATGAGCTGAACTACTTATTCAATTATGTCAAATGATCGGCACCCATTTATTAAATGATGTAAAGTGAAATTAAATTAGAGCAAGTAAGTGATTACATTATGTAAAGCAATTTTTTAAACTGAGTAATGTGATCACCCTTCATTTATTACATTAAGTTCAGAATATTGGATGTGTTATTATTAAATTCATGGAAATGCTTATAATGATGGACTAGTAAAAACAGTTTTCCAGTGAAATCACTCCTTTCATTATTTCTTTTTCAGTACTGGCTATTGATAAAATGCTACTATTCCTCTCAAAGTGAAAGATGAAGTTTTAATGTAACTTCTCAGCCATTGCTTATAGGTAAAATCTTGTAGATATTACTTGCAAACATTGCTTCTAAGTTACTGAAAGCAAGCCGACAAAGAACATGATCAGCAGTAAAGGAGATTGGTAGAGGGAGGAAAGGGCAAGAACTGGGTCTTAATATTGCAAACTTGCAAGAAATATATTTAATAAAATAAAACAACGTTATATTTTCCTACCATACTGCTTTTACATTTTTAGTCAGATGGGATGAAAACGTTTTTTTTTATCATTATGTTGAAACTTTTATTCACATTTTTGCAAGGAAGAATCACTGTATGCAACCATTCTGACCTTATAGTTTGAAATTACATACTATTCTGCTGGCCTGTTTTCTTATGTTCATTCTGGACTAAGAAAAATATTTTCTTCCTACCTCTTCAGATTCCTTGCACTGCCACTCAACTATTCATGTTGTAGAGTAGGCTCAGAGGTAATGAAAAATGTTATAAATGGTATCCATTATTAAATCAGCTTATTTGTTTGCAATGCTTATAGGGAGAATATTTCTCAATGGATTCAAACACCAATTTCTTGTTGAAATTCAGCTACTCTTGTTGCTAGAACATTTTTAAGTCTTAAAGAATGCATTCTCACTCAGAGAGCCAGGTGCAAAACACTTAGGAGTGTATAGTGTTTGCTTTTTTTTTTTTTTTTAATGAATCTAATTGTACAACTTAAGTCTGAAAAATAAAATATGAGAAGCTGATTATTTGCAGAGCTCTGTGTGGGGGAAAAAAACAGCACTTCAAATTGCAGTTAAGATTTACTGCAGAAGTGGCACAAAATTTTTTGCTACATGTGAAAAAGCTATCTGATTTAAGCTTGTCTGAAAGAGTACTTGGACTATTTCCGTTGGCTGATAGAAGTCAAAAACTGACTTTTTTTTTTTTGTTAAAGTTTTGATTCAGGAGTGAAATGGCAATTTTTTTCCAGGGCAGTTTTAGCTAGATAAACAACTATCCAAGTGTTCTTTAAAGCTGGGGATGGAACATGAAGACAAAGTAATGAATTAGGTAGGAGAGTTAAGAAGTCTTAATTTTCGGGTTCTAATTGGGAAAATAATAAGAGAAGTGTGAAATGCAACAATGAGGACAGAAGAGAGACAAAAATGCAGAGTAAATAACAGGAAAATATTTTTTTCTTTAATTTCAATGCCTCAATAATAATGGCTTGGTAATGTAGTTAATTATTTGCTGTTAAAAAAAGTGAAAATGAAATTTTCGGGATGTAGAATATCACTATCCTGGCAGCTGCTGAAATAGAATTATTTAAGTTGGAAAAGATCTGTAAGATCTCAAAGTCTAATCATTGACCTGATCTGCCAAATTGTACCACTAAACCATGTCTCTAAGCATTATATCCGCATGATTCTTAAATACCTTCGGGGGTGGTGAATCTTCCATCTCCATGGGCACTTTTTTAATACCTGGTCATAATTTCTATGAAGCAATTCTTCCTTATGCCCAACCTAAACCTCTCCTGGCACAACCTATGACTGTTCCCTTGTGCCCTGTCACTTGTCATCTGAGAAAGAAGGCCGGCCCCCACCTCACCATGAACTCCCTTCAGGGAGCTATAGAGAGGGATAAGGTCTTCTCTGAACCTCCTCTTCTCCAGACTAAATAATCCCTGCTCCCTCAGCTGCTCCTTAAATTTCTAGCCACAGGCTGACTCTGATTTAGTAAGGTTTGAATTTATTATCTTTCTATGAAAATTTGGTTTAAAGGCTTTACAATGTTAAGATTCAGCATTCCTGTAAGAAAATATACGTCAATCATCTTTTTATATATATATAACAAAGCACATTTTTCTTATCATGTAGTTTGACATATAGATTAAAAAAAAGGACAATGTACACTAAGCAGGAAAAAATATTGAAATGAATACTGAGTTTGTATAGTATATGAGAACAATGACAATGAAAAATGATGACTATTAAAGAAGTATATTTTAATAGTTAGCTGCCTCTTTTTTCATGCAAATTTATAGCTGTTATTATCTCCTGGCCTAACCAGGGGATTGAAATAGATTCTCAGCAATTGATGACCCTAGATTAATACTACGAAGTTGTACTATATGAAATTAATTAATTTACAGAAATATTTGCAGTGCCTTGTATTACTAGGATAAAACCAGCAAAATAAAAGCAGAGCAAATAAAGTCTTTAGCAGCAGTGTAAGTGAAAGATTGTGCCACTAGTCTCAGCAACTGGGAAAAATCTGTGGCAGCTGGGAGAAGAAGTGGACAGAATGGAAACCATTTTAAGTTAGGAGTGGACCAGAGCAATTCTAACACTTGCATAGCATGGGGCAGGGAAGTCCAGGCCTTGCTGAAACTGCTTTTTCTAGCTAAATTTTTCACTTTTCAACATGTATTGGTGGCTGGCATGTGTGACCTGTGTGCAGTAGTGGCATTCAACACTCAACTGCTGAGGTTCACCACCCCTCTACTGCCTGGTTGCATGTGGTTCTGAAGTATCTACAAGCAATCTACTCCCAGGCTAATAAAAGACAGTGATCAAGGGCAGTTGTACATTTATTCTTTCACCAGATCAACACAATTGTTTTTTAAATCTGGGTCCAGATACCAGTGCAGAGTTGCCGTCTGTGATTTGTTAATAGTGTAGGGTATCCCAAAACACCAGCTGTTAGATCTAGGAAACGGTTGCAGAAAAATGACTTCTGATGCCATACAATATATCAGGAGTTGATTAGACTGACAACAGCTAAATGAAGCACTTAGTTCTACTTTGTTATATTTGTTTTATTCAGGGAGGAGAAGAAAGGAATTTTGTATATTTCTTCATTAATATGGACATTTCATCCCACGTTAAGCAAAGCTCCAGGGAAGCAACCTTTCCCTACCCTTAATTAATCCAGAGAGTGAACATGAGGATGACTAGACAGATGGGATATCATTTAAGTATGGAAAAATTGTCATCATCCCTCTTTAATTAGTATTGTAGGATGGCTCTTTTCAGATATAAGTAGATATGACAAAGATGTGTTTCACATATTCAAGAGGGTAATTAAACTGCCACATGCTCAAACCAATATACATACAGACCTGATTAAAAAGCTGAATTCAAGAAAACAATGATGGATGAGCTTTTAATGCACATGGGTATTAGGAAAAGCAGTGAGAAGGGCGGGCTGTGAAAGGAATTGTTTGATTTCATGGCTGTGAAGACAAAAAAAAAGGGAATGAATATGCATTTTATTTATAAGAGGGAAAGCTATAAAGGAGGAACTGAAGACACAGGAAGACAAATTCATGCCATGTAGTTTAAAATAATGCTTTAATTATAAAGACAGGAGAACAGGCAGACCGTACTAGTAATCAAACCAAAATATACCTCTCTGAATAGTTGTGCTTTATGAGCCACACAGGCTGCTTTTTAATGCCTGGACTATATGGCTGCTCCTTGGAATCAGTGTGGCTTTTCTTTCTTTTCTGAAGCTTGGCAGTGTTATAACTGAGCTTGTTTCACTGCTTCAGAAATATATATCTATTTCATACAAAAGCGGCAAAGTTTTTGCTGACCAAAGTCTGACTGCAGCCTGCTTTCCTCTGGCAAGCTCCATGAGGACTCCTGGGGATGCTCTGCAGGAGGACCTGCACAGGGAAGGGGAACCTGCAGGACTTCCCCAGAGAGGTTGGAAGTCCAGGAGGCAATTCTTTGCTTATCTGCTGGTCTGTCATCCTGTACAAGCTCCTCTCTGGGAACCACTCTGTCTCTGAGGCAAAGCTTGAAGTTGTTTTGGTATTCATTCTCCATGTGCTTTCGCTGTCTCTGCAGAATGGGTGTCGAGACTCCAAGTCACAGAAAAAAAAAAAAAATATATCGTGTAATTGCATTGAATTGGCATCAAAATAGCATGTTACTGTGTCACTAGGAGGGTCTTGGGATGACTTCGGCAGGCAAGATAGTTAATGGAAAACAGAACTTAAATTTACTGCTGTTTCTTGTAAAAATGATGTGTTAAGTCTACTTACTTGTAATAAAGGAAAAAGTTATATACCAGTTCTGTTGCCAGTGAAAGCTAACGTGTCAGCTTTAGGCCATCATATTTTTCTCTCAGTCCATTTTGTCTGCTCAAAAATATATCTCTACTTATCCATGCTTGCTGTGAGAATAATGCCTCTTATTTATTTTCATAAAAATGACAACAAAGACCACAACAGCACTATTTGATAGAGCAAGGTCTCAGCTACAAACATTATTTTTCATCAGACTCACTACCATTAGCTGTGCATTTTCACCATCGATGAACAAGAACCTGCATGCCATACTTGTAAAAATCTGCATCAGCAGAGGAGACCACTATCACTGTTGCCACTGTTGAAATGCACTACCCACCCTCATGGTGCTAACAACTACTGATTGATCTTCAGAAATGTTTGCCAAGTGTCAGTGAATATCAGCGAGTGTCTCCTGAATGGAGGAATTCGGTTCCACCTCTTTGCTTCATTCACACTAGCATGTCAGACACCATTTTGTCAGACTGACCCTCTGCTGCCTATCTGTCACACGGCAACAAAATTGAGCTGAATATTGGTGGGAAGGGTCAGCTACACTGCCTTACCACCAACATCCTTCTCTGGTATTGTGGGTCAACATAATAAAATAGGAGGCATTACTTTTGGAGCAGCTGTGGTGCTAGGTGGGAAGAGAGGTGGTTGTTGTTGTTTTTATTTGCGAGCTGAAAGAAGAGCTGAGGCAAATAGTAAAGTATTTCCAGCTTAAAAAGCCATTTTACCACTATGATGATTTTCTTGCCTCATACTGCTTTTTTCTTTTTTCTTTTTTTTTTTTTTTAGGTGAAGACTATTCCATAGCAGATATATGATGCTTCCACACTGTTGGTTTTGTACATGCATTCTTGGTAGAGTGGTGCTGCTAATATGCGACTCTGATGGTGTGGAATTACCAGAGGTGTTTTTCTTCATGACCTATTTGTTGGAAGATTGTGCCATCAGTAAACTGTTTTCATATATATTTTAGTTTGCTTTTCTCCAAGCTAATTATGCAGTTGCTTTTTGGCACACAAATGCCTTGGCACTAATCTAAGTCAGCATCCAGCCAACTCAAACATATCTATCCAAGCTTTGAGCTTGGTTTATACAGCTAACATCATATAGCAGATTCTTAAAACTTGCTTCAAACAGAAATTTCAACTCTAGACACTCAACCAGCAGAATTGCCCTTTTATTTATTTTCTGCCACTTTCATTATGATTAATTCTTCTCTATATAAATAATCCCTGTTCTGTACCTATGGAGTCATTTCATTTTTAGGAGATAGAAATCATTCATTTCCTGCCAATGAAAGCTCATAAAACAATATATTGACAATTACAGCCAGCTGAGCTGGTGATTATGAGATTAACTATTGTTATGAGTGATGGTGTTTAGAAGCTTCAGATTTCCAGCTCTGGTACAGAGGGTAGAAGGATCTGAGCAAAGAGAACTGCAGGAGCTGTTGGACTCTGGGTCAACACCACCCTGCTCTCAACTGAACTGATAGGATTACAAGGTGTTTGGCTCTGGGATTTGCAGCCGAAACCTTCCTGACAGCTGATGTTTCTGAAAATGGCTCAGTGTGGGCTAAGAGTGGTCTTTGAAGCCCACAGTCTCAATTCTATAGACAGGTGGGAGGCTATTTTAACTTCTGTTAGTGGTGGGTTACTTGGGATAATCCCACAGATAGTGAGGTTTTCCTGCTTTTCCTGCAGCTATTCTGAGAGACAAAAGTTGCAACAGCAGTCATAAGGAAGTATGGTACAGGAGAACCAGTCAGTCCCTCGGATATTTTGGAGCACATGTGAGTTACAGTAACACTAAAACACTGAGTAAAAGAATTAGAGGAAAAGCCAATGAAGGAACAAGATCATCTGAATAATTTGCAGTCTTTCTAAAGAGATTTTTTTTTTTTTTTAAGGTTGACATAGCTAAAATGCTTGATCTCCAACAGTAAAAATGGACAGATAATAATCTTTTCTTTAAGTGTTATAAGTGAAATTGGCTCATTTGAACTGAAAAAGATTAGGAATCAGTCTCTGGAGTGGCTTAGCTTACCGATCCATATTGGATGTGGCAAGCCCAAATAGACAAGCTGTAAGAATAGCTGCAACCAGGAGTCCCCACAGCCTTGGACTGAGCGTGGCCTGAGATTTGCCAGAGGAAACAAAGCTACTGTATTTGTGATATTCACCCCAGAGCCTAACTCTCTGGTGATCCTGAGGGCAATGTCAATGAACATTGAGCACAATGAACATTTCTCTAAAAGCCAAAGAAGAGAAAATTTAAGTGCAAAATGTCCTATTTCTTATCAAGAAAGTGAGCTGCTGAGGATGCCTGCTGTTCACTCCATGCTTTCTAAGCAGCTCTCTGTGCAGCAGTGGGTGGTGGCCAAGCCTGGAGTAAAGCTGCAGACAGCTTCAGAAACTGCTGTGGGATTGGCACTGACCACATCCATGTGGCTATGTCATGGTGCAAACCAGACTGCTGTACCTCAGAAACTTCTTCACAGGAACGTGGTGCTGCTGCAGAGATGGGAGAAAGTCTGCGTTATGGGACCCAGCCAAAGAAACAATTGGCATGGATGCTGCCCAAATCATTCAATCAACGTCGTTGAACCAGCTCACCCAGCCAAGTCATGTTATGTGCTCTGTACCACCATTGGACTATGTGGACCATTACTTTGCTTCCCAGAGTTATAGTTTGAGAAGACAAAATGTCCCAGTGAAGTCCCAGGATACTCCATGTTCTAGGTCAGGCCAGAGGAAGTTATTTTGCCATGTCAAGATACAGCAATTACCAAGTGGAAAGTTACTGTTTAAGGAAAATGAAATCTTGAATACTTAATCGGAACTGACGTGTTGATTCCTTGAACTATATTTTGCTTCTGTGAATACCAGACCATAAAGTGAAAATTTTTGTATTTAACATTCCAACAGCTGAAAAGTCCATTATGAGTGATCTTAAAGCAACCTTTAAAATGCTGTAAATGTCAGTTTTTACCATTTCTTTTCTTTAATCTATATAATTGCCAGCTAACGCATTATGAGCTATTTAGGTGTTTATTACATTTTGCTAAGGCTGACATTTGATTTACCAAAACTGATTATGAAAGGATTTTGCTGAGGAACCAAAGCACGTGATCTCTGGGATGAATGTCAGAGAGATGGGTTAGCAAGGATGGGTTGCTGCACATGGCTTCAGGAGCACTGCATTGGTCACTGGTTTGATATAGAATTGAAGATATCTGAATTAAGTGTTCAATATTTTACATAGGGAATACCAGAGACAGTTAATAGTGTCCATGCTAAGGAAATACAAACTAACAGTGAAGGAATCACATCTCTTCCCTGCTCCCTTTTTAAATATCTACCTTCAGAGTACTGTTGACATGTCCATGTAAATGTGCTGCTGATTGCAGCCCCAAAGAAGAGATCTGCAAGGTTTTGTAGAAGAGATGAGTGGCCAAATTTCATTTATTTCCAGAGCGGATACTGCAGAGAGCTGCAAAAATCTTTAGCTGCCACACTGAAACTACATGTGTAATTTACTGGAAGTTCCATGGTTGTTGTGTTAAAGCAATTCAAATGCAACAGAAGGAAACAACAACAATTCAGCCTCCGTGACCATCTCACAGGTGGTTTTGCTGTTCAGCTCAGTAGTGTTATTCATCAGATAATACCTTGCACAATCTTTAAGAATTTGTGCAGCTACAGAGGTTGTTTTTTTTTTTATTCTTTTTTTGCAGTTGAAATAGCATTTTTGAAACTTAATCACAGAAACATAGAATCACAGAATAATAGAATGGCTTGGGTTGGAGGGTACCCAAGGACCATAAAGTTCCAATCTCTCTGTACAGGCATGGCCACCAACCTCCAGATCTGGTACTAGACCAGGTTACCTAGGACCTCATTCAACCTTTTCTTCAGCACCTCCAGATACGCAGCATCCACAGCCTCTCTGAACAGCCTCTTCCAGAACCTCACCACTCCATAAAGCACTTCCAAAAGCCTTTGATGTGGTCTCTTACAGTATTCTCCTAGGGAAACTGGCTGCCTATGGCCTGGACAGGTATACTCTTCTTTGGGTAAGCAACTGGTTAGAGGGCCATGCCCAATGGGTAGTGGTTAATGGAGCTAAGACCTGGTACGAGTCGTGTCCCCCAGGGGTTGGTATTGGGGCGCATCTTGTTTAATATCTTTATTGATGACATAGATTAAGGGATTGAGTGTACCCTCAGTAAGTTTGCAGATGACACCAAACTGGGAGGTGGTGTTGATCTGCCTGAGGTTAGGGAGGCCTTTCAGAGGGATCTAGATAAGCTGGATCACTGGTGAGGTGAATGGGATGAGGTTCGACAAGGCGAAGTGCCAGGTCCTGCACTTTGGCCACAACAACCCTATGCAGTGTTATAGGCTTGGGGATGAGTGGCTGGATGACTGTGAAGAGGAAAGGGACCTAGGGGTGTTGGTTGATGCTCAGCTGAAGATGAATCAGCAGAGTGCCCAGGTGGCCAAGAAGACCAACGCCATCCTGGCCTGGATTAGAAATAGTGTGGCCAGCAGGACTGGTGAGGCCGCACCTCGAGTACTGTGTTCAGTACTCGACCCTCACTACAAAAAGACATTGAGGCCCTGAAGCATGTTCAGAGAAGGGCAACAAAACTGGTGAGGGATCTGGAACACAAGTTTTATGAGGAGCTGCCAAGGGAGCTGCGATTGTTAGTCTGAAGGAGAGGAGGCTCAGGGGAGACCTCACTGTACTCTACAACTTCCTGAAGGGAGGTTGTGAGGAGGAGGGGTTTGGTCTCTTCTCCCAGGCAACAAACAGGACCCAAGGAAATGGCCACAAGTTGTGCCAGGGGAGATTTAGATAAGACATAAGGAAAAACTTTTTCACTCAAAGAGTGGTCAGGCACTGGAATGGCCTGCCAAGGGAGGTGGTGGAGTCGCTGTCCCCAGTGGTGTTCAAAAGGTGTCTGGATGAGAAGCTACGAGATAAGGTTTAGAGGCTTGTTGTAGAAATGGTACTGGGAAGACAGTAGGACTAGATGACCTTTCAGGTCGTTTCCAACCTTGTGATTCTATGATTCTATGATTCCCTCTGGCATCCAATCTAAACCGTCCCTCCTTGAGCTTAAAACCATTCCCCCTTGTCCTATCACTATCTAGCTGAGTAAAAAGTTGACTTCCCTCCTGTTTATAATCTCCTTTTAAATACTAGCAGGATGCAATGAGGTCTTCTAGCAATTTTCTCCAGGCTGACTCAAGTGCAAAACCTTGCCCATAACTGTGTTGAACCTCACTAGGTTCACATGGGCCCACCTTTTGAGTTTGTATAGGTCCCTGGGGATTGCATCCCTTCTTCCTAACTTGTCAACCAGCTTGGTGTCATCAGCAAACTTGCTGAGGGTGGACTCAGGCCCAGCATTGATGTAATTGATGAAGATGTTGAAGACAAACCCCTGAGGGACACCACTCGTCACCAGCCTCCACAAAGACATAGTGCCATTCAACACAACCCTCTGTCTGTGGCCTTCCAACCAATTCCTTATCCTAGGACTGAAATTGGACTATTAAAAAAAAAATAATATGCAATATGGTTTCAGATATTATTTGTTCCAGTTTTCCAGTTTCCTCAATCTTATTTTTTTTTCGTCTTTTTTTTTCTTCTCTGTGAGCTGACAGTTACATTTGTCCATCTTATCCCAGTCTCACAGATGGGTGATAATTTTGTACAGTTTTCAGGAGAATGGTCATAGTGTGGCTAACTCATAACATATAAGACAGAAACAGCCTTTTTAGTACAAAGTTTTTCTTTCCAATGTTGGGACAGTCGTGGCACAAACGTTTATAAGCAGACAATAAGAATTTTTCTGATATATCCTCTGTGCTTCATATATTACCGACTGTCTCTTCACATCCACTTGCATGGATGCTAAGGATGATAAAGTAGCTCTGATGTCTTAGGTGCCAGCAGGGTGCCATCAAATAATAACAAATACTGTCACCTTTACAAGTAGGATGTAGAATGTAATATATACTCTGATGTCTTATCCAAAGCCATGAAGCAGAATATCTTGTCATTATATTCATAATCTCATTCTTTGTTAAGAAGAGCAACTCCAAAAAGAAGTATTTGTTTGCATCTGAGCCTCTTCCTCCCAGGTACTTGGTGTAAATTTCACTTTGGGTTAAATGTAGATAGAGGAACTCGCTTAGATTGAATAGTACTTGTCACTGATTTACAAGTGCCGAAGTTGTTCTGAGCTGATTAACGGCATTTCATTTTTGGTCATTTGAAGGAACCTTGATAATAAAGGATGTTATTATGGACTGTAAACATTTCAACAGAAGTGGGAGTATTTATTCACTTAAAAATCAGTTCCCTCCTCTGATAAATCGAGAGTAATTATACTGCATGACAGACTTGGGCAATGTATCTATGTGCTATATGAAATGCTTTACAGTCTGGCTGAAATTTGATAATCCTGGGAAAGGATTTATATATAGTAGGCACAATATTCTGCTGTGAAGAGACAGAATGGGAATTTTTTGGTAAGAAAAAATTGTGTAATTAGTGAATTTTTTTCTTTTTCCCGTTTATATTTTGGCTTGTATATATTTCCATGCTGAAAGGGAAAGCAATATCGTTAAAGCATGTTAACTCTCAGTTGTACTACTGAACCTTAGTTCTGCTCAATTCCATGGAAACTAGAACTGTCAGGGCACCAACAAACAGCAGAGAGCTTCAGGAGAATCCACTGTACACTGTATAACACATCCAGCTTGTTGATTTTGGCACCAATATGCTTTACAGAAAACCACAACCTAAAATATAAACATTAGGAAAATGTTAGCAACAGTCTAATTTAATTCTTCAATGCTAAACCACTTAAGCTTATAGAAACAAAACAGAAGCTTGTTTCAAGAGCTGGTCAGCAGTGAGGTAGGATTAACGCAGTGCTGTCGAAATATGTGTCCCTGTTGCGGTGACTATCATGTGTACTCAACAGCTTGGCTGCATACACTGGTATAGAATGTACAGAATAATTTATGCCAGAACAAAGATTGCTTTAGTTGAATGTCACCTGGATGTTTCCAAGGCATACAGGCAGAATACTGAGTAGTCTGATGTAAAACTACCAGCAGTCAGCTCAGCTGCCTACCACAGGGGGTGCTTTGGCTGCCCTGTTGGCTTGCAGCTATTGGTCATGACCAATGACCAATATGGTGATTATTTCAGAGATGGTAGATGAACATTAATATTGCTTAAGGCATGGTGTAAATCACCATGTTCCTCTATTCTCTCTTCTGATTGGAGTAAGACATCAACACCAGCATGGTAAGGGAGGCACTTGTTCCATTTCCTCACCACCCTCACTGTGAAAGACTTTCTTCCTTATATCCAACCTCGTTCTCCTCTCTTTAAGTTGAAGCCATTTCCCCTTGTTCTGTCACCAGAAACCATGCTAAAGATTCTGTCCCCTTCTTTCCTGTATCTCCCTTTCAGATACTGAGAGGCCTCTTTCAGTTCACCTTGGAGCGTTCTCTTTTCCAGGCTGAACAGCCCCAGCACCCTCAGTCTGTCCTTGTAGGATAGGTGTTCCATCCCTTGGATTTTTGTGGCTCTTCTGGACATTTTCCAACAGATTTATGTCTCTCCCGTAGTGAGGATACCACATCTGAATGCAGTACTCCAAGTGAGGCCTCATCAGTGCAGAGTAGAGGTGCAAGATCACCTCCTGCAACTCACTGGCCATGCTTCTTTTGATGTAGCCCAGGATACAGTTGGCTTTCTGGGCTGTGAGGGCAGACCTGGCTCATGGCCAGCTACCATGCACCAGTACCTTTAAGTCCCAATATGAGCTTGTATTGGTAGTGGAAGTTGCCTCAACCTAGGTGCAAGACCTTGCACTCAGTTTTGCTGAACCTAATCAAGGCCCACTGCTCAAGTCTGTCTACATCCCTCTGGATGGCATCCTGTCCTTCCAGCGTGTTGCCTGCACCCCACAGCTTGATGTCATCCATAACTTTCTGAGAGTGCACTCAACCTCACTGTCAGTGTGACTGATGAAGGTATTTGAGAGTATTAGTCCCAGTACCGACACCTGAGGGACACCACTCATCACTGATCTCCATACAGACATTGAGCCATTGACCACTGCTCATTCTGGAGCCATCCTGGAGCCAGTTCTTCAACCACTGAATAGTCCATCTATCAAATCCATATATATCAATGTGGAGAGAAGGATTTTGGGGGGTACTATGTCAAAAGCCTTACTGAAGTCATGATAGATGACATCTGTGCTTCTTCCCCTGTCCATTGATGCAGTGACACCATCATAGAAGTCCACTAGATTGGTCAGTGTCATGGTTTTATGTTTTTTTGGTTTTCAGTATTTCACATCAAAACATCATGAACTGGAATTAAAGTGTTAATGCTCTAATTCTACGTACCTATCCCTATACGTTACAGAAGTCATGGGATCTGACCGTTCTGGGTGGGGCGGTCTCTTACTGCCTGGCAGTGGGTGCTGGAGGGTGCTTTCCTAGCCGTTCCAAGCTTTTCAGGTTTGACTCGGTCTCAGGAACTCTCTCTCCTATCTTATTTGATTTATTAGTCTCAATTTCAATTAGATTGTATTATATTGTGTTATCTTGCATTCCGATATCATAGTTAGTAAAATAAGTTTACCTCCATAGATTGTTGCTGCTGTTTTTTTTTTTTTTTCACCGTTCCTTCCTTCCTTCCCATTTTGTGGGGCCAGGCGGGGGGTGAGGGGGGCAGGGGCCTACTGCCCCCTGTCACGGGCATAAATTGATCTAGTTAACTCTGTGACAGTCAGGCAAGACTTGCCCTTGATGAAGCCATGCTGGTTCTTCTGTATCACCTCCCTATCTTCGAGGTGCCTTAGGATACCTCCTAGGATCTGCTCCATGATCTTTCCTGGCACAGATGTGAGGCTGAAAGGTTGATAGTTCCTGGGGTCATCGTCTTTACTCTTTTTAAAAATGAGTGTGATGTTGCCTTTTTTCTAGTCACCAGTTGTCTTGGCAACTACATGTGCCAGTTCCCTCAGGACTCTGGGCTGCATCTTGTAGGGACACATAGACTTGTGGATCAAGTTGTTCATGTTCCTCAGGTAGTCATGAACCTGATCTTTGCTTACAGTGGGAGGGATGTTGCTTCCCAAACTCCTCCTACAAAGCCAGATGTTTGAGGGTGGTGTGATGAGCAGTTATCAGAGAAGATCAAGGCAAAAAATGTTGTTCAACCTTCTTGTTTGTTGTTACTAGCTTGCCTGTGTCACTACTAGGGAGGGTACACTCCCTTGGACTTTCAATGCTTGGACTTTCAATGCCTGGAAGTAAACAGGATACACAGATCTATATGTCTTAAACTCTGACAATGACAATAATAAATAGAGAGAAAATCTACATTTTCTATGTGTATAGCACAACATTTTTCTGCCTTCATTGATGCCTTCTCCTCTTGAAAATGCCCCCAGTTTGGAAGGGCTACCATCTGGCAGGACTTGTGAGAGCTAACCCAGAGGTCCATGTGCAAGGTCTGCCATCTTGCATGAGTGTTCAAGCTGGTTTGGATGGACTGAGTGCACAGACCTTTATTACAACCATGATGTGATTACCTGAACTCTTTCCTACTGGAAACTCTTCAAAAATCCTCATGTGATCCTAATGCCTGAGAGATGTGCATGGAATCATGGATCACCAAGGTTTGAAAGGACCTCCAAGGCCATCTACTCCAACCATCCACCTACCACCAATATTTCCCCAGTAAATCATGTCCCTTAGTACAATGTCTAAATGCATCTTGGACACTTCCAGGGGTAATGACCCAACCACCTCCCTGGGCTGCCCATTTCAGTGCAAAAGTACTCTTTCAGAGGAGGATTTCTTCCTTATATACAACCTGAATCTCCACAGACACAACTTGTGGTCATTCCCTCTCTTCCTATTTCTAGTTACATGGCAGAAGAGGCTGACCCCCACCTTATCACAACCTCCTTTCAGGTCACTGTAGAGAGCTTTCTTTTTTCCACACTGAACAAGCTCAATTTTGTCAGTTGCTCCTCATTAGACTTGTGCTCCAGACCCTTCATCAGCTTCATTGCAATTTTCTGCACACGCTCCAGGGCCTTGATATCTTTTTTGTAGTGAGTCTACTTGCCACACAGAAAAGAGTCTGGTAAATGCTTTGCAGACAAATGCACCCATAACCAACCCAGAATGCAATTGATTTTTTCAAATTTTTTCTGGTTCTTTTCAATCCATCTGACATTGCTATGATATCTCTTGATAAATGGAAGCTGTCTATGTATTTCTTTTGCCTGGAAAAGGAGGCAATAATCTCTTTTGTTATTTTCTGCTTTGTTTACTGCAAACAGTTATTTAAGCAACAGCAAAGAGCAGAAATAATGGCTTTCCTTGACTTGTAGAGTTATGCAACATTGGGGTTTTTTTTGCTGCCTTTGGCAAAGCTGGAGTAATAAGTGGAACAGATTTGAATGTTCAGATGCTACGCTTGTGTGCAGCTGTCCAGGATGCTACTGTGGAAAGCCTATGGTGCATTTAACTGCAACACTGCTTCACTTGCCTTTTTTTTTGTTGTTGGAATGGCTAGGTGAGGGATGTATCTGGATTTGTGCATGAAAGAAATCACTGAAAGCTTCATAGAAAATGCACTGGGAATTTGTTATAGATTCTTGTGAAGAGCAGAAAATCTGAAATGATATAGCTCATTAATTGTAATAGAAATTTAGAAATCTGGGTGCAAATCTTGTTTATCTTGCAACCTGCGTTAAAAAGATTCCAGTGTATGTGGCATGCTGTCTGTGAGGCATGCTGTCTGTGATGCATACTGTCCATTCATGGCCTCCCTCAGCCTTTGATCACAGTAGAACTAACTTTACAGCATCATGTATTTTCCTCCCAGGCTAATGGCTTTTGCTTGATGAGCTTGAAATACATTGATGTACCATATAAGTCTTTGCTAACTTTATGTACATAGATTACTATCCTGGTGGTTCTCTTAAATGCAGTACAGAATTCTACCGTATTCTAACATGAGAAATAAATGTTGGGATCCTCCAGTGTGTGTCTCAGCCCTTGAGACAGTAATTTAAGGCAGTTCAATTGTAATGTGAAACTGTTGTGACCAGTGATCATTTTATACCTCCTGTGTTCTGAAACAACGAATGTCACTTGCAGAGCAGCAGGGAATGGCATCAGCTCTGAACTCAGTTCTTCTTGACTTTGGCCTACTCAGTGTAACTTAATGAGCCTTTTTTCTGCCTTTTTGTTCAGTTCATGTGATCAGACTGTGACCCTCAGATCATAACTCCTAAATATCTATTTGCCTTTACTACACTCTACAGAGAGTTACTCTTGTAGGGTAGCTATGAATACTGACAACAGTACTTGTGACCTTGCAGTGCAGTTTGAATTTGAGATTCAGTTAAATCTGGAACTTATCGGTGTAAGTCATAAGCTCAAAGGGCCCTGAATTAGTAATGTCAAGCTTGTGAATTTCTGATTAATCTTTGGTATTCCAATGAGTTTTGCACACTTGTTACAACCGCTCCATTTTGCTTTGCCAAAACGCTCTCACATTAGGAAGAGTCACCAAAGCAACAGTGAGGAGTTTGCTATCCCCTAATTTCTTTCCCAGATCTCTGTTACTGTTATTTTCATTGTGCTTTTCTCACTGAGGGCCAGCTCATGCTGAGTGAATGGCTGGCTGAATAACCCTTTAGAAAGGTGTTGACAAGAGTTAAAGGATTGCATGGAAGCTTGCCTTGGTACATCTTTCTGTGGTGATCACAGAACCATTCTAATAAAAGTAGTAAACTGTTTCCCTTCAGAAGGCTCAGAACAGCTGCAGATTCTAGTAGAAACGCTAAGCAATTCCTCTTTACAGTCTTCATAAAACTAATTAAAAAATAGACCTAAATGTTTTCCTCAAATATTCTTCCAACTATATGTCTCCTGCATTTTTATTTTATTTTATTTTTTTTAATGAGTCCTTCCTGAGGATGTTACAGATGTCTAGACAGCACAACTTTGGAACTTTGAAGTTCTTTCACCTGCTTCTCCATCCTCAAAGTTGCTACTCGTATTTTTGGTCTGTTACTCATATGTAAAGCCCTACCTCTTGTGGGTCAAAAATTTCTTTGCTCACTGATAGTTACCACAGTGATCCTTCTTTCCACTGTTTGATTACATCTATTCTTGCTGAGTGCATGAACTGTGAATTTAGTGCCAAATTTATCTGTCAGTATACTGGATTTCATTTCTCCACACTTGACACTCATGCAGAAATATTCCCAAATACTTCAGTGGACTCGTGTTATTGCTTATCATGTTTCCCATTTAAAGGAGTTTTTTGAAGAGAGGAGTTCCTCTCTTGGGGTGGAGTTGGCTACATTTGGTGAATGTGCATTAAAATGAGCCCGTGAAGTTACATCATCTCTTCAAGACTTAAAGAACAAATGTCCTACCTTGGTTCACAAACAGAAGCCTGCAGTTAGAAAGTGGGGCATTTTCTAATTAAATAAACAGTAAATGCTGCACTATATGACTTAATGAATATTCTCTGAGCATTAATAGGGGTAGGGAGGGAGAGCAATTTAGTGTGAATCAGAGTTAGTAGCACATTTGAGTCATGAGTGGTCATAAATATAGTTGACTGAATTATTCATTGCAAACAGTGTTCATGCAGGAGCTGCCTCCTTTTCATTTACCCTTAGTGATTCACAGGCTTTGCCCACGTGAATAGTGTCTGTTGAGCCCCATTAACTTTATGAGGGAAGGGCATTAATTTCTGCAGAGGTGTTTTATTATTGCTATGTATTTGCCAACCAGCAGAGGTTATTCTATGGGCAATTCACAAATCGTTTACTTTGACTGTCTCCCATATAGCATTCAATGGGTGCACTTGGCCAACCTAAATAGATCACAACAACCTTTTGGAATAAATTTGATTCAAAACTTAAATTTTGTAAAAGGAGGTGTTTCTTTTATTGTAAAAAGGAGAGTGGAAAAAGGTTAATCATATTATAAAATATATCCCCAAGCCAATAACTCTTCTACCCACAGTGTCTGTTCCCCTCCTGCAGTATTTGAACGTATCAGCACTGAGAAACTGGAAATGCAAGCCAATAAGCAAATGCTGAGATTTGTCATATTTTGACAGTTTTGCTTTTGTAGGCTTGGCTGAAAGCTGCTGTTTGGTAGATGAGGTACAATTTCACTCAGTTAGTATAGTGAATGGAGCTGATCAAATTACTTTTTATGGAACAATGTTCTTGTCAGAAGTACATCGATTTTCTTAGAAAGAGGTAATTTTGAATGTTTCTCCTTTTACATTATGAAATATAGGACCGTTGATTATGACTGGACTGTTTCAATTTTGAAACCCCCCAAATCTTCCCATTAACTTTATTCTATTCTGCATCTCTCTTACTCTTTCAGTTCTGCTTCTTCATGACTGAAAATTAACCATTTTTCCACTTCCTACTCTGTTTCCCTGTGTGTATTACTGGCTTATGACAAATCTACATTTTCAAATTATCTGATGACAACTCACAGTAAAAGAAGAAGAGGAAACAGGTGTTTCTCAGACACTCACACAAGTCTCTGCACAAGAACTGCCGCCAAAATCAGAGTGCTAGTCTGTGCAGCCCATTACTGTGCATCCAGAAAAAGGGAGAACTCAGGCAGTTTCTGGCCTCTTCATGTTCTGTGTCTGCAATTACTGTATTAACAATATTATATCTCCATACATCTCCACCTTGCTTTTTTCTACTATCCACTTGTAGAGTCTGTTTATGAAACTCTCTAAACATTGTTTTGAATCTACAAACACTGGCTGCTTCCACAAATACCTTGTGACATTGATTTCTAAATATCTGATCGCCGAGGATCACCGCTTTGGAGCTGTTTCAGCCAGAGCCACAGCGGCTGATCGCGAAGAACACGTGCATCTCGATCGGTTCCCTCTTCCGGGGGTTCCCGAGACAACAGAGAAGCCCGGCAGCTCTCGCGAGAGTGGCTGACGCAGCGGGGGCGTTGCCAGGGCAACGCCTAGAAAAAAACCTCCAGGACGAAGAGGAGAAGCATTACTGTGAGGTAAGTGACAAGTGCGGGGTCACCCATTAACGACCTGGTAAGGGGGCGAGGGCAGAGCCAGCACTATCAGCAGCAGGGTAGGGCTGATCGGTCACACCCTGTTAAGGCTATTCTAGTTGTGCTAATTAGTCTTCTGGTTCTCCATGGCTCCACCCCAGCGGAAGGCTACTGCCTCTAAAAATAATGTGGGGACCCAGACAGAGGCCCCCTGCACATGTAAAAGAAAGACTGCCAAGAAGAATGCAGATACGCAGACTGAGGTCCCAAAACAACATGCTAGTGTGCAGGTCACTGGCTGCGATGAGTGCCAGAGCCTGGCCCTTGCAGTGCCAGGCGATGGAGGCAGCACTTGTGTAAGATGTGACCAGCTAAAGGACTTATTTTGCCTTGTGGTCAACCTGAAGGAGGAGGTGGAGAGGCTGAGGACCATAAAGGAATGTGAGAGGGAGATTGATTGGTGGTGCCAGTCCCTATCAGCCCCGAGATCTTGGCACAAAGCTGAGGCTCCGCGTGGAGTGTGTCACCCCCTGCCGCCTTGCAAACAGGTAGTAGAGGGGAACCGGCAGGTAGACTGTGTTCCTGCTGCAGTGCAAGGCAATTTGAGAGCAGAGCAAGGCAATCTAAGGGAGGAGGAGGAGTGGAAAAGGATACCGGCTCGGCGAAGTGGGCGTCCTCCATCTTGACCATCCTCGGCTCCACAGGTGCCTCTGCAAAATAGGTTTGAGGCCCTGAATCTTGAGGGAGAGGTGAGTGAGGGGGTGGAGGGAGGTCCACCTGTGAGGTTGCCTCGGGCGAAGCGGTCGACCCCACGCCTCAAGACTGCCTCCACCCGGAAGGACAGAAGGGTGGTTGTCATAGGTGACTCCCTGCTGAGAGGAACGGAAGGCCCTATATGTCAGCCCGACCCTACCCGTAGGGAGGTGTGCTGCCTCCCTGGGGCAAGGGTCAGGGACATTGCTAGGAAACTTCCTGGTCTGATTGGCCCTTCTGATTATTACCCATTATTGATAGTTCAGGCTGGCAGCGATGAAGTCGCTGAGGGAAGCCTGAGGTCTATCAAGGAAGAATTCAGGGGACTGGGGCGGGTAGTTGAAGGAACGGGTGTGCAGGTGGTTCTTTCTTCCCTACCTTCAGTGGCAGGGAAGGATACCGAGAGCATACAAAAAACCCGCCTCATAAATAAATGGCTAAGAAGTTGGTGCAAGCACAGGAACTTCGTTTTTTTTGACGACGGGGCAATTTACTCTGCGCCTGGCATGATGGCTGCAGATGGAAGTAGCCTGTCTCCAAGTGGTAAGAGGATCCTAGCCCAGGAACTGGCAGGGCTCATTGAAAGGTGTTTAAACTAGGTATGAAGGGGGAAGGGGACAGAATGAGGGCCACTGGGGTTGAGCAGGTAGTTTGTGGCTCAAAACGGAGTTTGATGGGTGAAAAGGATGGAGCTCAAAGGGATGGAGAGAGGCAGGGGGGTGCTGCTTCCCTAAAGTGTCTATACACTAATGCGCGCAGCATGGGAAATAAACAGGAAGAGTTGGAGATCTGTGTGCGGTCGCAAGGCCATGATCTCACTGCCATCACGAAGACGTGGTGGGACAGCTCGCATGACTGGAATGTTGTCATGGAGGGCTATGTGCTTTTTAGGAAAGATCGGCTGGCGAGGCGGGGTGGTGGAGTTGCTCTTTATGTGAGAGAGCAGCTAGAATGTATTGAACTCCACCTGGGGGAGGGTGATGTAGCAGTGAAGAGCTTGTGGGTGAGAATCAAGGGGCAGGCTGGTATGGGTGACACCATTGTGGGTGTGTACTACAGGCCCCCTGATCAGGAGGTTGACGAGGCCTTCCACAAGCAACTGGAAGTAGCGTCGCAATCCCAGGAGCTAGTGCTTATGGGGGACTTCAATTATCCAGATATTTGCTGGAAAAGCAACGTGGCCAGGTACACGCGGTCCAGACGGTTCCTGCAATGTGTCGAAGACAACTTTCTGATGCAGGTGGTGGAGGAACTGACGAGGGGAGGGGTGTTACTGGACCTTATTCTCACAAATAAGGACGGGTTTGTTAAGGAAGTAAAAGTTGGGGGTAGCTTGGGTTGTAGTGACCACGAGATGGTGGAGTTCAAGATCTTGAGTGGAAGAAGCAAAGCAAAAAGTAGGATTGCTGCCCTGGACTTTAGGAGAGCCAACTTTGATCTCTTCCGGGACCTACTTGGAGCTATCCCGTGGGCTAGGGTGTTAGAAGGTAAGGGGGCCTGTGAGAGCTGGTCGGCATTTAAACAGCTCTTCTTCCAAGCCCAGGATCGGTGCATCCCTGTGAGCAAGAAAGCAGGAAAGGGTGGCAGGAGACCTGTGTGGATGAGCAAGGAGCTCATGCGCAAACTCAAAGGGAAGAAGAAGTTCCATGAAATGTGGAAAAAGGGTCTGACCACTCGGGAAGAGTATAGAAATGTTGTCAGGGCCTGCAGGGATGCAACGAGGAAGGCTAAAGCCCACCTGGAATTGAATCTAGCAAAGGTGGTAAAGGATAATAAAAAAGGCTTTTTTAAGTATGTTAACAGTAAAAGGAAGACTAGGGAGAATGTAGGTCCCCTACTAAGTGAGGGGGGTGTTCTGGTAACGGGGGATGCTGAGAAGGCAGAGATACTGAACGCCTTCTTTGCTTCTGTCTTCAGTGAAAAAGCTCTCCCTCGAGAATCCCAGGCCTTGGTGGTTAGTGAGAAGGTCTGGGGAATGGAAGACTTCCCTTTAGTCAGGGAAGAGGTGGTCCGAGAGTGCCTAGGCAGCACCAATGTTCATAAATCCATGGGACCCGATGGGGTGCATCCACGGGTGCTGAGGGAGCTGGCAGAGGTGATTGCTGAACCGCTCTCTATCATCTTTGAGAGGTCTTGGAGAATGGGGGAGGTGCCTGAAGACTGAAGGATAGCCAATGTCACTCCGGTCTTCAAAAAGGGCAAGAAGGAAGATCCAGGTAATTACAGGCCAGTCAGCCTCACCTCTGTCCCTGGAAAGGTGATGGAACAGCTTGTGATGGTTGCCATCTCCAGACAACTGGAAGAAAAGGAGGTTATCAGGAGTAGTCAGCATGGGTTCACCAGGGGGAGGTCGTGCTTGACCAACCTGGTAGCCTTCTATGATGTTGTCACTGGCTGGGTGGATGGGGGGAGAGCAGTGGATGTAGTCTACCTTGATTTCAGCAAGGCATTTGACACTGTCTCCCACGACATCCTTATAACAAAGCTGAGGAAGTGTGGGATAGATGATGAGTGGACAGTGAGGTGGGTTGAGAACTGGCTGACTGGCAAGGCACAGAGGGTTGTCATTGGCGGTGCAGAGTCTGGTTGGAGACCTGTAACTAGCGGTGTTCCCCAGGGGGTCGGTGCTGGGTCCGGTCTTGTTCAACATCTTCATCAATGACCTTGATGAGGGGATAGTGGCCACCCTCAGCAAGTTTGCTGATGATACGAAGTTGGGAGGATTGGCTGGCACGCCCGAAGGCTGTGCTGCCATTCAGCGAAACCTAGACAGGCTGGAGAGCTGGGCAGTAAGAAACCAGATGAGGTTTAACAAAAGCAAGTGTAGAGTCTTGCACCTAGGGAGGAATAATTGCATGCACCGGTACAGGTTGGGGGATGACCTGCTGGAGAGGAGCTCTGCGGAGAGGGACCTGGGTGTCCTGGTGGACGACAGGTTGCCATGAGCCAGCAGTGTGCACTTGTGACCAAGAAGGCCAATGGCATTCTGGGGTGCATTAAAAGGAGCGTGGCCAGCAGGTCGAGGGAGGTGATCCTCCCCCTCTACTCTGACCTGGTAAGGCCTCATCTGGAGTACTGTGTCCAGTTCTGGGCTCCTCAGTACAAAAAAGACAGGGATCTCTTGGAAAGAGTCCAGCGGAGAGCCACAAAGATGGTGAAGGGCCTGAAGCATCTCCCCTATGAAGAAAGGCTAAGTGAACTGGGTCTGTTTAGCCTTGAGAAGAGAAGACTGAGAGGGCACCTGATCCAGGTCTATAAATATCTAAGGTGTGGGGGGCAAAGTGGCGAGGCCAGACTCTTTTCAGCAGTGTGCGGAGACAGGACAAGGGGAAATGGCCAGAAGCTGGAGCATAGGAAGTTCCGCACCAATGTGCGCAAGAACTTCTTTACGGTGAGGGAGACAGAGCACTGGAACAGGCTGCCCAGGGAGGTTGTGGAGTCTCCTTCTCTGGAGATTTTCAAGACCCGCCTGGACGCCTACCTGTGTGACCTGGTGTAGGGATCCTGCTTTGGCAGGGGGGTTGGACTTGATGATCTCTGGAGGTCCCTTCCAACCCCTACGATTCTGTGATTCTGTGATATCTTTATTTTTTTATTTTTTATTTTTATTTATTTATTTTTGAAGCAGGGAGACAGGGAACAGTTTCTCAGTTTGGTTGTACCTTTTGATTTTAGAAACATTAGTCTCATCCCTGTCAGCTTTCTCTGCAAAGCAAATGATGTCAGCCTTTTCAGGAGTTAATTGGAAGACTGGTAGTCTTTTCACAGTATTAAGGCATAATAATAATACTGCAGGTATTGCAAGAACGACAACAAAAATATCACCTTCTGTCTTCTTCTCAGTACTTGTCTTCTTGAAGTCCAACATTACATTAGCTTTTTTACTGGCTGCCACCATACACTGAAGCTAGAAATTTGAAGAAATTCCAGCAATAACTTTAAAATCTATTTTGAGATATGGTATTATGTGTGTTGTTTATCTTGCAGACATTTTTCCTGTATGTTGCTACCCAAAAATAAAATCTGCCTTTTGGATGAAAACTTTGATGTTTTTAATTCTCTTAGTAAGAAAGCAGATTATCTTCTATTTCTTGCAATACCTTACATACATAAAATATTCAGTTAAAATTTTTAATAGCTAGTTTAAAATAATGGTGTTTCTTCTTCTTCTTCTTCTTCTTCTTCTTTTTTTTTTTTTTTGGTCCAACCCATGCAGTGCTTGAAAATTTCATTGTTAGTAGTAGTTGTCAAAGCCCAAATAAATGAGTCTGGAAGATAGATGCCCCGGTAGCTAATAAATATAATAAGAAGTCCATTGTAAAGTTCAACTCAGAAAGAAGTGAATCTCTGTTACCCAAAATCTAGGCTGTATTAAAAAAGGTGTGGCCAGCAGGGAGAGGGAGGTGATTGTCCCCCTCTACTCGGCTCTTGTGACGCCCCATCTGCAGTACTGTGTCCAGGCCTGGGGACCCCAGTACAGGAAGGATGTGGAGCTCTTGGAGAGGGTCCAGAGGAGGGCACTAAGATGATCAGAGGGCTGGAGCACCTCTCCTGTGAGGAAAGGTTGATGGAACTTGTTTAGCTTGGAGAAGAGAAAGCTCTGGGGAGACCTCATTGTGTCCAGTACTTGAAGGGAATTTATAAATAGGAGGGGGAATGGCTGTTTATATGGGCTGGTAGTGATAGGACAAAGGGGAATGGTTGTAAACTGAGACAGGGGAGGTTTAGGTTAGATATTAGGAGGAAGTTTTTCACACAGAGGTGGTGACACACTGGAACAGGTTGCCCAAGAAGGTTGTGGATGCCCCATCCCTGCAGGCATTCAAGGCCAGGCTGGATGTGGTTCTGAGCAGCCTGGTCTGGTGGTTGGCAATACTGCACGGAACAGGGGGGTTGAGACATGATGATCGTTGTGGTCCTTTTCAACCCAGGATATTCTATGATTTGCTTCTGTGTCTATTTCATGGAGTTATACTGTCCTCCAAGGAAGTGATGGTGTTGGTCTTATTTACACATCATCTGTGAAGGGAGAAAGTGACCGAAAAGGCTGAGATTATGCAGGTAAGTGCCTTGGCCAACTGCAGGTAGAATTGTGAAAGCAGATAAATAAAATACATTGATTATCTACAATATTAAAACTGATAGCTATTGGAGCTAACACAGTTACTACAAGCGTAGATTTTGACAAGGTTTTTTTGCTTCTACTTCTTAAAGCAGCACTTTTTTTAACCTGGCCTAAGACAGTGATATTGCTAATTTGCACTGTTTTACATTTAATTACATATATCTTCAAAAATCAGTGCACTTAGCCTTTAACTTTAAATCGTACTCAAACCAAAACGTTCATGCTCAGATACATTTATCATTAAATTTAAATAAGTCATCTTAGGAATACTTTTTCATTAAGTAGTTGTAGTTACCCTTCAGCTGTGGAAAGATCTGCAGAGAAGCAAGGAAAAGTGAATGGAGTTTTTGTTTTAACCTCTCACTACTGAGCTTGTATTTTTTCCTCACCAACACCTCTCTTCAATGTGTATCATGTGTTCCTTTTGCTGAGTGATATGCAGCTGTAGAACTGTGCTTGTAGAGGATCTGTTTAAGCAGAGATATCTAAATGCATAACTCCAAAGAAGAAACCAGAGGACTACTTTATTCCACTGTAACAGAATTTAGTGCGAGTGAGCTCTGGAAGATCATATATTTTTTCTGTATTTGTAAATGGTTCATTGACCATTATCATGGAGCATACTGTCCACTGAGGAGAGATTGACAGTTTGCTAATTTGAAACCGTTAGAGTTCAACAGAACTAATTTTTTTTTTCTGAAGTGCACAGGGTGCTGTTAATTAATTAAGTTTCTGTGGTAACATTTTTTTTTTTAGCAGGGACTAGAGCACAGGAATTGGTAAGAATGTTATAATACCACATAACAATTAGAGATCTGGTTTTACAAATCCTGAGACCTAAACCTACTTCTTAACTACATGGATGTTCTGAAGCTGATGTAGTCAGTAATGTGAGCAGATGTGAGGTAGCCTTGTCTTTCTTGATCAGGCACTAGAAATATTATTTTCCTTATTGCCTGTGCAAAGACGTATTATTTACATTTAATTTCTCCAACTGTGTATGGCAATTCTGGAAACATGGTTTTCCATAGCTGATATGGTGCTGATGCATAGAAAATTCAATAAGTATGTGCAGAATTTATTTCACCATCAGCCAACAGAGGATAATATTTAAAGTTCTGTGCAAGAGCAGAGGTGGAGAAGCACTGCAGCCAGGTGTTTGATGGGGGCAGTTTCCTGGGAAAGTCACAAACTGCACCCGGGTGGAAAGATGCTTGATTTAATGCCCTTGGGAAGTGAAGGGGATGACAGAGAGTGCTGATCTAATATTTAGCTTCTCTGTTTCTGTACCTGAATTTTCACTGACTTTATATCTGAGTAAATCTGGAACTGGTGGCACCTGGTGAACTGATAGCATGCAGTAGAAATAATAATAATAATAGCATGCAGGGTTCGATTTGGATGGTGTTCAGAGGTAGCAAAGATTGACTGGAGGGCTGCAAGAATTAATTGGAGGGAAGCAAGAATTTCTTTAAATGGGGTTATGTTATTGTACAAGATGTCTGGATATTTGAAAGCTGAGTACAAGAAATAGCTTTAAATGGAAGAAGAGAACAGTAGGGCCTTATTGGATACTCTGCAGGGCAGAGTTTTTGATGGTTCTGATGATGACTTATGGTCTGTCTGAATTATCCAGCTACCAGAGAAATACAACACCACATTGCTGATGTCCTGGCAGAGACGATACATGTTTGTCTTGTGAAAAGACAAGAGACATGTTGGACGTTGAATGATTCTTGGCTCAGCAGTGTGGGATCTACTCATGCTGCAAATAGCAGCATAACAACAACCTAAATCTTATTTGAACTTAAATTCAAAATCCCTTGTGTATATTACTATCACATTCCTAAGGGGTTATTTTACAAGTTCTTTAACTGGGCTCAGTTTTTAATCCTCTCAAGTGCTTTTATAGAGCTTGAGCATCCCCCAGCTTCTCAATCTCCTCTCAAGCATTACCATCTTTCACTGAATAAGTTAATTTTCTTATCCTGGATGTGATATGCTTGGTTAATATATCTCCCTGTGAAACGGGATCAAACCCTAATCATGAAATATTAACTCAAAGTTGGAATCTAATTAAGTTCTCAATGTTGTACATGTTCTTTTTTTTGTCTGACAGCTACTTATTTTTTAATGAGGAGTCTCAGAAAGCCTGCAAGCCTCACTACTTAAGCAAACTCTGTATGCCACTCTTTATCAAATCCAAATGAGATTCTAATCTACAGAGATATTTTCATAAGCTTGGATTTTTATCTTTTCTATTGTTATTAACTTGACAGAAAGCTGTCCTTGAAAGAAGTTGAAAACACAAAATATACTGATGTCTGTGTGGTAGACTATAATTGGTTACCTCATTTGAGGTAGCATAATAATGACTGAACCAAAATCCAGCTGGTCATATACGGTCATGTCTTTAAGAGCTGAGAGGAAGTTATGTGAAATATGTTTCCGAAGACAATGAGAATTAATTGCTCCACTAATGTAAATGTTTTTGAAAACTTCAGTCATTTCTGATCTGCACAATTGTATCTTCTATTCTTTTTTTTTTTTTTTTTTTTTTTTTCTGTAAAGATGGTCTGTGTTGCTGAGTGTAGTCTTCTATGCTTGGTTAAGGAATTACCTTTGGAAAGCAATGAAACTGATGCCTTATAACATCTTCAGCAGAACTGAATGAAGGAATTTTAATACATGTTATGAGTAGTCCCTTCTTTTATTCCTTTGAACTCTTCATTTTGCCACAACTATTGGGAGACTGCCTTGTTTTTTTAATTGTTCTCTGAGCAAAAGTAGGAAGTCCCTGGGTGTTTTGCTTGTGACATATTTAATTTAATCCTCAAAATGGTCTGAAACCTAACCCTCGCTAGGGATTTTATACAAGTCCAGGCCAGGACTCCCCACTCTCAGTGGGATGTTCATTACATCAGAGGAACAGGTAATTGTAGCCTCTTCTGAACGCCTCATGAAAAGGTTTGAGGATGGTGCTTTTTTCTCATCACTGCTTTCTCCATAGCGTACCTCCAGTTGAGCAAATGTCCTTTGCAAGATAAATGGCTCAATTCTTTCCTTTTCATCTCCAAATTCTTTTGATTTATACAAAAATCCCTCAAATAATTTCTTTAGAAATGCCTGAGTAAAAAATCTGAAAGCCTGATGCTTAGCTAGTTCAGAGCTTACTTTGATATTTACTCATCTGTATAACTCACTGAAGCATGTATTCTAAAGGCCCAGAAACTTGAGCAGATTTTATTTACAGTCCACTGAGTCTACAAAACTTACTTTTAATTGATGTACTTGTGAGGTGGAGCTCCTGTTCTTTCTTGGAGAAATCTGAGATGACCTTTCTGTTTTACTATTGTTATTCTTTCAACACACACAGTTTGTCGTGTTAATGAATCTTGTACAGTAATGTAGAACTGGCAGAGTCTCTGCTTTCAAGCGAAATACTTTCTACAGTAACAAATACAGATAAAAGACACTATATTGTTTGTGCCAGTCTGAGCAGTCATGTCTGAATTTTCTTGAGTGACATTTTCCCTTAGCTGGGCTAAGCAGAAAATTATATGAGTGTATTACATAAATAAGAAGCCGTTTCTTAATTGCACAGAGAGAATATCAAGTTTAATGACCTCAGAAAGAATTATGGTAGTAATAAACATTTTGTATCAGGAAATTACTTTTATGTGTTATCTTATTACAAGGGAATTTATGGCTTTTGAGGGGAGGGAGCAGAGTATGGGAGAAAATAGGAGTTTAATAATTGAAATGTTTCTTATATAAGCATTTGCAGTCCAAATGGTAATTGTTTGTGATTCATTCTGTTTTTGTTGCTTCTCTTCTATAGCACTGCCACTGTCATAAATGTATTCCACTTGTTGGACTATCTGTGTAAAGTTTTTTCTCAATTAGTCGCAAAAAGAACTGCTCCTGCTAAAGCATTTGTCAAATTTAAATCTATTAGGATCTTCAAATGTATTTTATTTTTTATACATTGGGTGATATTATAATATATCAGTAAAGTAGACACAAAGAAAGACAATTTTAATCCTCCATTTTCATTCTAAGAGCCTGCACTGTCTGAAGGTCATGGTTATCTTGCAAAAGGCAGGTTATATTTGCTGATCTTTATCATTACAAATGCAGATGTACATTGCTTAGGCAGTGCTCAAAGAATAATATTCCATCTCTAGATTTTTAATAAAATCTGGGCATCCATAGAAGGAGCAGGGTAATTCTGGAACTGCCCTTGCATTTTTTGCACAGTGTAGAGTCATTGAAACATCAAATATGCTGAGTTTGAAGGAAGTACAAGGATCATTGCGTGTAACTTCTGGCTTCACACAGGACAATCAAAATCCAAGTCCTGTTCCTGAGGGCATTGCCCAAATGTTTCTTGGTCTATGGAGCTCAGATCCATCCCAACTGTCCTGGGGAAAGTTTCACACCAAGTGCCCTCTGAGGCACAGCCTTTCTCTCATCCATGGGTCTGAAGCACTCTAGGGTATGGTTGGCCCTTTTGGCTGCCAGGGCACACTTACGATTCACCTTCAACTTGCTGCCATGAAGAACCCACAGATCCCTTTCTGTAGGACTGCTTGTCTCGCTCTGATTTATAGGAGGGAGAGGAGGTTCTTTTAATATCTGTATACCCAGCGTAAGATTAAGAAACAACGGTTCAAATGTTGGTCCAACCACTTTATTACAGATCTTAATTAGGGAGATGGGGAAGGGAAGGACGGACGCTATTATGAATTAGGGTAATGGGGAAGGGAAGGAGGGCGATAGAAAAGATGGGAAAGAAGAAGCAAGGAGTCTTTATAGGAAGCAAGAGGGACATAGTCACCACCATGGATCCAGCGTGGTTCATAGTTCAGCCTTTGATCGTCAGCAGTGGTGGGTCATTGGGCATTGTTGTTCTGTTGACAGTGATGATGGCGACAACGACGATGGTGACCATGCTGATGATGGCTCCTTTTCAATGCTTTCAAAGTGGTCGAGTCAGCTGTCTTTGGAGTGACAGCTCAAATCCAAAGTGGTTGAGTCAGCTCTCCTTGGAGTGGCAGCTTCTGGCTCTGGGATCTCAGCAGAAATTCCTTTGTTCCCACCCTCTGGGCCTTGCCAGCAGATAAGAGGGAGCAGGGATGCCCATCTGCATCCTGTTTTTCACAGGACACAATGGTATCATTCCCCAGTTTTCTCGTACCAAGCTGGAGCTATTTAGTCACAGGCCAGATCTTCCGCCAGTAAACACTCCTGAGCACTCTCTTCCAGAGGTAAGCAACTCTGGAGGAAGGGGCTTGCAAATGTTCCCAGAGGGATGTCAATTGTCACATGTAGCACCCATCACTTGCCTCCTCAACAAATCAATCAGAGTCTTATCACAAAAAATACCTCAGGAAGCAAGCTTTGAGCCAAAAAATGAAGAAGGATTCTCACACTGCTCTCCAGCCTCCTGTCTGTACATTTCCAGTGTTGCTCCATCCCAGGTGCAGGATACATCACTTGCTCTTGTTAAACTTCATGCAGCTCATGATTGCCTAGCCCTCAATTTATCAAGATCTTGCTGCAATGCTTCCCTGCCCTTGGAGGAATCAACATCCCCTCTTAATTTAGAATCGTTTCCAAACTTAATGCACATTTGAGTTCTGCATCTAGATTGTTTACAAAAGCATTGAAGAGAACTGTTCATAGAATGGAGGGAGTGGGGAGACCCACTGGTGACTCAATACTCAACACTGGAAACAGATGACTTGGCTAGTTGAACTTCTGGCCATATATATGGTATTAGTTTTTTATTTTATTTTTTATTTCTTTGTCTTCCTCACCTAACTTTTTGTTACAGTTTGAGCTGATCATTACTTACTTGAAGCTTGAAAGATTGATTTCTAGTCCCTTCATTTCAACAGGAATTGTAACATATTACCTTTTTCCACAATATATTTCTATTTTGTTGATGAAACAAAGTTGATTTGTCAACATTTTTCTGCAGTTCAAGTGCCATATTGTCTATTATGTCTGAATTCTCTCCAGCTTTTAAGCAAGGAGCCAAAACTTTAGATGGCACTCTGTCCAGTGCATTTCCAATGCTGTGTACAGTGCTATGTTCCACACCTTCCAGATAATGCTGGTTACTATATTTTCCTGACTGAAATATGCTCTTCTTGCATCAAAATCATTAGGATCTGTTGTCATGTCAATATAAACATTTGTTTTCTTTCCCCAGCATTATTATTTACCATTTTTTTTCTCTTTCATATTTATGGATTTGAGATTTCCTTTTTCCATCCGGGACTTTCCACTTTGCATATGAAACTTTTTTGGTGTTGTCTGTTCTGAAACTCATCAGATTTCCCCAGATCATACATTTTCTTAAAGTATTACATCACAAAAATCGTAAGCAAAATGATTTAATACATCCCATTGATGCCACTTGAATGTGCTTCCATAAATATGTGTATAAAAACTACTTCTATTATAGCTATACTTAGAGGCTCAAAGTGGTTACAAAACTTTTTTTTTCCCTCAGTTCTAAGTGATGTAATCAGGACTTTGACTTTATTTATGACCATTGTTAACCCACTCTACAGTGACAGTAATTTAGCTGGTGTCTAATTTCCATATATTTATATTAGTCTGTTGTCAATTAAATCCGCTATTTTCAATGAATTTTCGTGTCTTTATACTAAGATAATTAATTGACTTGTTTTTTTTACTTGTTTTTTTAACTTAATTAGATGTTGCTGAACACCCTTGCTTGTACTTTTATCTCTGTGTTAAAATCAATTTTGTAATTAGTTGTGTTTTTAAAGCTCTGTCTACAAGGCATTTAATACTTCAGATTGTTTTCTTTCAGTGTTTATTTGTTCTTTCTCCATACTCTATAGCTCTCTTTGTTTAACTTCTTCCTGATTCTGTAAATGATGTAGACTATTTTTGTCCTTGGGCTTGATACCTTTGGCCCCGTGTAACTCTTGTACTTCCATCCATTTGATTTAAATTCAAGCACGACTGCACTATTTCTATATCTTTCTCAGAGAGGTCATTTCTTGCTTACTTTTTTATTTTCAGAGTTAGATGTATTTACGAATTGGTTATAGTTTTGTCTTGTAATTTTTCTGTCTTTTTCAGTACTTTGAAATTCAGAGTCCCCAATTTTATCTATATTTGTGAGGGTTTTGAAAATAAAAACAGCTTTACTATAAGGTATCTGCTTAATTAGCCCTTATAGAGGAGTTAATAAATTATTCTTTATGTTAAAGCACAGTTTGTAACTCTTCTTTAGAACAAGCTGGCTGGATCTCTATTATTTTCATTGACAGTGAAGTGAGAATGCTCTCCACTGATCAATTAGAGCCCATAAAGTGGGGTTAAAGTGGACATTAATTAGGATTAGCCAGAAAAAAAAGTTGTTAAGCAGTATCACAGGCTTTGATTCACTCAGTTTTTGGTAAAGGTAATCTTGTTGCCTGTGATTCAGTGAAAGAATTGCTCATAATCATTGACTACCATTTAAGTGATAAAACAACCAGATGATTGGTGATAATCATAAGCATACTATTGTAAGCATTTTACACATTGTATTTATTAGTATTACATGAAAAAATCTCTATTAAAATATAGTTCTTAACTGTTCATAATCTCTCCTTCTCTGCAGTCAGAGACCCAGTCAAATACGGTTTATTCATATCATTTTTTGGAACTCTGTGTTAAATTATAGCAAAACAAGAATTCACACTTCTATAGAAATATCTACTGGTGTTCTTTGAGGTGTCACAGCTGAGTTCACTCTGGAGACAGATAAGGAGTAATGACTTAAAAAGACACCAAAACAAGCATGATGACCTACATATACATACTGCACATTTGTCTGGTTAAGTGCAATCTTGTATAAAGCACTGAACTTTGTGCGCTTAATTGGATGTGGGCTGATCTTCAAGCATCCATCCTTTGCTAGGACTGATTTAAACTCCTCAAAGTCTGTGACAGTCTTTCCATATGTTCTTCAAACTGTACAGCAGGAATGCTTTTAGCCATGGAGTCATTTCAAAAGAATGGCAAAGAGAAACTGCTGTGCTAGTTTTGAGACCTTTACTTAGGAATGGGCAGAACTTGCAGCTGTGGCTGTTTTACTGGTGCTCAATTAGTGCAGTTCTGAAGATGACTCACGTTGTAACTGAGAGCTGTTGGAGGAAAATGTTACTACTCTACTGCTAGCAAACGGCAACCTTTTTATTAAAAACAAATCAAAACATTGCAGCAGGAAATTTAACTTATCACTGGTTAGATATAAGATGTGTTGAGAGAGGAGGTGGTGAGGTTGGGCAAGAGCAGGATGTTGAAATGTAAGGAGATAGGAGAGTAGGGAGAGACGGTGCACTGGAAAGAGGTTCTCCTGTATCAGGAGTGCCACAGAGCCCCAGAATGCTGCAGGAGGCCCAAAACACTGCCGGAGAGATATGAAGACTGATTCAGTCCTGGGATACACGTGATGTAGCAAGCAGGATGTGGGTCCCCAGCCAGGATCTTTCCTGGATATGCATCCATGGCAATGTCAAATACCTGCTAAACTGCATCTAAGTACGATCAGTTCTAAATTGTCTTGTAGGAAAGCTATCAGAGATGTAAGGCAAAGTGTGTTTTGTCCTTTCCTGGGGTTTACAGTGATTGAACTCAGTGTAAAGCCACTGTCAAAACAGGAAAAAACAACAACAACAACAAAAACCTCATCCCCTCTATGTTTCTGTACCCTCTGTCACAGTAGAGACAGCTTGATTCAGCAGGAGAAAAAAGACATAACAGCTACGACCTCTCTGTCCCAGAGGTTCAGAACTTGTTAATGATTTCTGGGTTATCCAGATGCTGCTTCAACACAAATAGCAAGTGGATATATTGGTCTTATAACCACTGTACAAGGAGCTTGAAATGAAGAAAGCTGTATGTAATTTCTGATCTTTGAATGGCCTCAGCATGAAATCCTAAAGCCTTGCCTTTGGAAACAGTGATTCTCTAGCAGAATGTGTGCTTTAGGAAGTGGATGTGCCTTAAAATTTAACAGTCAGTGTTCACTTTCTCTACTGTAAGCAGTGGTCATCGTGTATAATAAAAAACCCAACATTCCAATATAATTTACTGGTAGAACTTCAGGATAAATTCTGTCTCATAAAGGGAATGATTTTGAGAACAGATACATTAAAATAAAATCCATGTTGCAGGCTGTGTGAATGAAATGTTTCTAAGCTGAAATGCTTAGTAGTGTCCTTAAAGCAGGAAATGAAGAACACAAATCTACATAAATCAGAAGCCAGTAACTTAACCTCACTGAGTTTTTCTCCCTACTAATCAGATTTAACGAGTAAATCCTGCATCTGAGTTACACTACTTGTCTCTTGCATCTTTTCAAGAGGCACCAGGCTCTAAAGCACATTTTCAGACAGGCCCATAGTTCCTTAATTCTGGGATCACAGAATCACAGAATGGCCAGGGTTGGAAGGGACCTCAAGGATCATGAATCTCCAACCCCCCTGCCACACACAGGGCCATCAACCATCCCACCTAATGCTAGACCAGACTGCCCAGGGCCCCATCCAGTCTGGCCTTGAACACCTCCAGGGATGGGGCATCCACAACCTCTCTGGGCAGCCTGTTCCAGTACCTCACCACTCTCTCTGTAAAGAACTTCCCCCTGACATCCAACCTAAATCTCCCTTCCCTCAGCTTAAAACCATTTCCCCTTGTCCTGCTGTCACTCACCCTTTCAAAGAGTTGATTCCCATTGCTTTGTGTATTAGAAATATGCTGAAATGCGTTTTTTTTTTTTTTTTTTTTTTTGCCAAGTGTATGTTCAGATGCTATATGAAGGACTTGTGGAACCCATTTTTGTTATGTTCCATCAGTAGATCAATTGACAGTTATTATATTTGACTAACATACATTCCACATATATAATGGGAGCCTGCTGAGGATTCTGAGTTGTCAAATGTCATACAAGAGAGAATACATGTTTTTCAGTTGTGAGTAGTGGACACACACTGATGTACATCTGCAAGGGAAAGGGTAACAGTGAAAAAAATTGGAACAAAGATGTGCAGAAGTAAGAGAGATTCCTGTGAAAAGAGAAAACAGTATGTGCGCAATCCTTTCTCATATAGGTTCTTGGTACATAGTGAAAGAATACATTCTCTTATTATTACATACTGAAACAATACCTTTAGTTATGTCATAAGATAATTATGGCCTGCATCTAAAAATAACGTTCTCCTTCCTTAAAATTGCTATGGACATTTACAAGTGGCTATTTTTTTTCTCACTCTGTTTGATGTATTAGGATAAGGACCAGTTCCTCTCTTTATCTCTTTTTTATCTCACACCAACTCTCTTAATGAAACATAATTACAGATTTTAGCAGAAGCTAGAAGTTCATCCAAAGAGGAACCAGATTTCCCAGATCTTCATTTCAAAGAATGAATTTTGGCTTCAAAGGCAAAATGCAGAAACTAAATCTGTAAGTCTTTAGCTATGGAAGAATTTCAACTTATTTTATCTATTTTCTTTTTGCTACAAATGGCAAGTCCTTCAGCTTAAGGAGAAGCATTTATTTTAACAGAAAATCAGTGGTCCTCTGTGACTGTAAGGATGGCTTTGCGGCCTGGTGGCCTAACAGAGAGGATTAACTCATTGTGTGCGCTGATGATGCTCAAGGGTTTTAGTGAATATTTCAAGTGAGTAGTCCCTGTAAACATGATTTTACACTCAGACACTCCTTGGGGTGAACCTTTTTATGGGCCACTGAGACTCACAAACATCAGAAGTTTAGACAAAATTTTCATAAACAGGCTGATAAACATACGACTGCTGATGAGGAAAGTACTTCAAAAATATCTCTTGTTGAACAATTGTCTTCCTTCAGGGTTTCATAAAGGATCATAGAGATGGATATAATTCTGTCACCAATTTAAAAGAAAAAGAAGTGAGAAATAGGGGCAGGAAAAAAAAAAATCAAGGCATTGTTTTATTAAGTATTTTTCACAGAAACGTTTTTAGTAGATCCCATCAAAGCTGAAAAAGGAAAATCAAGAGATTTTCAGCATGAACACACTGGAAATAAAAAAAAGCACCAGGGGAAATATTCTAAAATATGAGTTACAAAGCCATAAAGGGAAGGATTGGTAAGATATTCTTGGTGATGAAGTGGTTGAAATAACCTCCTTTTCTAGCAAGTTGCTTATGATCTTAGGGAATAATTTCAACTCTGTGCCTTACAACAGTGGAATAAGTTGCAAATTCTGCAAACTGTTTTTGAATATATCTATTTTTGGCACTCACATGCACTTGTAGCCTAGAGTTTCAAAGTTTGGATCTATGTACTATTTTCCTTATTTGTGCTAAGGAGTCTTTTTTGTTTTTTAATCTCTCTGGATATTCTTGCAATCGGGTCCTTTATTTTTATAGATATTAAATTTTCCTCTTCCAGAATTCTTTCTGGGTACAAAAAGCTTTCAGGACAATAAAATAGGTGCTGCTAATTCCGTTGCTCTTATTCACTTAGATAGTGACTATAGAAAGATCTTAGCATATGCTCACATTTTCCCAGTATTTGGATTTCTCTGTTTTTGTTTCCTTGTTTTTCAGTACGGTAGGGTAAGTTTAAGGGAAAAGAGCAAGTAAATGTTCATGGTTTTATCCCAGCACAGTTTATTTCTGTGTTAGGATTTCTTTTTGACTGCAAAGCACAAAATGAAGAAATAAAAATCTACTTCAGCACAAAAATATTATTAAATGAAAAAATTTGAAACAGGACTCAGTCTTGGAGGCACTGTCAGAACAAAAAGAACTACAAAATCATCAAAACAGGTGTTTTTTGTTTTTTTTTTCCTGATGTAAGACACTTTCACTGTGTTTAAAAATACTACAAACTACAAATACTAGGAAAACTAGGAAAATATAAAAGAGATTATTTCCAAACTTCTGAGTTTTGTTCTGTTTTTTATGTCATTTTTTTTAATGGTATAAATATTTAAAGTTCTCTTCCACTAGAAAACATGACAAGATTACCAGTACAATACATACTTCTTAGCCAATGTTCATCTGCAATTGGAATTGACAGTACTGTCACAATACTTAAGCAAGCCAACAAACAGAACAAATAGATTGGTGTTGTCGTATTTGTTAATAGATATATCAAGTTATGTATCTCTTGTTAGTAGGTATACGGTTTCCCTTAGGAAACCTGTGAAACAAGTAATATTTTATAAAAATTGGCAAGGGATGATAATTACGCCTCTGCCCTTTGGTAAAGTCTTTTGTCTTTTCCCAGTGAATTGAAAGACTAGAATATAATTTTTTTTTCTCCAGAAATTATATTATTTTTTCAAAACCACAGCGAATTTATTGTCTCAAAAGTGGAGATGTGCATATATAAGACCAAGAAAATGTAATTACACAATAAATCATGAAAAATGTATAATGAATAGTTGAACTGATTATTGAGTCAACAGCTTATTGTCTACAAATTATCTAGCTGAAATATTTGCCACTTTCAATCTTCCAACACATTCATAGTTAGCAGAGCTTGTATGAAATTTTCTATGAATCAATTGCTGTATCAAATTTAATTTACTGAGTTCCATATGGAAAGAAGAGGTAATCATTCTGAAGAGTAAAAAATCTTTTCCGCTAACACAGTTTAACAAATGATGGTAGGAAGAAGATATAAATGTACAGGCAGTGGCTATGCCCTCAAAACCAAGGATACTGTACTTATTTCTGGATGAATGTTTCCTCAGAGTCATACTTCTTGGATCCCTGTTGTTAAGTCACTTGAACAATCAACCTTGCAGGGACATTAATGCAAAGATAAATAGGATATTGAGGTTATAGAACAGCACAGCTTTGCTACCAATACTGCTTTGGAAGACTATAAAGAAAGATGAAAAGTATTTGAGATAAAGTTATTGATGAATCTAAAGGATGAAATTCTTCATTAACTTCATAGTATGCTATTAATTGACTTTAACTTTCCTTAAAATTTGGATATAATGCTGAAAGGATGTAGAAGTGGCTTCTGTTAGAGAAATCTCATAAATCCATTCTTTCAGTGCAGTTCTATGACCATGATACAATGATTTAAAAACTTGTGGTGTTTTTTTCCCCCAACTAGAGAAGGGATGTTTTAAAATAAATTACCTCCTTGCATTGGGCACTAGATATGTTGTTTTTACTGCATATATATACATATATGCTTTTACTGCATATATATATATAAATATATATGCATATATATATTTATATATATATATATAATTCCTTTATGGGCAGACAGATTATCAAATAAAATATATATAAAAATATATATAATAAAACCAATGCATTGTTTCTCTCTATATTTACAGCCTTCTTCTCTTATGAATTTTCTTTTCTTACAGTTATAATGCAGTTACCAATGAGATTTATTTAGATGCTATGTTATTTCCATTTCATAATATTTCATTAAACTTTATTTGTGTGTCATTAGACTCACACCCTCTCTGCTCCTTCACTGTAGTTATCTTGTCATCATAAATCCTCTGTTAATAGGATTTTATTTCTGAACTAACAATAAAAAGTAATGGAAAAATGAAAATTTTGTAACAAATGATTGTAAAGAACAGAAATTGAGCTAATGGGCTGGAAAAATGAGATAAGTATTTTTCTTCACTTACAGAGCAATATATTAAAAATTTATGAGCTATCACTTCAAATAATCTAATTGGATTGGTAGAATCTGGACAATAAGTCTGAAATACTGTCTCTGAGGGCACATCTCCAATGTTGTTTTCTTATTCTCCCCACGTTTCAAATTCTGTCATAGCAGTGAAAAAGGAAGGTTATTTGGAAAGAATTGGTCTTAGTTATTTTCTAAATTTAATTAAAGATTTTTAAAGGGATGCTACTTACCCTACCTCCCAAAACTAGAACTTCTTGGAAGCTTCTAGTTCATTTCAGACTTCACTTTTCTACTCTTATTTTTATTTCATATGTTTTCTCATATGAAAAAAAAGAATGTTTTTTGTTTCTCATGTTTCCCAGAAAGGATAAAAAATTGCTATGTGAACAATGTATTTTAACATAAAAGGAGAAATACAACATTCTCAAAATGAATCAGGGCTTTGTATCTTTTTTTTCTTTTCTAGAAGAACATTAGACAAAATGTGAAAGATACGGTGATATTTCACGATAAGCTCTCTTTCAACATGTTGCTGCTGACCAACCTTTCAAGAAAGAAAAGTGTTTTTCTACTTAATGATTTTTTTTTTTTTTAAACTGTAGATGGGTTTTCTTCTGAAAGTTAAGCTTTAAATAAATAAAATGTAAAGCTGTGAAGACAGAACACTGGGCAGAAGAATATTAACTTGCATATGAGATCAGACTAAGATCTGAGGCTGAGGTTTTTTTTTATCCATTCTATAATGTGACAGAAGAATTGTAAAATTTTATAGGTGTATATACTTCCACAATGCATATGAAGGCAAACAATCATGGAGAAAATGTGACATGGCATACTTGGAATTTGGAATAAATTTCATTTAGCTGTGCATGCAAATCCATTTCAAAAGCATTTCAAAAGGTGCAAGCATGCTTCTCAAATAAATGTAAGAAATAATTTAATAAGACATAGATAGTCATCAGTTCTCGTCAACTTTATTTTAAAGATGCTTGGAGGCTCAGTCCATATCTTTCTGTTAGTTTGGAAAACAAATAACATAAATGTGCATCAAGAGAGACCTGTGTAGTAAAATCTCATGCCATTTAGTGTACTTTAATTGTTGCAATAATAATTTTCTCTAAGATATATTGGTTTTGCTCCTTTGTGCAAAAGATCACAGGGATTAAAGCTCTTGATTGTGCCAGAAAGATACAGTATGTTCCACCAATGTTAGGAAATACACAATTTCATTTGGCCTTAAATTTTACATGGCTTGTCTTCTCTTTAAGTACATGAGCTTGTTTTTCCACCTGGCTGTAAGAGGCATTGAGAAGAGATGTGATAACTAAAAAGCCCAAACAAGATGTTTAGAACTACACAAACTGGAAGAAGATGTTGTAAGTCCCTTTACAGATATAAAACAGTGGAACCACTGAAATGTCCTTATGTCTTTGGGATGAAAACTCCTTGGTAGCATCAAAACTCTGTAAAAGCTAAGGCAGTATGGCCACAGAATAATGATAATAAAAAGTTCAGAAGGAAAGAACTTGGCACCTGTGGGAAACACAAGAAACCTGCACTTCAGTTTGAACTCCCAGTCAGAAGTTATGAACATGGAGAAAAAGAAATGCATCTTATTGATGCTGTTGGGCTGTCATGGACAATGAGCTCAGAGATTTCAAACATGTGAAGCAACTTTAGCAATGAATTGCCTGTTTTAAGTGCAAAGTAAATTCCTGTCATACAAGTGGCACCAAAGAATGAAATGTATGTGAGAAATTGGAATTGAGGTTTGCCACTCTACATGTGTTGTTATAACACTCTAGGCAATAAAGTGTCCCAGCTTGCTGTTACCTCAGCATTTTTTGTCTGTTAGAATTGGTGCAAAATGAAGTAATAGATATCAGAGAAAATAAGTGAATGCTTCTTGCAGTTGATTATTTTTTTCATTTTCTTTGAAGACTGGCTCTTTTTCAAACAGGTAATGATAGGTTTATACAAACAGGATAGTTCTTTGTGTCTAGCATGGTGTACATGAGGCAATATATTGCAAAATAATGTTTCTTTGTCTTTGGTGGTCAAAACAATGGTAATGTCCTCTGCTTTTAGTTACAGGCATTTCATCACTTTTCAATAGCCATAGGAGGCCACGTCTGAATCTTTCTCAGTAATAGGAAAAAAGTGTAATAGATGATACAAAAGAGAGTTTTATTGTACAGCATCCCCGTGCATGGTTTCTGAGTAGCTTGAACTAATGTTTCACAGTTTTTCAAAAGACATCATGAACAGAAAGGTGCCAATGTATTTGGGCCTTTTAGCAAAACTGCCTGTTGCTTTTAACACCCTATTTCTTTGTTGTCAATATTTTTCGTTAGGTGTTAGAAGAGAAAATTAGGCAGCTAGCTGTTGAAAAGCAAACAGTGCTAAGACTAGACTTTCTGAGCTATGTTATTCAGTTCTTAAGCACAAAATGTTCTGCAAAGATACAGTCTTCCTATAGTTGGTGATAAACAAAATGGATGAAATTTTGCATCCTTATCTTGTTTCCAGTAATGTACTTTCCATCTCCGCTTGTCTGAACACTGAGTACAGATCTCATAGTGAGAGTCACTTTCAGACCAACTTATCTACACATCCTGAAAGTTTTTCTGAACCTGGAAATCACTCAGGTAGTGCTCCTAAGAGTTCTGTGCCTTAAAATGTAGAGGTGCAACTGAAACCTGAACTGATGTTTCTGCATTACACAGAAGATCTGACACAGTGGAGCTCTTAGGTACCTTCTGGACCTAAACTTAAGAAAACTATATTTGTCTCTATCATCCCATATCCAGTAGCAATCTTAAAAATCCTCTGGCGTCTGGCTGCCTTGTTGTGTAAATATCAGATTTGTGCTTTCCAAAGGAATTTTGTACTACTGCTCAACTTATAGCTGTTGGAAGTTTTCCTTGCATGTAGGAACATAAAATACTGCAAGGCAGGAGGGAAGCCTGCATCATAAGATTTCTGCTTTTACACAACTGAAAGGGAGCTTTTCCACAGATTGCAATAATAGATCCATGTGCTAATATGTATTCCTGTGAATTTACATTCACAAGTCAATTAAGAGCTGTGCATCTCCTACCTGGAGGAATGAATAGTGCCATGGAGACAATGCACTTGGCTACATGCAAAAATCATCTGGCAATACATAAAGACTCAGTACAGTTATACAAGTAAAATATTCCCTTTTGAAATTATTATTACTTTTACTCAAAATGATCTGGAATGGATTGGAAAAGCATTATCAGTGCAGATCCTGGGTGTTCAGCAGCAAGTCTAAAAGTACTGCGTAATTTACGTCTTCAGTGCAGCAGCTAAATTAATTCTCATACCCTTGGAGTCTTTCAGTACTGCACAAATGTGGATAAAATATCCACCTCGTCATAAGAGTAAATAGAAGTATGAACATATGAAACCTTTAAATTTATCACTCTGAAAGAAAAGCACAGAAGTTGTACTAATAACATCATATATTGTGAGAGTCCTGTAATGTGATGTAATGCAGTGATGCTGGAGCATAGAAATTATGTGGCATAGAAAACAAATTTAGAAGAAAACATCTTTCTACACTTATCCTCTAAAACCAAGTGGAGCCTCCAGCTGAGCATGCCTATCCTCATGACATTTATAAGTACTGCGAATTTTGTTACCTCTCTAACAACTATCCCCATAGGAGATGTTCCACTAATCTAACATTACATTAGGATTTGAACTCTAGCTACTACATAACCAAAGTTAATTTGGGAAAATAATTTAATTACAGTTCTGAGTTAGACATGAGCAATAGGTAATGCATTATGAATATTATATAAACTTTGTCTACAGAAGGAAAAAACCAACTGTTTAATTGTAAAAACCTATTTACCCAATATTTGAGGTAAATTTAGTTAAAAATAAAAGGAGATAAGACAATGGAATTATAGAATTATTGGAAATGGAAAAGTGACAGTAAGACTATTGAGTTCTGAGGCAAATAAAGTGGGAAAATCAGCAACATTTCATGTAACTAAAAAGACATTCAGTATTCAGAAAACAAGAGTAAGATTTGAGGACTCTATTGTCTACACTATGTGCTTTAGGGGTTGATGGGAAATTCACTGTAGCAGAATGCTGTATGACTATTGTTGGTGAAGAATTGAAGACTCCTATCCATGGAAAACCCAATTCATGATACCCTTTTAAAAGCAGTTCAGAGCCTTGACAGGTACATTTTGGAAGATGCACAAAATGGAGTACTGAATGAATTTTCCCAGACAATTTTTGTTTTGTTTTGTTTTTCTTTTTCTCTCAGCTGTATTTCTTTCTTTCTCTTTGCTATCTCATCTTTACTTTTTCAACATTCAGTTTTTTTCTGAATCTGTGTTTTCATCTTAGTTTGATGTGTGCTGAATGCTATAACTAAAGTTTTACTGAGGGTCTAGGCATGAGGTCTACACAGTACTCAGTTGTTTAGAATCACCTTTTATGGTGCTTAATTTCTCCAGATGTGGCTTTACAGCATTTGAGTTCAGCAAACACAATCAGACAGGCAGTCTGGGTATGAAAGAGGAATGAACATAGTTTTCAGGGTACAGCCCAGGACTTGAAAACATCATCATAAATCAGACCTGCTGAGATAACATTAGGTGACAGTTATTTTCAGATTTCTTCTTAAAAACAAAACAAAACCAAAAAACTTATTTTCTTTTTGATTTTATGGAGGGAAGAAATAGCATGGGTATATGGGACTCCTTGTATGAGATATTAATTCAGCTGCTTGAGAAAATAAAAGGCAATAACCATCAAAATTTGGTTTGTTTTTCAATATGTGCTTACTGGGATATTTTGATAAAGCCACAGGAAAATGAGTATGTTTATAAAAATCAGAGGCACCACAGTGTTACAGTGTCATAAACTTAACAGTCACTGTTGATCATTTCCACAGTAATACTTTTTGCAAGCAGCTAGTCATCTTGTAATAATGGAAACAGTAGCACCATTACTTGTTTTTCACCTTCACTGTCCCCAAAACCATTTCCTTGTTTCATCTTTCATTTGAATTTAATTCCTCAAAACTTTTGAAATGTGAGTGCAAGGAGCCTAAATAAAACTTGACCGTAATTTCTACTATGTCATATATTCTTAACTAAAAATGTGCTTTTAATGGAAATCTCAAGCAACTTTTCCAGAAGTATTTCTGTAACATTGGATTCTATGGACTGTTTTAAATGCCCCTTAGTCTCACTGAAAAATCAACTGGCACTAAGCTTCTAAGTAATCTATGGTCATTAATATATATATATATATATATATATATATATATTTACATATGTAATTTGTCTATGCATTATGCATTATCCTTCAGGGTCTTTGGAAGGGAGGATTCCTGGAGGTGAACAATTCCCAACTGTAATCTTCTGACATATACCTCCATATCAAACACCTACTCTGAATACAGAGCCAGATACATGAGAGAAAAGCATGAGGTAGCAGGTGCTTATTTTCCTTGCTTTCTGAACATATGTTAAGCCCAATCATTATTATTTTTTTTTTTTTTAAATCCGTTTTGTTGAGATTATCTATCTAATCTATCCACAAGGAGTGAAATTAGAAGCGCTGTGCTAATAGCCTGTAAGCACGTAAACATTTGTACAAGTTATTGTGCTCTGTTGTTATACCAGATGGAAAAAGCCTTTTCTTGTCTTTGTGTTGACACAGTCTTTCTGAACAATGCCATTACATTCAACAAAAGCATGTAAGGTTTGTCAAAAATGTGGCATTACATGTATCCCTTGAATGCAACAGTGAATTAAAAAGAATCCTGTTTTTAAAATGGATAATGTAAGCCTTAATGTCCTGGGAAGATTGAAAAACAAAATTTTTTTGTGCAGCTGAGTCAGATGAGCAAGCACTTCTGAAACAAGAACATGAATGAAATCTTAAGGCTGTAAAAAGACAAAAGTCACCTGGCAAAAGTGTGTTCTTGAACAAAAGCTTTCATGGTGGAGCTGAAGAATCTATGGCACTGATTATTGAGAAGAAATCATTGCTGTCATCATTGCATTCATTGTGCTACTTCTTTGATCATTTCATTTCTTAGAACTGATCTTTGTAGCTTATTTACGTTTCCTGTTGTCTTCAGAAATCATACTTTCACTATAAATTCTTTAGCCTGATATTTTTGAACATATAGTAAATGTTAGGTTCTGTACCCAGAGCACTTTTTCTAAAATAATCCAATCTAGAATACCAAATTCTGTTTGCAGCAAATCAGGCATAAATCCATTACTTCATTCAAGTTACACTGTCACCTAAGTGAGAAAAAAAATCTACAATTTAAATTCAACTTTTGCTTACAGAAATATATATATATATATATATATTCTTTTGTATTTGATAGCAGTGCTTGCATTCTTTTTGGCACTCTTGCTGCAGCTTTGATCAGGTAGAAGCAAACTTCATAAATACAGATGTTAAAAACACCTGTCAACTTCTCTGCAAGCATATTCCATTTCTTTCCCCTACTGCTGTCACTTTAAAGGGAATTTCTCCCTTTCTGGTATTAATCTGAGTCAAAATTGAAATTTTTTCCATGTCTTGAACTATGAAATGTTGGGAAATCAGTAGCATTTTGGAAGTGGAATAAAGTAATATAAAGTAACAAGATTAAAGGCCATTTTCAACAGAATGTATTATCAGCATAAAATTAAGAAGATCTGTAGGAAACCACTGTCAACAGCATTTACTTCTAAGTTAGGCTCATTTCTTGATGGACTAAATAATATCTTTCACCAGATGGATGTTTTCCTTTTCTGAAATAATTTGTATTAGTAGTTACTTATTTTCAAAGTGAATCAGGAAAATTTCTGCTGAGAGGAAAAACAAAATCTTTTTTTGTTGCAATTCAGAATCCTATGTTTCTTTTGGAAATGCATCCTTCCCCACTCCTTCCATCCTTTTTTAACTGGTTCATTACATGCAAGGCTAAAGGTCTCAGGGTACACTCATTAGTTACCCTTGAGACATTTCCTTGACAGTAGACGTAACTGTGAAGGCACAATTTCAAAAAAGTTTGGGCAGAGATTTTCATAGACAATGGGTACCAAAGCCTTAAGTATTTTAAGATTGAGTTGTTTTATGAAATTTTGTTGTGACAGATCCTAGTTGTAGAAGGGGGAAAATTCAGGGCTGCCCAAGAATGATAGAATGGCCTGAGTGAAAAGGACCACAGTGATCATCCAGTTTCAACCTCCCTGCTATGTGCAAGGTCACCAACCACCAGACCAGGCTGCCCAGAGCCACATTCAGCCTGACTTTGAATGCCTCCAGTGATGGAGCATCCACAACCTCCTTGGGTAATGTGTTCCAGTTAATAGTAATGACTACTTCATCCAGACAAGGCATAGCTGTGTGACTGTGCTGCTATCCACATGGCTCACCCCTGTCTCCCAGCTGCTGTTGCACAGCAGTTTCCCTTTTCCTCAATGTGCTCTCACAGAGCACACCCAGTGGGTCCCTTCTGCAGCAGCTGGAGCTGCTCTGACCTGACATGGGGCACTGCTGGGGTCTCCTTATAGAGGGTAATGCTGCTTGCAGCCCCTCACCCCCTCCAACCCCAGCCAAAACCATCAGTGTAAACACAACAGCATAAAGACTCTGCTTACACACCTAAGTACTTATGAAACTGCTGCATATTACAACGAAAAAGCTGGAGTGCGTGTCTGTCTCAGGAATCTGGCTGGATTAGTTCTTATATACAGTGGATAGTATCATACAATTCAATTGGATGCAAGAAATTAAAAAAAGAGAAACTGAGTAATAGCACATGCTAGAATTATTTACAGAAAGGTAGAGAAATCGGCTCCTTTGAAAATCTTCCATAGGCCTAATTTGATTATTTGAGTTACAAAAACAAGGAAAATAATAATTAAGGCAAGGAAGACTTGGTAAATCTACTGTGCTTTCTAAGCCAGAAGCAGAATGCTAATCAGTTTTCAGAAATTAACAAACTCTCTCTTGCATTACAGGCTATCCACCTGATAATCTCAGTCTCTTATGTGGCACACTGGTTTGCATAATTATTGTTAATGAATGAGTCTCCAGCGCAAGGGCTTGCTTTATGAATGGTTCTGCCAAGATATTATAAAACTTTCTGGAAAATGAATCTGGCTGATGACCTGCCTCAAAGACAGATGACAGGTGCATGTTAATCTGATTTGTGTCTGAGGAAGTAGAGTTAAAAAAAAAAAGTCACTAGCTCCTGAGTTAGCTTTTCAGACTAAGTCAAGTCCCATGGCAGAGCTCATTGCCAAAGGGTGTTGAGTTAAAATTTTGTTGCTGAATATGGTAAATGTGCAATTTCTGTTTTATGAAAGAGGGAGCAGCAGCACTACACCCAAGGCTGTCTAGGAAAAAATCATCTGCTTTGGCCAATATATAGAGGTTGTGATATATCTGCTAGAGAAGACAAACACCTGAGATGTGAAACAGCAGTTTAGTCCTGAACCACAAGAAGGCTGTACTGGTTCCAGGGGCTCTGAAGGGGGTGGCATTCCCCTTTAGAAACACTGTTCACCAGTGTGTTGAACACTATAGCTGCTTTTGATGTAGAAATATTTAGCCACCATGTAGACAGGTGTCTGAATGAGAGGAGACAGCTTTCTACACTTGTTCCACCCCCTAAATTGAAGTAGTTCAGTGTGGGAGGGTTGCAGTAACAAAGGTTTCTGTCAGACTGAACTCCAGCCATGACACTCAAAGCTATGAATTTGGAAGAAATGTTACTGAAGGTAGAAAAAGAAACATGGTTAAAAAAATATCCCTCAAAGTCACTGTCTAGCTTTTAGCTCATTAAATCTCTTTTTCCTTTTGTTTAGTCCTTCACCGTAACAAAACTGTGAGCAGGGTTCCATCTTCTATTCTTTTGTCTTAATTACAAGAATAAGTGATCCTGTCCAGAGGATGCAAGAAACATTTAAGTGTATATGCTCCTGTAACTTTCTGTCAATCTATTTAAATATCTTTCTGGGGCTAGATATGGAGAAGAGATATCTTTTGTCACCCATGACTGTATGTAACTGTGCACTGGCATCAGGCAGCAACAAGTAAAGAGAAAAAATAACCTGCAGAATTGAACTGAGATATGGAAAATCTTTCTCCTGCAATAGTGCCTCTTATTTCATCATTTTTCAATGTCTTTGAATGACACTGTAATGCCTCTTACATTCAATGCAGTAATCACTGAGCAGGATATAGTTGTAAGGCAGTTAGATTTGTAAGTTCTGTGCCTGCATGTGTAATTCCTATGTGGATGGATGTAGACTGTCAGGACAGATGAAAGTTCGAGAGGCATCACACCTGTGCTGGAAGGCAGAATAGCTTTGTCCTTTCTCCTGTTTTGTGGAGGTGCTAATTTGCACTGTAGCTTTCTTCTTTAAAATTAAGTTGTAACTGTATTTGAAGTGTATAATCTAGTTTTAAACTTAATGTTCCTCTGCTTATATAGCAAAATGAGATAAGTGCAAAACTAGCATCTTGCTTTACAAGGCTTGGAAAAAGGTATCTTGATTATTCTATTTTGCAAATATTTGATTATGTTAGTGGAGAATGTCTCCCTTTTCTCCTGCAACAGAAAATATGTGGCATACATCATGAAGTCCCATTGGAGGTGAGTATTACCAATTACCTTTTGAGGGTAAATACTCATTAATTAGTGCTGGGTTTGCCCCTAAAAACATAATGTGATCATTCCAGATGTACTCTTATGTTGTGATTCTGCTGGTATAAAACAGTAGCAACTAATCAGATATGAATTCAGCATACACTTCTCACAATTTAGCCGCCCTGTGAGCTCTGAGAGAGAATTAATGCATTTAGAATAATGATTGAATCCTAGAAATGAGTGAGAAACTATGAGAACTTAAAAAGTCCACCACAAAGAAACGAAATAACAATTTAATCACCAGGTTTATCATCAATACATTGACCACATAACAAATGAAGCAATTTTGACACAATATAGGAAATTCATGTGAAATAAATGCAGGAAACAGATGCAGAGTGAAAACTATAAACAAGTGCAAAAATAGTAAGTAATTAGCTATGTTTTAAAAAAACCAAAAAACAACTTTCTTTTCAGAGAAATGTTAGCAAAACACCTGTGGTAGGGGGAGTTAACTCCCCCAACATCCATGGCTATGAAGAAGCATACAGGTGGCTCTTGGTGGGAATTATTGTATGCACATAGCTTCAAATGCACAATAATCCAGTCAGGATGTTGTATGCCTGTTTTTTTATCTTGAGCTATAGAGTAATAATAAATGGTGTAAGAGGACTGATGAAGCATAATATCCAGTGAAACATAATATAGGTTGAATGATTTTTGTAACAGAAATTATTTTTGTGTGTGGTAATTAAATATCATGATGTGATCTTATGTGCAGAAAAGTAGAAAATTAATGAAGTTTATTGGCTAATTGCCATCTCAGATATTTCTTCTTAATATTTGCTTATGGAAAGTTCTAGTTGAAATTTCATTTTTTTCATAACAAATACAGGAATTATTATGTTATTAAATAATATTCTATTTCTGAATGGTTTATGTTTAAAGGGTAGATCTAAAAAAGGGCCTTTTAACATTGCAGATGATCATCTGGTACATGATAGTAATTCACAATACTTGATACACTCTGATCCACTAAAGCAGAGATCAGAGATGTAGGTAGAATGAATCCAAAACAAGATGATTCTGAAAAAGAGGGTATTTTTTCTTCTTTGTTTGTTTTTCATTGCTTATCATACAAGTATTTTTCTTTCTTTTCTTTTTTTTTGGTTGGCTGTTTTCATTATTTTCCTTAAAGTAGACTTGCACACACCTTCTTTATCTTCTTTATATTTTTCCAGTACAAGCTGCTGCACCTTTGTCTTGTGTGAAACAGCAAGATGAGCTCAACTTTTTACATACTGTTTCAATAGATGTGGAAGAAAAAGGAGTGGGAGAAGAAATTTCCTTTCAAAGTTTCTCTACAAAGTCAATGGAAACACCTATCGTTTCTGAGTGTTTCATAGATACAGAACAGCATGCTAAACATGGGGAGCCTCTCCTGAATCTTGCTGCTCTTGGCTTCAACTGTGCCAACTGAGTATTCTTTTGTATGTGTGTGTATAGCAGAGAAATAAAAAGCAAAAGGCTGTGAAAAGCATCTGCTGTGCCTGACAGCTTAGTCAGAAATCTTTGGTGTGGATGCTGGTTGTCTTTTGCTGTATTTTTATTGCTTTCCTCTGACCTTTAAAGATTTCGGAATGCAGTTGAATAATACTGGAGTTAGCTGATAAGCAAATGATAGACAGATAAATCCTATCCTTCTATGTGCAAGTCATCACAACTGTTTAACCTGGCCTTACTTACATTACCTGTTTTATTTATTTATTTGCTTATGCATTAACTTTTCTTTTTTTTTTTTTTAATTTATTTTTTAACTTTAATATGTGTTTTTAATACCAGTCATCGAAGGTAGGTAACAAGGCTGATACAGAAATTTTAAGAAAGCCCAAAACTGTTAGATAGATTTAAAAAAAAACTGGCTGGATATCTGGGTTTAAAGGGTCGTTCTGAATGGATTAAAATCTGGTTGGTGCTTGGTCACAAGAGGTGTTTCTTAGAGCTCAGCACTGGGTCCTGCTTTGTTTAATATCTTTATTAGTTATATTGATGAGGGGACTGAGTGCACCTTCAGTAAGTTTGCAGATGACACCACATTGGGTGGGTGTGTTGATCCAATTTAGGGTAGGAAGGCTCTGCAGAGGAATATGGGTAGCTTAGATCAATGGGTCACACAAGTATACACCACTTAATAAGGCTAAACACAGATTTTTGCACATGGGTCATACCCAACCCATGCACTTGTGTAGGCTGGTAAAAGAGTGGCTGGAAAGTTGCCTGGCAGAAGAGGACCTGGGGGTTCTGGTTCTCAGCCAGGTGAACATAAGCCATCAGTGTGCCCAGGTGTCTAAGAAGGACAATGACATCCTGGCCTGCACCAGAAATAGTACAGCCAGCTGGACTAAGGAAGGATTGTCCCTTTGCATACAGTAGGTATATGACAACATCTTGAATTCTGTATTCACTTCTGGACTAAAGAGGGATATTGAATTGCTGGAACACATTTAGAGAAAACAAAGAAGCTGATTAAGGGACTAGAAAGCATGTAGGAGGAATGGCTGAGGAAACTGGGGTTATTTAGTCTGGAGAAGACTGAGGTGAAACTTATTGCTCTCCAGATGAACCAGAAAGGAGGTTGCAGTGAGGCGGGTGTCAGTCTCTTTACTCAGATGACAAGTGGTAGAACACAAGGAAATACCCCAAGTTGTGCTGGAGGAGGTTCAGTTTGGACATCAGGAATAATTTTTTCACAGAAAATGATTGGGAGGCATTGGAAGTGGTTGCCCAGGAAAGTGGAATTACCTCCCAGATATAGTTAAAAAATGTATGGATGTGATGCCTATGGACATGGTTTAGTAGTGTTAGGTGGATAATTAGACTTGATAATCCGGTGTGGAGATGACCTAGGTTACCTTTACCTTGTAACTTGATTGGTCCCTGGTCTCTGGGTCTCTTACTAAATAAAAAAGATAATGGATGCCAGCTGAATGCTGTCTGCAAATTCATAGTGACAGACAATCTCTCTCTACCTCTCACATTTCTCTCCCTCTCTCTCTTTTTTTTTTCTCCTGTTGTTAACTGATCCTCCCATTTGCTTTTATTAAGGATTTGTCTGGTAAGTCTGTGTTCAGTTGTTTGGCTACCATTTGGATTATGCTGGCCCCTTCGCTGTTGAACTGAATGAATATTTGGAATTGGTTTATGCTTCTTCAAGATATGATCCTTTGTCATTCACTTACTAAATTAGCATATGAAACTAACAAACAAATTACTTATCAAGCTGAGCTGTTTTTACAAAGCTGCTGAAATTCTGAGTAGGGTTGGCTGCTTCTTCCCTATCTTGTCCTCTCCTTGAATGCCTAGAATGACGATAACTGTCTATTATCCTCCATATGCAAAGGATGGTGCTGTGATAAGTATTTTCTTCCTTTTTTCTATTTTGTTCTTTCTGTTATTGTCTCAGATGACTGCCTGTTGCCTGTATCTGACTGTATTTTCCCAAGCATCACTACATTGATGTTCCAAGGTACAGGTAATGAAGACAATTGTATCCTTAAAGGAAATCTATGCCAGTTTGCAGCAAGTATGATGCAGGCAGCCTTTAACGGTTACACATTAGGTTTTGACAGGCTTCTTCAACACATGGTCCAATGAGATATATTACTGAGGTAAACAAATTTACTCTTTCTTGACTAAGCTCCTGCCAATGACTTGGAAATAGAAATTTTGGCTTTATTTTATTCCTTTATTTGTCACATACCCAGAGACACAGCATTTCTTCTTTCCTGCTCAAAGGAAGGCCTCCTATCTCTTAAATACTAAGTGCCTCATCTACACTTTCTCTCTTTATTATTCCTCAGGAGAAATAGAAACCAGTGAGTACAAGCCAGCTGACAATTTGGGGCATTAACTTATTCACAGAATTTCACTACTGAGTTACTGAAATGGTTTTTGGCCTTTGAATGGTCTTGGTGGAAAAAGGAGGAAGAAAAACAGTCTGAGTTTCAATTTTGAAATTATTATGTTACTACTTCTTTTAGAAGATGTCTTTTTGTATCTAGGTAATTTCAGCCAGAATGGGCTTCAAATTATGATTGAGAAAAGAGGATGTAGAAGAAAAAGGATCTTGAACTAACTCAAAATGACTTTGCTTTTGTTTTGAGAACTGGGGGAATTCAGGCAGTTAAGCTCCATAGGAGCTACTGAGTTGCAGAGGGAGAAGGTAAACCTGAGACATGGTGGTTTCCTCAAAATCATGGCAGCACGGTTGGAGATCTTGGCTGCAGCTTGTACCTACAAAGTCTCACTTGCTTTCACCTTCCTCTTGCTGCCTAGCTCCCATCTTTCTCTTTCTTCCTGCCATGGTCCCAGTGCAGAAACCCAATTAGTAACCTGATACAACTGATCTGAGAGAGTGCTGCACTGATCTTGGAGGTATGCCATCTGAAGGCCAGGTGAGCAGAGGGATGCCCATCCAAAATGTTGTGCTAATTTAGAAAAGTGGATCAAGTCTCCAAGATTTCTGTAAGTCTCTCCTGTCCCCAGAGGTCAGGAGTTTTGATTGGCTCCTCATTCCTCTGCACTCAATATATCCCCACTTTGAAAATCTTGCTGAAAAGGAAAAACTTACTTGTAATGAAATTCTTGGGAAAATGATTGCTATTAAACACCTCACAGGGAGCGATTCATTCTGTCACCATACATAATAACATCACCTGCTGTACTGCTTCTGAAATCCTTGAACTATTTTTGCTGCATAGAGGGAGAAATGAAAGGTAATATAAAGCATAGCACACACTGATTAGTAAATTGATGTCTCAGCACCACTGAGACTAGATCAATATCCGAGTCCATGGATAGGCTGGTTTCTTTATGAGCGCTTAAAGAACAGAAAATACAGTGTAGAAAATGTCAGAGTAGGTGTAGTAAAAGACAGTCCTTCAGCTGCATTGTGCCTTGCGTGTGTGAAATTAACTGGAGTAGAACCTAGTTTCTACCAGGGACACTGAAGAATTACTACTGGTTCAGAGTCATTTTTTTCCTTCTTTTTTTTTTTCCTTTTTTTCTCTTTATAAGAAATCAGTGCTCTTTGCTTTGCTGCAGCAAAGCAGTTTAATTGAGAGAAGGCATTTTATTTTGCTAAGAGTCTAAGACTCAATGTTTCTAACTGCGTCCAATCTGATGTGCAGTTATTCTCAGATTTGCACCTTATAATCTTCTGTCTTCCCCCTATTTCAGATATTAGCTTTTTTTTCCCTTGTTTTCTTTTGCATAATAAGACAAGGAACTAATGTTCAGTAATATTTGAAACAGCACAACAGTGTGGTCTGAAGTTGCATAAAATAAGTTGTTCTCTTCTAATTTCTTCTAATGTTATTATTGTCTAAAAAATATCGAAACAGAAATTTCCTGGAAATTTTACAGGTGAGCTGAGAAAACAGAAATAGTATAGTACCATTACTTCTATCTCAGTGCTAGCTGAATGTGGGGCTTCTGGCAGCAAATAGGTCATAGTATACATTTTCCTTTTCCCCCTTCTACTATAAATGATTACCTGTGCCAGATGCTGGCCCAATCAGAAATGAATACTTTTTTTCCTTATCTGCAAACCTGAGATGCTTTTCAGTAACTCTACAACTTTTCAGCTAAGAAGACAGAAGCTTATGAAGGATGGGAGAGTCTGACTGCCAGAATTCATAGCCATAAATAGAAAATCCTTTGACTAGGCTGGAATTGCACTGTGCTGGGCATACTGACCACTGGTACCATGGTTGTTGGACCAACCTTTTTATTGTAGAATATACTGCACTACAATATATTGGATTTAGATGCCAGCAAGAGTGAATGAAGCATGAGAGAAAATTTCAACAAAAAAACCTGTTTAATAATGTCAATAAGGCAGGAAACTCTATGGACTCAAATAAAAAAATGATTAGCACAAGCTTCTGAAGAAAAAGCTTCAGAAGACCCTCTTAATAGGGTATTACCTCATGTTTTAGACTTACAACGGCTTAGAAAGTTTTATTGTTAAACTTGTAGCAGCCTGACCATGTGAAATACTTCCAACCAATGACTGCTCTTGCATCGTTCTTTAGAGAGTACTGTTTTCTCCTTTGATATGGGTGTTAGAAAGACTGCGCCTTGTGTAAAAGAAAGCTGAATGAATTTGTTTAGATCATCAGTTTGAAGTTCAAAAAAAAAAAAAAAAAAAAGAAGAAGCAATTTTCAGCATTAATAAATTATGAAATATAATTCAAAGGACAGGTAAGAATTATGAGTGACCTTTTGAAGAATAATTGAGAATGGAGTCCATTTTTCTATTAAAAAAATGTGAAAATCAATAATGTAAGTGAAAATAATCAATCTGATGATCAGAATTAGGAAAATCAGTTTTCACTTTAAAAATTACTTGGCACTACTGTGAAAAATGTTATACTGGAGGGAGCAAGTCTCTGTTTAAAGTAACAGCTTCCCAATGGCAGTGACTAAAGCCCTTATTGTAATAAACTAGCAGACTTGTACGAAAGAAGCCTGGCAGAAGAGAAGCTATAGCATTAATTGTCATTAGAATGGAGAACCTGCACATGTTTGATCAGTGGCATAGTGAAAAGGTACACCCTTAAGCTCACATTCATCATTCTCCAGATTAGAAATGGGTGTAGTTATTGGAACAATCTCCCTCTGAAATCCATATTTTATGTATATATAAATAATATCTCTCTCACAGTGGAATTAGTCTCATTACTAGCTTCAAATAATTTTGTTTATTTGGCTGAATCTCAGGTAGCTGCATGTAGTCGTCTACTGTATAGATAGAACCAGTGGAATAAGAATTGATGGGACCATACTCATGCAGTGGTGATCATCACATGCTAAAAAAAGGCCTGAAACAGCCAAGATTTATGATACCTTGGAACTGTCCAGTTCTCTTCATTACTTGTAAAGTAATTCCAAGGGAGGTGGCTTAGGTTTAGATTACCTGTCACAGATTCGTGTGTGTACAGCTCCTGTACACTGCACAGCTGCTTTTGTGTTTCATTCTCACTCAGCTTTATTTCTGCTTCTTTAGAAAGTAGGTCTACTTATCAATTTGCTCCTGTTTTTCTTTATAATGGTTATCATAGTAAACTCACCTGGTTTCTGGGTGTTCACATTCTTTGTAATAGATCTCCTGAGGATTATGAGAGGGAAAATGGGAAATTTTACAGCATAAGCAGATGGATAGCAGACAGAAGGAATGAGGAGTACGAAACCTCATTCTCCATTCATTCCATTATTATTGTTCTAATTGCATTACGTATCATAAAAAAGTTCACTTATCTGTTGAAACTTCCTTAAGGAAGGACTTACTGTTTCTTCTTAGGAATCCATGGTAAATACTGTTATAAGAGGCAAAGAAAAACAGCTTTTGGAATAAACCACAAGTTTATGGCAGGGGGGAGCAGAATTTGTAACTGTGATATAGGGATCAAATTCAAATTCGATAATTGATGGTTGCAGCTGTGGTATAACTGGGTATCGCTTGTGTCCTTGTCCCATGCAACTAGTCCTTCATTCATTGCCTCTGCATAAATCAAGTGGTTTGATATGATGGACTAAGGTGAGGCTGTGGCCCAACACAAGGCCACCTTTGCAGCAGAGAAAGTAGTCAGTTGGGAATTGGAGCTTGCAAGGAGGACTTCAAGCAGTACCCCCCTGCAGGGATCCTTGCATTGTCCAGGCCTCTGGCAGCCTCTTTTCATACGCTGAGATACCACTTAGTGGAAAATCAGGGACAACCTACAGCAGAGATTACCCCAGGCTGTTCCTGCTGTGGAAGAAAGTTGCGAACAAGCAATAAGAAAGTTTTAAACACTCATTACAATTGTTCCTGCTTGTGCAGAAATAAACCCATAAATTGTCCTTCATATGCAGCCAAAGATAACATCCAGGAAATGATCATACATATGCTGGAGTGGCTGAATAGGACGATAGGTGAACTGTGTCATGAGAATTAGCCAGATCTATAGTTTGGCACATCTTGATCGGTCTTACTGTAGGCACCGTCTCAGGAATGCTTGCAATACTCTCCTGTCACTGCTTGGAAAGTGAATGGCTCCTGTATTTGAGAGCTTCCCATCACATATACTGCAGAGAAAACTGAAATAAATTCTTGACAGATGTTCTGTTCTGCCTGTGTGTATGCATCTAACACTGGAGAGGTCTGTTAAGCTTCAGTCTGGCACTGCATCTTGGGGAAAGTCAGTGTGAAACATGGTCCAATAAGGAACTGATGAATCTTTTTTATTTTGCCTATTGTGGTAGTTTCAGTTTGGAGCATAATCGTGACTTGAGCAGAGAAAGAATGATCCAGATGTTAGTGTTTCTACAGAAGCAATATAATCCTGTTTTATCACATTTGTCACCATGAACACATTCTTCTGTACTTTGGATAGAGGGAGCTGGATAAGTATCATTTATGCAGAACTACCTCTGAAAGGAAAGTATTATTATTACTTGAGGAATCCTTGCTCTCTCAGACAAAAAAAAAAAAAAAAAAAGTCTAATTGTTGGAAGTAATTCGAGCTATAAATGAGAATTAGAACTTGTTTGAGGTTTTTGGACTGTCTCAAATGATACAGATGGTTAACCCTCTTCAAAAAGTTCATATGGATTTTTTTCTTCTACTATAAAAAGCTAAGGAATATGGTCTATTATTGTAACAGCTGAAAATACCATTTATTTAATGTTTTAGAGAAAAACTTTTACTATTGACTTTTTCTAAATTCCATGGTTTCCAGCCAGTATAAACCTCCAACCACTTTGAGAATAGTTTTGTTAAAAATCCTTCTAAAAAGGCACAATGAAATCAATTGTGCTGGAAGGAAAAAAAACCCAACATTGTAATCCAACTTTCTACTTACATATTCCTGTTCAAAGCTTCTGGTTAGGCTTAGGTATTAAGAAACAGCCACTTTTTTGCTCGCACTCTGTGGAGCGATACTTCAGACCTCTTCTTATGCAAATTACATCCTCACTTTTAAAAGGTGAGGTAGGGGAACCATGAAGAATGAATCTTAACATTCTTCCTTTGTTCAAAAGAATAACTTAAGCCATTAATAGTACTTAATAGAAATAAAAAACAAAACATAAATTATGTATTATTCTTGCATAAACAAAGTCATTTGAAACAGGTGGCACAGAACATAAGGTATATGCATAGAAATAGGGCTGCTGACATATGAAAGTAGATTTGGGGTATTTGCCAAACTGAATGGTCTGGCTTATGTAAATACAGATGAAAGAGCAGTGCTCACAACTATTTGCCTATTAATAAATACGACATCCTGTTCACTCTAATTTTCATGCGGAAGGATGTAGAATGAATACAGATGAGTGTGGTGTATGGAAAATGCAAACTCTGCTGAGGCTCGTCAGTTAACTTTTCCCTCTTTTACACAAGGTGTAAGAGGAAAAAAGAAGAAAAAGAGTTTTACATGTTAAATAGTTTAGATTTTCTTTTAACCAAGAAATTAATATAGACTCTGGTTAGTGAGCAGCATGTGTGAAATTTTTTTGGCATCCAGAACATATTAGTCTACAGTTACTAAATCAAACAGAAAAATATGCACGTTCTGAACGTAAACTGCAAACCAGTGAAAAGTATAGATGTACATGGAAAAGGGAGGCTCTGTTATGTGAATGGGAGTTTTCTCTCCCTGTTTTGTATCAAACATTTCAAGGGTTTCTTTGGAGGAAGAAATGGCTGGCACAGAGTCAGTAAAAGTTTGGCTCTTCTTAACTTAGTTCCGATTTCTTATCATGAAAGCTTGAGAGGATTTAATGGTGGGTTACCTTTTCTTCCATCACTATATTCTGCAGCAAACTGGCCTGGCTGAAAAGTCTTCAATCCAAATATTATAATGAGTTTTGGGGGGACTGATTTTCATTAATGCCAAATCAACTTCAGTCATTCCAGCAGAGTAAAGGTGCCTTGGAGGGAGAACAAATATAGTTTATATCCAATTTAAAATTTTAAGAGTTTGAAGGAACTTTTAAAAATGATATATCTGTAATTGGACAGCATTAACTGTGGTATATATAACTGCTAATTTGATCAGTGGAACGGTGCTTTAATTGGTGACAAAAGCAAAACAGTTTACAATTTCTGCCTGTAAATGTTCATGAATGTTCAGGCAGTAGAATTCTAGAGTGTCTGCTATTGGTTATTGGTTAGAAAAATAAATTAGCTTGCATTGTGCTATGCAAAAACAAGCAAATAAAAGATCTTCTGGGGTTTGGGACATCCAGAAATGACTTTGTATGCACTCTACTCCTTACTGTACTTGAACATTTTGCAGTACGAATTCTAGATACTATGACAAGAAAGTCTTTAAGATGGACAGAGACAGACTTCTTTATGGTTGCTTGAACAATATTGAACAATGATGAACAATAATGAACAATAATGCAACAAGTCCCTTGTGCCTGTCCCATTTCTTTGTGACCAGCCTCCTTTGTTCTCTCTTGGGCAGAAATGAAAATGATAGCTAAATACTTTGGATTGTTATCCTCTTTGCTGAAATCTCTGAGGCCTATGAATATGCCTGGAGTTTGCATCTTTGAAGGATCTCAGTGCTGTGGGAATGGTAGACAGCTCAGCAGAGTGCTGAGCCCTTCCACACTTCAGAGGTATGCAACGAGCTTTATTTGCTTAGTCCTACTGCAGTTTTGTGTGGTTGTCTTTGAAACTACTGTGTGTGCTCTTCAGCTAGTTTTCAACATGAATTCTGCTCTTTTATATAGAACCAGCTATGCAGATTACTAACAGATTTCCCTGTGAAAAAAAGGCACCCAAACACGAGTCACTTTTTTTTTTTTTATTGTTTCTGTTTTTACTTATATTATTTCTAAATCTCTATTGGAGCAAAAGGATGCTGAAAACTTTTGGCATTAATAATGCACTTTTCAGCCTTTTATAGCACATCCCCCCATTTTTACATCAGCTTTTTCTGGGATTTGTTCCCCCATTTCTCTGATAACTGAGAAATCATAGAATCATAGAATGATTTGGGTTGGAAGGGACCTTTAAGATCACCTAGTTCCAACCCCCTGTTATAGACAGGGACACCTCCTGCTAGACTAAGTTGCTCACAGCTTCATCCAGCCCAGCCTTGAATGCTTACAGGGAGGGAGCATCCACAACCTCAATGAGAAACCTGTTCCAGAGTCTCACACTCACACAGTAAATAATTGCTTTCTGATAACTAGTCTAAGTCTACCCTCTCCCAGTCTGAAACCATTTTCCCTCATCCTTTCATAACCTATCATTATAAACTCTCCCTCCCCAGCTTTCCTGTAGGCTTTCTTCAGGTACTGGAGGCCGTTATGACTCAGCCTGTCCTGGCAGGGGAGGTGCTCCAGCCCTCTGATCATCTTTGTGGCCCTCCTTTGGACCTACTCCAACAGCTCCATGTCCTTCTTGCCTTGGGGGCTCCAGAACTGAACAAAATATCCATCTGGGATCTCACAAGAGCAAAGTAAAGGGGCAGAATCACCTCCATTGACCCACTGGTCACACTTCTCTGGATACAACTCAGGATATGGTTCGCCTTCTGGGCTGTAAGCAAACACTGCCAACTCATGTTTAATCTTTCATCAACTTGATTTGCGGAATCAAACTCTATAACCCAGAGTTAGGTTATAAAGCAGGTATGTTTTATTCAGCATTTGGCGCCAAGCTGGGTGCAAGGGGGATAGCTCCTCCAAACTTGCACACCGTAAGGAAGAAGCTTGGTACAGATGTAGGCCGAACAAATACACAATCAGTGGAATTCACATGCATATTCATTACATTCCTGACTTATCAACATATGGTCCCGCCAGCCATGAGCAGTGGGGGTCTCCTTTGCATGGGAGAAGACCCATTGTCTCTGACAGAAGTAATCCGATCCTGACCCATTCCTTGTGTCAACAGAGTTTCCAGATGCCCTTTTCTTATCTGACCACACATCCTGCTTACCTACATTCCTAAACAAGAGTTAATCCTTATCTTGTCCTTTCCTTACTCAAACTGACACTCCCAAGCCTTCTCCTCAGGGCTGCTCTCAAGCCATTCAATGCCCAACCTGTATCTGTTCTTAGGACTGCCCAGGCCCGGGTATAGGACCTTGCACTTGGCCTTGCTGAACTTCATGAGACTGGCATGGGTCCATCTCTTAAGCCTGTCCAAGTCCCTCTGGATGGCATTCCTTCCCTCTAGCATCTCAAAATACTTAAAGCATATTTCCTTTCCTTGTACTTATACTGGTTATTTTTTTTTTATTTTGTCAAAGACATTGAAATTAAATGCCGAGTTTCACAGAGCTCCTGAAAATTGCTAGAAGACTTTCTGTGGACCAACACTATGTTGCATTTGCCACTGAAGAGCTGAATTATTACCATTCAAGTCAAGTCATTTAAACCAGTGTGCTGATTTCCCCCTGTAAAATTGGATTAATATTTTCTTTGTCTGAGCTGGTTAAAACTTCAGTAACTAGTTTCAAGACTTCTCTCTTATGCATTTGTACAACTCCCACCATTATCAATCTTAGTTTAAATTGCTTCACGTTATCACAAAAGTCAGTATGAATTAGAATATATTTCACATACATATTGAAAAGTGCATCTGTAATCCTCTTGTATCAAAGCAGTGTGTTCTGTATTAGAATTCAGAGCTGTGCAGATATCTACATAATGTATACTTAATCAAAAAAAAACTTTAGTAAATATTTTTGATGAATAGCTTTCAATTTACTTTTCATTGAATTTTATGGAACTAGAATAAAAATATTTTATTTTAGTTTTTGACTTCCAGCAAAAAGCATTATTTCAATATCTTGAAATACAAAAAAAAAAAAAAATTTCATCCCAAGGAAAAACAGAAATAACATTAAAACATTCTCATTTAGAAATTCCCCAAAGAGATATTATAAACTCAGTGTGACTTTTTCAAATATTTCAGTTTTTCAGTTGTACCACTGCTTTCCAGAGAGAAAAGTTTTAACTCAGTATTTTAATTTAAGACTTTCAACATCAATTATGTAAGAACAGAAACAGAATAGTATGCTGAATGTTAGCACTGTCATATGTGTAACAGGATTGGGATTTCTAATTTTAGCTGGAAATAGAAGGAATACACTCTTTGTCCAATATATGCAAAATACTAACAAAGAAACAAGCTTAAGATTTGATATCAGTCAGGGATCAGCATGCTGACAGTTGCTGTTGCAGTTGCAGTTCACAACCTTAACTTGCAGCAAAGCAAGGTGCAGAGTTCAGCACATAATCTAGGTAAACTGTTGTGGCACAGTAGGCAGGTGGACATTCTGACCTTAGTCTCGCCAAGTTCTAAGCTGCTTTTCAGATCACTAGTCTTTACCACAGATGACTTTTCCTGAAGGCTCCTGATAATTAGTTGTTCTAAGCGATTCACAAAAATAGCTGGAGCAAACGTAGAAATATGATAAAATAAGCTAAACATGGTACATCTTTTTTTTCTTTTTCTTTTTCCCATGGATACACATTTGTAGACACATCTGTTCATCATCTTGATGTGATGTAAGTAAAGTACTAGGGATATAAGTGCTTTGTGGTGACTCCTCCAAAAATATTATTTTTAGCCGGGATTTCCTCAAAACAACAACAGAAAGTCTGTATTTGGCACTTTCAAATCTCAGCTTGAAGAGTTAATGTATTCCATTTTCCTTAAAAAAAGCAGTAGCTAAACTTTCAATTTTAAGCTGAAGTTAACGGAAGACACAGAAACCTCCCCATCTCCCTTAAATGTCAGACCCTGGGTTCTGCAGGAGCAAATAACAGGAAGCATAATAATTTGAAATAGGTAAAAAAAATTGCATCTATTTTCCCAAACATCTGAACAGCCTCACATAGATTGACTTCAGCTTCTTAAAATGCACTGCCACAGACTTGGCAAGCTACAGCTTGTTTTTGTGTTTCATTCACTCTTCAAAGTGTGTTTTGTGGTGTTTCTGTTTTGTGATGAGCTGTTATATGCAGGTCTATGGTGCTAAACCCTATAAGCATTGCTTGATGGATTACAGTTCATAAACAGTTCCCCCCAAAAAAGGTCTGATTGACTTGTCTAAAGACATCAGTATTTCAGAGTATATTTTCTGCTAAAAGAAGGTGCTATTTAATTAAATTAATTTATTTCATGTGAAATATGAGCTCTGCAGTATTAAAAAGGGGATAGAGTGGAGAGAGAGAGACAAAGAAGAGGGGAATGAGAGAAAGAGAGAGGGAGAGAATACTCCTGTAATTACAGAGCATAAACCCTGTCAGAAAAAAAGATATAGACCTCTCATTATATCGCTTTTCCTTTCCTGCTTACCTCTCTTTTTGCAGTCCTTTTTTTTTTTCTTTTCTTTTTTTTTTACTGTCTTGCTGATAGGTGCTAAACTTCATGGACACATTTTTCTGTCTTTGTAATATTCAAGTAAAATTTGGGTCCCAGAAGAGAGTTTTAAATGATTCAGGAGGCACATGATGTTGAACAAGTTCAAATGGGTAAAGCATCTTGAGGAAGTTCAAGGCAAGCATCCAGGATTCAAGATCAGAGGTGGGATAAGGTAGTCAATGCATGCATAATAAAGCTAATGCATTAGTCTTGCTGGACAGATGAAGGTCAACTACAGAACATTTGGTGCCCAGGCTACTGTGAGCTGGTAGCTGGGAAGTGAGTGCGCTGTAGGGTATGGGCTCTAATTGTGTCAGACATCCTAGAGAGCTAGTTGGAACTCGTCTTTATTGAACTCTCTCTCAGCCTTCAACACCTTTCTTTCAAGAGGAACCAGAGAGACTTTGGAATCTCACTGGTCTTTATTTTAATCTAATTTGTGCAAAATGTGCTTGTTTTGTTGAGCTCCCTGCAGTTCACTTTTCTTTCCTCTTGAAGCAGCTGCTGACAAAACAGATGTGTGGGAGTAGGAAGTCTGTGAGAATAGGAGATAGGTGAGGTAAGAAGAAGGAGGAGGATATTAAAAATTGAATACGCTATGCTTTGCACTGTTGTATGACTTCATAGAAAAAGAGAACCTCAGAGGTAGATTTTTCTTCTAGGGAATAAAAAACTGCAGACTATTTGTTTTCTGCTTTTTGAGATCTCTTTATAATGGGAAATACAAATTCTTGCAGAACATATTGAATGTAAATTGCAAGTTTTGATTTTTGCATGCTTTTGGTCAATTCAGTCTTCTCCATATAACGTTACAGTAAGCCTCAGCAGGACTATGTAGGATTGTTTCTTGAAGTGTTCTCTGTATTAGAAGGACTAGGGAAGTGATTGTCCCTCTGTACTCAGCACTGGTGAGACCATACTGGGCTGGCTTTTGGGCTTTTCACTACAAGAAGGATTTGAGTTGCTGGAATAATTTCAGAGTAGGAGCAATGAAGTTGTAGAAGGGATTAGAATACAACACCAGTAAGAAAGAGATGAAGAGGTTGAGGGCAGACCTCATCACTCTGTACAACTACCTGAAAGGAGGTAGTGGCAAGCTTTGTTCACAGGTGACAATTATTAGGGGTGAATGATGTGGCTGCTTTCAGTAGTAGGAGGCTGTGATGAAGATCTCTTCTAGTCATCCACTAAGGGCTGGGCTGGGTGACTTCTAGTGTCGATTCCCAAGTGGCCACAATGGCATCACCACTCCCCAGTGTGAACAGCTGCACCTGGCTGCATGTCACCATCATGAAATGTGTTAGCCCAATAAGTAACTCTGGTAGAACAGTGTTTATTGCTTTCTGCAAGCTTTACTTATGTTGTGAACAGGGCTAAGAAATGAATGAGGACAAAACTGTAAAACAGGAAAGATTTGCTTTAGAGGAGATTCGTATAGTCATATTTAATTCTTACCGATCAGATTCAAGGAGTCAAAACTGTCCTGGTCACCAAACAGGTTTTATAATCAAAACCTAGAATCTTGTCAGACTTGATATTTTCAGAATTGTTTTTAAGTCCTGAGATACTTTGGAAATTTGGTATTATTTTTGTTTCTGCCAGTCTGCTCCTGAGACCTTAGATTGCTTACTCCTTATGACCTGCTCAAGATTTCTTTCTTTTGGCTTTACTTCTCTGACATTAAAAAAGCTGAAACTCCATGTCTAGTTACACATAAAAAAGGAATCACGGACAGTCAAGAGTAAAGTTTCTTTTCTTTATCACCTTCTACATATTAACAGTCATTTTAAGTTCTATTTTACATATTAATCTATTTAGTATTTTCAGTAGTATTTTGCTTTTCAGTTGAGGATCATAAAAGCACTTTGGAAGTAGAAATTCACATTACCTGCTGTATAACATATGAGACAAATGGGCTGGAAATGATTTAGCCAAAGTGGAGGATTTTGCTCAGTAGCAGAAGGGACTTGATAGAGGAGGATTCAGAAGTACACCATCTATTTTTGACAGAGGAGTACAGAAAGCAGGTTTGGGGCACCCAATGATGAATAAAAAGCATGAGACCCTGGTGCCTTCCCTTTCTGCCCTCTGTCTCAAGTCAGTTTTGTGCACCCCCTCTCTCAAATTCAAGAATCTGATACTTCCTGACCTTTCCCAGCTCCTTTGTGACCTCTGGGTTGTTGATATGAGGTAGGAAGGTCATACTCCTGCTCTGCAGTTTGAATTACAGTTGCAGGTCAATATGAAGTGGTTCAAGCACAAGAGACATGTATTTCACTGTCCTTTGTGAATGAATAATAAATCATAGGTAAGATCTTACAACGCTCTACAACTCTCCGAAGGGAGCTGGGGGTTGGCCTCTTCTCCCAGGTCACTAGTGGTCAGATGAGAGGGAATGGCTTCAAGCTGTGCTAGGGAAGATTGAGATTGGATATTAGAAAAAATTTCTTCTCCAAAAGAGTGGTCAGGCACTGGAACTGGTTGAGTTACTATCCCTGGATATGTTCAAGGAACATGCAGATGTTTTACTAATGGACATGGTTTAGTGAGGAAGTATTGGTGGTAGGTGGACACTTGGACTGGATGATCTTGGAGGTCTTTTCCAACCTTGATGATTCTATGACTCTATGATTTCCCCCATTTTCTCCTATTCTATCTAGAAGCTAAGGCTTTAAGTATGCATCAGAAGCAACTTTGAGAGTGGGTCAGAACAGTTCTGTGTGATTAGTTACCAGGTAAACACAAGAGCTATGTGGTACTGAGTTACCATGGTCATATGTGCAAAAGATGGCTCAATGTCACATGGAAATACAGTCTCCTACAGAAAACTGGAACCTACAAGAGTAACTGAGTATACACCACATGTGGCTGATCAATGAATTCTCAGATTCATTCACAAACCTTAACAGTTTGAAGCAGAGGTCAGGATAGTTTCCCAATTGCATACCTGAAAATAATGGTGTGTAAGCTTGATCTTCTGCATACGCCCTGCAGGAGGGAAAGTTTACAGGCAGCCAGGGTCCTTGAGATCTTGTCCGTGCTTTTGTGCCATTGATTTTAATGCAGGCAATGACCTTGAAAAAACTTTAAGGGCACAGAATATGAAAAAAAATATATATGTATTTTTAAAATTTCTTCCTGTACAAACGCCTACACAAAGATATAAATAACATTTTTAATATCAAGAAGTCTTAAGTGTGTTTTCCTTCCTCTCACAGCATTCTAGTTAATAATACCATATAAACGCAAGACTGTTGTTCCTTTCCTAGTCTTGAAACTGTGTTTTTGCTTTTCCTCTTTGGATTTTTTTTTGTTTAGTGTGTTAATTACAGTAAATTAGAATAATTAGAATGAAATTACATGAAGCCTACAATTCCCTATGGCCTTTGTACTGCTTTTTTAGAATGATAATGAATATGTATCATCAATATATCCTTACTACCTTCTTGCTGCCTTCTTAATACTTTCCATTTCCTACTTCTGCTCTAGATAGAAGTCTGTATGTTAACTATGGGAACAATATCATGTAATATTTTAGCAAAGCAAATAAAATTAATTAAACTTTTGGTGAACTGGATAGCAGGATAAAATCTAGTGTTGGGCAATTTCCTAATAATGGGTATCTATGCTAACATAAAATGAATAGGCTTCTGTAAAACTTCTCATGCTTACTTAAATGTACAGCATCGTTCTTGCAGAATAATGCAATGCAATAAAATAAAACAAAATGGAGCGTGCTGAAAGTATAATGACCATATAAAAGAATGACACATCTAGCAGGAGCTGATTTTGTTCCACTTCAATTCAGGACTTGTTTTTAAATTAAAAGCATATACACAACACAACACCATCTGTAATAGCTCTTTTACAGGTTCATCACTGGATCACTACTGTAGCTGAATGCCCTCCAGCATTAGGGAACGTAACTATCAATCTGTTGCCCAAGATTAATTTTCTCTCTCAACTTCTTCTGAAGGAGAATAATTGTGTTTATAGAACTGTTATGTTTGTATGGGTTCCTCCCTTGGAGTCTGTTCGTATATACATTTTTCTACATGTTCATTTTACTAGACTTGTGTTGGTAATGTGCAGTTTGCTACTGGAGCAGAACATGGAAGGTCATCTGCTGCTATTTATAGATGTTGTTGAAGGAAATAGTTTACTTGTTGGCTTGGTCTTTTATCCCTGACTCAAGGGAAGATGCTTCATGGGGAAAGGTCCCCCAGCATCATAATATGATCACTTTTATGCCCAAGAGGGAAATAACTGCTGTAAAAAAAAAATGTGAAAGAGGACAGTAATCATAGAATCATAGAATTACCAAGGTTGGAAAAGTCCCACAAGATCACCCTGTCCAACCATCAATAGCCCCTTATAACGGAGTAAGGGAGAAGGAAGAAATACATGAAGATGTTTTTCTCCCCAGTGCAGCCCAGAAGACAGTCTACTTTGGTGATGTGCTCTGAAAGTTACAGAGATGTGTATACTCCAAGGAAATCTCAAAGGAGTCTCTGATTCCAAAGTCCCTTAGTGCTCTGCTTTGGTCACAGTGAAGATAAATAGGACATTGCTCTGCAATTTAGTTACAGTCTTGTGGGAGGAGCTGGGAAAATGAAAAGGAATGAAATGAAAATAAATTTTAATAATATATAAATGAAGAGTAATATGAAAGTTTTCTTTTCCATGCATTCTCAAGTGCAAAATAGCCAGAAGATAGCCAGATGTAATCTGTGAAAGTGTTTTTAAATCTAATTGTGTGACATGGTTAACACCTGGAAATTATTCCCTTAGATTTTGTTGCCAACTAAACTGTAGGTGGGTTCCAAAGTGATACTATCAAGTGACAATAAGAATGTACATGAAAAAAAAATGTGCAAGAAATAGAAGATAACTCCTCTGAAGAATAAGCCTGTCAGTATACAGCTGACCTTAGCAAAAAGTCATCTGAATCACTGTTGTTCCCTATTAGGACTGGTGCCATCCTTTTAGATATCTGTTACTTGCACAGCCATGTTGAAACTTGAAGGAATGGATCACTGGTGTGATATATTTCCATATAGCTCTTGATATGTTTCTTTATCTTCTGTGTTAAGAGAAAAATCTCAAATTTAAGCTAGAAATTGAGTGAAACCAATTGTTGTATTCTTTGTATTATAGACGGATTTGTACTTAATGAATTTGTGATAGATATTTGATATAACTAACATAAGGTTTTGCTAGAAAGCTCATGAGCTTCATGTGCAATCTAGTTGCAAAATGGAGAGAATTGATATGCAGGGCTAAAAATAATAGAGAAGTTTGTCTTTTTACTTTGTGAAATATTGCTGTAAACGTGCTTAGCTAAAATAAACATATTTTGGGTGGAAGATGCACACAGAGGTTAACTATGGGGTTGGTTTGTTATCTGATGCCCCGAAGAGTGTGGTTTCTGACTATGATAAACACTATAATCCCTACAAAGGAATGAGAAGTTGCAGGTTGGGTTTATATTTTTGAACAACTGCCTGGCACAGTTAGATTTTATATGATAAATGTTTTCATGGCATTTCATAGCAGTGAGAGAAATGACAAAGGTTGGTCTACTCTGAATTTAATCAGTGATTACTTAAGCCAGGATTTTAAGGCATTTGTGTTAACTGCTTGAGGGCTCTTGTCAGTCAGGAGCTAATAAGGGAATGTAGAGCTGTCTTATCCTCGAAGGAGATATCTCAATATGCTAGCTCAAATCGACTTTGGGGCCATCTAAAGAGCATATGGATACTTTATGTACTATAGCAGATGGTAATTATGATTGGCATCACTCTTGCCCTTTAAACAGCATCAAAACAGCAACTGCTTTCCTTATTCCCAGCTCATTCAAAGAACATCTGTTCCAATAAAGTATGCTGTCAGTTCTGTTACAGTAGCTATTTTTAACATTAGAGACTTCTTCTATTAGTCAAATGGTGTTACAACCCTCAAAGAAATAAGGTGCTACATATAAAAGTGCAATCTATAATGATTACTCACATTTTAAATATGTCTATTCTGATCATTTTTTTTCCCTCTCAGCCCTGAGATCTGAGTACCTAAAGGTGTGTCTGAGTATGGGAAGACTGAAAATGAGCTTATAGTCCAAATTCGTATTTGGTCGTTCATTAAAATGAACATTCAACGGTGCAAGTTTGAAGGAGGCACTGAATCCTAGGACACAGTACCTAAACTGGTAGTTTTGGACTCAGTTTAGGCTGATGAAATTAGCTTAGAAAGCTTAAAGAGAATAGAAAAGATTAAGAATGGCATGGATCTGGGCAGATCTTCTGTTAACTGTGAATCTTTAGGATATGAATGCCTCATTTGTATGAGTTCAGTACCTGTAATACAGCAATAAAGTATTAGGGTTGAGGATAGATTGTCATTAACTGCTGCACAAGCAGACCACCATAGGAGGTTTTCCAGGAGTAGTAGGTTTGGAACATGAATCCTGATGTTATACATTCTTGAGTATACCTCACAGATTATACAATGTGATGTAGCTTATAATAGCTACAGGTAATAGCAATGTGATATCCACACCTAAGCTTTCATCATTTTATCCATGATGTGAGTTCAAATAAACTTTCTTCAGATAAACCTAATCCCAAGACATTTTGCTTAATTCTTAATTTGTTTCTTTATTTTGTACTTGCAGTGCTCCTCTACTGCATGAAAAGAATTTCAGGAGAGCCTGGACCCTTTAGTTTGAATGCCTTGCTGCAGTCCTTCCTGCCTGTTCGTGTGGGTTGCGTACCAGAGCTGGCGCTGGCTTTGGCAATTGCCACATTCTCTAATTGAGATGAGAGAGAACAAGAGATTCAAGAACACATCCAAAGCCTACACAGAAAAAAAATAAAACCTGTGTACTGAAATGTACATCTGTCCAGAATAACTACGTGGCGAGCAGCTGTGATGTGGTGAAGGGGAGGCTTTTATCCATGCTGTTTTCTGACACTTTGTTTTAGTCTCTCTTTACTTCCAAGCTGCCCTCTGCACCCTTCGGTGTACACAATGATCAGTGTTGTGAGTAATTCTGTGTTGGCAGAAACATTGGTGTTCCTGACCAATTATGTCTTATAATCTGTTTCGATCCTAAGCCTCTCCTGTTTTGAGACACCCTACCGTGCAGTGTTTGTAAACCCTGAGTAGGTCTATAAGTATTGATGTCTGCTCAGCTGTAAGAATTACTTGGGCTATGCTCTTTCCTGAGCTCCTTATTTTGTCCTCTGACAGATGAAAAGAAGAGCAGAATTTAAAAATGAGTTCTATTTTGCCACAGAGAACAATGTGCCATGAAGGGACATTATCAGTTCTGATTTGTGTGCTGGCTGCCTGGAGTGTGATTGATTACTAGCAAATCAAGGTATCATCTCTCTGCTCACAGAGATGCAATGGCTAAGATATCTTCATGTGGAAGCTTCCACATCCCATCTCCTTCATTGCCCTCCCCCACAGCATTGTGAATGAGTGTTTATGATTAAAGGGTAGAAGTGTAAGCAGATTCAGTGACCAATCTATGGAATAGGTAATGCAAAGTTGCTCTCTGCCTAAAAAAGAACAATAGTATTTGAAAATCTTTCCCAGAGCTGTTTCTACAATGAGATTGCATTCCATTCCCTCTGTCCCTTACTAAGTCTGGCCAAAAAGATGTCTGCAGAGCACAGTCAGTCATGGGGGTGAAGAATAGCAAGCTGTTTTTTAATCAAATAATGGAATCTGCTTGCAGCAACATATAACTAGCCATTTTTCACAGGAGTGTCTTGCTGCTTTTCCTCTGAATATGCTTATTTCTCTTCCCCAGCCAAGAACACAGGAGGAACAGAAACTAAAATAAAGAATGGGCTTTGCCCACTTTCTCACTTACAAGTGGGCTTTGCAAGTTAAAGGAGACAAAGAATGCAACTACTAGGAAAAACTGTCCATCTGTTTCCTTTTAAATAGATACCCCCCAGTTCTCAAGGTTCAGGAGGTCTATTTAAATTTAAAATAAATTAAAATTAACGTGGTTGAATATGGTATGGACAAACCACATAGCCCAGGGACACCCTTGTATTCCTGACATATTCACGGTTTGTAAAAATATATTTTGATTGGTTTCCTAAGTAAATGAAGTTTATGTGATCATTTTGCACATGTGATCATTTGCATATGTACAAAAACATACACTCCTCTGGCTGATAAATTTTTTGTTGTTCAATTATAAATAAATGTAAGAAAAAGGGCTGAGGAAGCAGAATTATTAATTTCCTATAATATAAGGTGAGAAGAAATCGTTGGAGTAGTCAAGAATCTCAGTTAACATGAAGGACAAGTGACAGTGTTTTTTTTTTAATATGCACAGAAAAGAAGAAAAGGGCTTCATCTATGAAGTTGATTTTTGGTGTTTGAACATTATTGGATAGCAAAGTATTATTTACAAAAATAAATTAGAATAACACTCTCAAGGGTATTTAAATACTTAAATAGGTTTAGCAGTCTAGACTCATGTCACTGAGGAGACCTTGGTTCACTGCTGCTTTCATGTTTACACAGCTGACGAATGTACTTTCCATTGTGCTTGTCAATGCTTGTCTCCAACTGCATTCCAACTGCAGGATGTTATGCCTTCCTTCTTCCTTGCATGCTTATGTTTTCTTTTTCAAGAAAGTCTGGCAGAGCTGATGGTGGTTCTTTGCCAATTTGCTTCATGCAGAGTGTACCGGTTCCTTTGCATACATGCTCCTACAAACTGGAGATACTTTTGCCGACTCCCTCCTCCCCCCCAAAAAAAAAAACCCAAAAAACCCGCACTAAACTATGGGTATATCCTTCTGATAAGTTTACACAACTTAAAAACTTCATCTTAAGTCTTAGGTAATTCTGAGCCAGAGTTCTCTGCTTGACTGGCTGAGGTGGTTGCCGAGCCTCTCTCCATCATATTTGAGAAGTCGTGGCTGTCAGGTGTGGTCCCGGATGACTGGAGGAAGGGTCACGTCACTCCCATTTACAAGAAAGGGAGCAAGGAGGACCCCGGGAACTACAGGCCGGTGAGTCTCACCTCTGTGCCTGGGAAGATCATGGAACAGATCATCCTGGATGACATGCTTGATCACATGAGGAAAGGGTGTGTGATCCGTGACAGCCAGCACGGCTTCACCAGAGGAAGGTCATGCTTGACCAATCTGGTGGCCTTTTATGATGGAGTGACGGCATCGGTGGACAAGGGAAAGGCGACCTATGTCATTTACCTGGACTTGAGCAAGGCCTTTGACATGGTCCCCCACCACATCCTTATCTCCAGACTGGAGGGATGTGGATTTGATGGATGGGCCACTCGATGGATAAGAAACTGGTTGAAAGGCCGCAGACAGAGGGTGGTCATCAATGGCTCTATGTCCAGGTGGAGGTCGGTAACGAGCGGCGTCCCCCAGGGGTCTGTCTTGGGACCGGTGCTCTTTAACATCTTCATCAATGACATCGATGACGGAATCGAGTGCACCCTCAGCAAGTTTGCTGACGACACCAAGATGAGTGGTGTGGTTGACACGGTTGAAGGACGGGATGCCATTCAGAGGGACCTCGAGAGGCTGGAAAGGTGGGCCCGGGTGAACCTGATGAGGTTCAACATGGCAAAGTGCAGAGTTTTGCACTTGGGCCGGAGGAATCCCAGGCATCCCTACAGACTGGAAGGAGCGGTCCTTGAGAGCAGCCCTGTGGAGAAGGACCTGGGGGTCTTGATAGACGAAAAACTTAACATGAGCCAGCAGTGTGCCCTTGCAGCTCGGAAGGCAAATGGTATCCTGGGCTCCATCAAAAGAGGGGTGGCCAGCAGGGACAGAGAGGTGATTGTTCCCCTCTACTCTGCTCTTGTGAGGCCCCATCTGGAGTACTGTGTCCAGGTCTGGAGCCCCCAGTACAAGAAAGACAGGGAGCTGTTGGAGAGGGTCCAGAGGAGGGCCACGAAGATGATCAGGGGACTGGAGCATCTCCCCTATGAGGACAGGCTGAAAGAGCTGGGCTTGTTCAGCCTGGAGAAAAGAAGGCTGCGGGCTGACCTCATTGCAGCCTTTCAATACCTAAAGGGAGTCTACAGAGGGGAGGGGAATCAACTCTTTGAAAGGGTGAGTGACAGCAGGACAAGGGGAAATGGTTTTAAGCTGAAGGAAGGGAGATTTAGGTTGGACGTCAGGGGGAAATTCTTTACGGAGAGAGTGGTGAGGTACTGGAACAGGCTGCCCAGAGAGGGTGTGGATGCCCCATCCCTGGAGGTGTTCAAGGCCAGACTGGATGGGGCCCTGGGCAGTCTGGTCTAGCATTAGGTGGAATGGTTGGTGGCCCTGCGTGTGGCAGGGAGGTTGGAGATTCATGATCCTTGAGGTCCATTCCAACCCTGGCAATTCTGTGATTCTGTGATTCTGTGATTAGATGCTTTTTAATCTTGGACACTACTAAAGGCAATATACCTTACATCTCTCTTTATTTTCTACCCCATGATGCATCTTCTTGAATGATCATCTGGAATTTCATATCATCAGTTAACTTAGTATGGTCTTTATTCTTTGTGTATTTTTAATTGAGAACATGCCACTTATGTTCAATTTTGTCTTTATCTTTACCCTAGGTTTCATCTTAAACAAGTTTATCTGCATTTTGAACATCTTTATTAATATAAATATTATAAATATGAACAAATTTAATGTAAAGACATTTTGTACATTAATGAATGTATTCACTTTAGATCACCTGTTGCCAATTTTAGATATTTGATATCAGAGAATGATAGAACCACTTGAGTTGGAAGGGGCCATTACAGATCATCTAGTTCAACTCCCCTGATATGAGCAGGGAATATATTCAGTTTCTGTTTCTGACACTTTCCAACCAGACTTGCGTGCTGTGAATTTTGAGAAAATGGTGAAAAAAGTGGTCTCTCAGTGTGCTGAAACACAAATCACTTTTGCTGAGAAGGACTTGGGAGGAGGCCTGAAAAGTCAGATCTTCTTCTTTTACCTGGCAGTACTGGCTCTGCAGCACTGCCCAGGAGCTGTTCCTGGGATGGGAGAGCTGGTTCTGTCACCTTGTATTGATGGAGCTACAGCTGTTTCTCAATGCAATCACAGGAACTACCAGGAAGACTGTTCCTCTGTTTGCCCTGAAAAGCAATAATAATAAAAACCAAAGGCAGAAAGAATTCTCTCAGCCAAAATAATAAATAAATAAATAAATAAATAGATAGATAAATAAATACATAAATACAAAAAATTTAAACAAACAAACAACTCCCCTCCCCCCCCCAAAAAAAAAAAAAAAGTTACTACAAAATAAAATGAACTTAAGAGATGAAAATTATTAAGACCAGCAGTTCTTTGAATGCGGGGAGATAGGGTTTGGTTGGGGTCAAGTGGAGAGTTCAGTTTGCAACAAGAAAGTGGGGATGATTCGATCTAAATCCCCACATTTTGTTGGTATGTTTCCATATATAAGCAAATTGTAACCTGTGAATGCAGTCAGTGAGGGCTTGGGCAGAACCCATGTAGCATCCAGAGAGTATGATGTACGATGATTGAAAAAGGGTTTTTGACTCCTCTCTCACAGTGCTCTCTGTTTCCTGGAATCTAATTTTATCTTCTGTGACCTAATATTTTTTTTGTTTCTATATGGCGGATGCAAGCAGCAAAATACCAGGCATATGTGAGTTTGTCAGATTTTGCACAGTACTGCATCTCCCCCATGCAGATCCTTCTCTCCATGCATTCTCTCAGGACTGAGTAAATCCATTCCTCTGAGGGAATTGTAAGATAGTAGAATCCTCATGTTCTCCAGATTAATACAGTTTTCAGAAGGAGAAAAGAGAAAAACATAGTTTGAAAGAGGGGCAGCTCAGTCTTCTGCCAACAAAATATGTAGTGGACAGCCTCATGTGGATCCTTGCCAGCAGTCAGTTCCAGCTTCCTAATTTGATGATAGTGTGTTCAGGCAGGTTCTCTGTTTTATCACTATCCCTTGGGAAATATACCTCACTTATGTACAGCAGGTACCTTTCTTCAACCTGCACTTGGAAGCAAATAGTAATTTCAAGAGTTTACTGTGCCTTTTTGTCAAGGGCCAGTCTTTGCCATTTTCATTGGTCACTTGTTCTTATGAATGTCTAGAATGAAATTTTTCTCATAAAAGAAGATTCTGGGAATATGGGAGGAGAGGCTGATCTAGTGGCAAGATATAAATTCCTACTATGCTTGCATTTCTACGAGCCAGGAAGATAAGACTCATTCTCCTTGGAAAAAAATAGACAGAGGATTGCTGAGAGGTGTCCATATTCTTTAAAAATACTCATCCTCTACTTAATTTGGGCTTTTCCTAATTGCTACTACTTTCTATTTTAGCGGCTAGGAATTCATTTCTTGGTAGAAGAAACAAACCTTTGGGAGCAAAGTAAGTTACAGTTTATTATGAGCGAGATCAGTAGCAGCACAAGGAATTGGAAAATGTTTTTTTTTCTTAAAGCTTGCTTTATTCTGTGTTGTTTTGCCTGAAAAAGGTAAAGCATGAGCGTCAAATCATCATCCCCAGTCCAATCTTTTTGAGAATCTTCTTACAGTTCTTTCTCTGTGCTCCTTCAGGACATGTAGAAAGCAAAGTATTACATGGGAGTAAGGTGTGATCTGTGTGGAAAGGTAATGCAAGTTGTTCTGTAATACATAGTACCACTTCTGTTGTGTAAAGCCATACAAAAGGGGATTGTTATTACAATTGTTTTTTTAATCTATAACTGTTCCTACTCCAGGGGTCTCCATGAAAAATCCATGGGTTGCTCATTATCCAGTTTTTTGACCATTCAGCAAGTCTGTTTCCTATATCAGTAAGTCAGACATTATTTTATCTGATTAAAGAACTCAAATAATGCTTCTCTGATTTTGCTACCTTCAGTGGAACTGAGGGTATGCTGCAGCTCTGTAAAACAAGGTTGCTTTTATTCAGAAATATATCTGAATGTTGTTTTAAGTCAAATCTAAATAATTCAAATGTAACTTTGTACAATGTACATTTTTTGAGCAGTCATACCAATATTCTAATAGTATACGTAAATAAATTTGTTTTATTGAATAATAATTTCACTTACACCAGCTGTAATTGAATTTTTTTTTTGTACTTCAGAAAACAGAGTCAGCAGAAGTGTAGAGTAACACTGAAGAATACAAATCTCACAAATATCTAAATCTAGACATGTAATCATTTTTGCTGTATCACTCATTCAGACGTTAATTATGCCCAGACTGTTCTTTCTTCAGAAATATAAGTCCATAGAATGATTTATGGTTTCTGTGCATGGTTAATCTTTGCTTCCTAATTGCAACCTGACCATATATTTCAAAAGTTACTACTTTCTCCTCAGATTCTAAAGACGTGCCAGAAATTTCACTGTAAAGTCAGCAGTAGAGACTGTGGAGAAAATATTACCATAAATCTTTCAACTGTATCTTACATATTTTCTGCATCCCCAAAATGAATTATGTTATTCTTAGACATTGACTGCAATGAATCTGACCAGCATTCTCTCTAATAACTGAAATAGTACCAGAAATTGCTGAAAACATTATACTGGAAAGAAATCTCACTCAATTTTTTTTTTTTTTTCATAATAATCTTGACTCAGGTGGTGATAAAATTAAAATTTTTGTATGAAGTATATTCAAAACATTTGAACAATAAAATGTGAAATGTTTCAGTACTTCAAGACTTCAGTGTCCTTTGATGAGAATTTCCACATTAAAAGTTAACTTTATTTTGGGAAGAAAACATAAGGGTTCATCTACCCATTCTACTCTAGTACAAGTGTGTGCTGTTTCCTGTTTGTCTTTCAAGACAGACTGTGCTCTCCAAAGTTTGATTAATGGTTCTGAATACATCCTAATGAATGAGCTTTTCTGAAATCATTTATCACCACACTATCTGAAGCCTTCACCAATATTAATTAATTTATCCATTATTTATGCATTGTGTTGAGGCCTCCAAAGGCTGAATGCAAATGCAAGGTTGCATTTCCTTTCCCTCTGTCTCCTATAATGACAAATCTAGCCCCTCAGGGGATTGAAAAAATCAGATTGCAAAGCAGGGAGTCTTTTTTTTTTTTTACTCAAGAGAGCACGAGAGACACAAAGATGAGTTACACTGTTCTGATTCCTCTGGAAAGTGACAAAACTGGAGGGCTGGTCAGGAAGCTGGGGCACACACACGGGTTCAGAAAATATGGGTCAGTGATATAAGAGCACATTCATTGGAAAAACAGCATGCTAAATTTTTATATATAATTTCATAATATATACAATTTCATAATTCATGCTTTCTCCTGATTAGGGTTGGATGGAAGTGCAGAACTTACAAAGAGATCTGCACCTCTTCATTCCAAAGAAATATTTTTTGAGCTTTATACTGGAAGAAAATCAAAACCTTACAAGATTATCCTTTTTGAATTTCTCTTGATGTATAATTGTCACGGAGTTAACTAGATGAACCTATGCCCGTGACAGGGGACAGTAGGCCCCTGTCTCCCCACCCCCCTTGTCCCCACAAAATGGGAAGGAAGGAAGAGAGGAAAAAAACAGCGGCAATAATCTATGGAGGAAAACTTATTTTACTAACTATGATATCGGAATGCAAGATAACACAATATAATACAATCTAATTGAAATTGAGACTAATAAATCAAATAAGATAGGAGAGAGAGTTCCTGAGACCGAGTCAAACCTGAAAAGCTTGGAACGGCTAGGAAAGCACCCTCCAGCACCCACTGCCAGGCAGTAAGAGACCGCCCCACCCAGAACGGTCAGATCCCATGACTTCCGTAACGTATAGGGATAGGTACGTAGAATTAGAGCATTAACACTTTAATTCCAGTTCATGATGTTTTGATGTGGAATACTGAAAACCAAAAAACATAAAACCATGACAATAATGAATGAGATTCAAAGACTAAGGGAAGAGACTTTTAGCAATGATATACAGATGCTCTAAAGGCTCTACTACCGGCTTTTTGTTGAAAGTGTCTCATAAGCTAATGGCTCACTTGCCCTCACTTTGCAAATTTCATTCTGCATTGAAAACCACTTCCTTGCAGGCATTTAAGCAAAATACTGTATTTCTAGGGAATTATTTTATTGGATGAAATGTATTTTTGTCATTTCTGAAGAAGAAGCCGCCAAACATTTCCAGAAAACTCCTGCTGAAGAGGAGCTGAAAGCTTAAATATCTGAAAATCGTCTTCAGTCCACGATTTTCCTGTTTTCTACCAGAAAAAAAAAAAAAAAAGAGGAAGCCTAAGAAAGTTATATCTACTGGGTTATTTTTTATATCTAAGGATATTGACATTTCTGGCGCACCATATGGTCTTTCAGGAACTGAGCTCTCGTTTTTTATGCTGTACCTGTGAATTCAGATCTCAAAATCTTCAGAATTTTGATCATCAGCCTTGATAGGAATACAAATGCTTGGCTTCAGACATATAAGTTATCAATTGTTTTGTAAATTATTTTAAAATTATTATTATTATTTTTTATTTTATTATCATTATTATTATTTTTTGCATTGTGCCCTAAAACTTATTCACACCACTGGGAAGTCCTTCTGTCTGGGAAGAAATTCCAAAGTTGGAGTTTCAGTAATACTGAAACAGTGCAGTTTATGTGTTTCCTTTGTGAATGGAAAGCACTGTCAGTTCAATCATTGTTTACAGTGCAACAAGAATAATACAATCTTCATAGGTAAAGAATAACCCAATGCTATTATTTTTGTTGTACTCTAATCAGCACAGACACTCTAATCAGTTTAGACTCCCACTAAGTATTACTTATTTGTGCAAGAAAATAAGTATGTAAAGTGCTATATTCTTATTGCATAGACTTCATATAAAAGCATATGAATATATATATGTATATATACACATATACATATTTTCAAAAAAGTCTGTGCTAGACTTGTGTCTGAACAACACAAACTCTCCTGGGCCTTGTCTCAAACTTTTAGAGACTGGATTTCTTCCTGGCAGGTGAACAAAGCAAGTATTAACCATTCATGACAGCTACCTTTTTTTCTTTCAATATCTCCTCTGTTTATATTTAACATGATGAAGGGATATATTGTCTGAAAAGGAAGTCAACATTAGAGGGAAATATAAGGTCTGTTTCACATGGAGATTGTAGTATTTTGTGTTTATGTTATCTGAGATTACTTCTCCAGTCAGTTGCAACGTGTTACAAGGTCTACAGAAAGCATTTTAATAAGAATAATGTTTTATAAACAGCTCTGAAGATGGAAGAATGTGTTGGTTACCTTCAGAAATTACATTCCTAGCTGCTTGAGGTATGCTGTGGTGCTATGAGACTACACGTCCATCCCTTACTTCCACAGTGGGAACTATGGTAAGTGAATCAAATTCATAGCATAAATAAGCACAAAAGAAAGTAAAAAAATGCTGTGAAGATTTACAGCTGCTATGGACTCCGATAGCTTCTCTAAAGCCAAAGGAGCAAAAGCTATTGCTTTCCAGAGAACTGAGAACTTTTTTTTTTTTTTTTTTTTTTTTTTTTTTTTTGTACACCTGAGGAAAGCTCAGCAAATTTTCTCTTCAGTGATAGCAAGAGAAGAAGAGAAGATATCCTACTTTTAATCTTGCATTACACAGATGAATTAGGCTCCTCCTCCTCATCTGAAGGCTTTGCCAGTACTCACTAAATTCTATAATAAATCCTTGAAAGATATTTTTCTAATCCATTGATGTCTTGTCTGTTTTGCCTTTCATATCTCAATTGCATTAGACCAGAAAACATGTATACATATATATGTATGTATATGTATATATGTTCTCATCTCTGAGAAAAGTCTTTGGCTTAAAGTGGATTATTAACTCCCCTTTGTAGAAAAGATGTAAAACTTTTCCTGTCCATCCTCCATGGAATTGAACCTCCAGCGAACCAACTTTCTGTTTCAGTGCTGTGTCTCACTGAAATGTCAGACTGGAATTTGTATAAAGATGGAAGTCAGAATGGGATAAGTAGTTCAGACTTAGGTCAGTGAACCTAAATATGATGGGTCCAGTGGCAGGGAGTGAAACAAATGGTGTCACTGTAATGCAGATGTTGATTTTCTCTGACTTGTCATGGCAAGTGGGAGAAGTTCCTAAAGACTGAAAGACTACAAGTATCACTTCTTCCTTTAAAAAGAGTCTGTTCTGCTTCTGTCACCAAAAAGCTGATGGAACAATTAGCTTTGCAAACCATTTCCAATCACGTGAAGGACATGAGAGTGATCAGGAGTAGTCACCATGGGTGAAGGAAAATAGTGCTTAAGCAACATGATAGTCTTTGCTGTGATGACTGGCTTTCCTGAAAAGAGGGCCCTGACTGAACAGTGTCAGATCTTCTTTTTGGCTGCTGTGTCTCATATTGGTGTTCATTCTTGCATACATTTGATTAAAGACCTACAATGAACTTTCCTGCAGTTCCTTCTTCTTCTTCAAAATAATCTGTTCAGCATATCTACATATAGTGGAAAGAAATCTAATCCATCCTCTCCAGCTGTGTGAAGCTTGCAGAGAATATCATTAGCATGGTTAGTACTCCTGAATTGATATTGTGTGAAATGACATTTTTGTACTTCACCTACTGAGATAGAATATCAAAATCTCTTTGGTAATCCTTGCAAAACAGAATGGGTTCACTTTTGCTAAGCAAAAATTAAATTTATTGCATATTACAGAAGGAATCTTCATTTATCATGTCATCTTTTGTTTCAGGAAGCCAGACTCTGTAGACAACAAACATTTCTAGTGCCTGCTACCCAAAAAACTTTCTAGTTGTGCTGTTTCCACTCCTTAGCTATAGATCTCTTTACCACCTGCTACATTGTTAATAGTTCAGTGCCAAACTCCTTGTGTGGTTTACACTGGTTATTTCAGCAGTGGAACTGACTGTGTTTCCAGTTTTGTAATGGTTGCCCCAGATTGCTGCCAAAGAAGAGAAAACTGGAAAGATTAAAAATAAAGTCAATCATTTAGTCCAGCAGGAAATAAAAATAACAAGGATAAGAGGAGAGATGGGCACTGAAGAGAGACAGGTGTGAGAAAACTGAATAAAGGATTGAGTGTTTGTCTTCTAACTGCTGTCTGCAGTCCCACAACTGCCTAAATGTGATTAGTTTGTGCTATTGTTCCCTTTTATTTTAGAAAGGTTTACTGTTTCAGGTATTTTATCTTCTGTATCTTCCCTGTGGGTCAAACTGAGAAACAGAGGGGGGATGCTGCAACAGACGGTCTCAGCTGGCACAGCAGGAGCTTAGCATGCAATGGGCTTGGCAGGCCATGGGTACAAGAACACTGGGGCTGATGATAATTATTTTGTGCAGTCTTAGATATGTCTGGATCTGGAAAAGTCCATTGACTGGGAAGGTGACCACATCTCCCAGAGGAAAGAAATTGAGGCTGATCATTCAGGTGGGATTTCCAAGCGTTGCAGGCTGTGGTGGACAAGAAGAGATTTAGAGACAGACTGTGGAGTACAGAGGACTTGATCAGGAAAGGATAGATTTGACAGGACTAGAGGAAGCAGGCACTGTGCTCCAGCTCAGAACTTCAGTGACTGTACTGCAGAAGCAACAGTCTGCTCATGAAGACAGTGCTGACAGAGTGGAAGAATTGTGTGTGAATTCTGTATATTTCTACTGCCTGAACCAATCCTTTTGTCTTTTCTTATCAGGTGAAATTTCCTGCTTTGTATTTTAACAAAGCCTAGCATGTTGAACTGAAGATCACTTTGTAGAAGTGTGCTAAAGAAGGAAGTTTAGATACCCATGTTTGTTCTGAAACTCAGTGAATGTTATAGTTCATATTCCTGTCTTGCCTAGTTTAGTTATAACCAGTGCCTTCAGAAACATCTCCAGCTTGAACAAAGATGCTTACTGTGATGCAGGTACTGTGCACAGTGTGTTATGAGCACAAAGGTTATACTCTGGCATGGTGACAGAAACTGCTTCTGCTTTATTCGGGATTGTGGGAGAGGGGGGAATCATTTCTGCAAGACAAAAGCTGCAGGATATCCTATTTGTACAGCAGAATTAACAAACACACTCCCAGAATTTTGCCAGAGATTGTGGGTGAGGTAGCTGTCTACAGCAGAAAAGAAACTTGATGTGTTAACACGTGTAATACATAACGCATGCTTCCAGTGTGAACTAAACAAAGAGATTGCACAAGAAAGCAGATCATTTTAATTATACTGTTTTCCTCTGTCCACCAAGAAATTATCCTGAATTTGTAGAAAAACTGCCAGAAAGTGTTTTTCTTAAAAATAATTTAAAAAAAGATCTTTTTTTTCTTGTGTATGGTTATTAAATAATGTTGATAACCTTTTTTTTTAAGTGTAATTCAGAGACCATATAGGTATAAGGCATTTTCTAACTGCAAAACTCAATCTCAGCAAACCAGACCATGAAATAATGCAGTGTTTTTTCCTGATGCCTTAGGAAAATGAGCACTTAAAATCTTATTTTAAAAATGAAGTCTGCATGCTCAGGAAAGATAGATTCAGGAGAAAAAACAGCCATACAAACACAAGCAAACAAAGTAAATCTTGACCATCCTAGTTTTAGAGAAATAAAGCCAAAAAAGAATAAATCATTGGTGAGCGACTGATAGAGGACAAAATTGAAACGTCTGGCAGAAGGAAGACTGATTTGTTGACCTCTTTTGAGGGAAAGGTGGAAAAAATCTGGCACATGAGCAAAGTACAAACTGAGAAATATCTTCAGACTTTGAAGATAGCCTTTATGGCCTGAACTGTCCCTGAGCTTTGCTTGGCGAGGAAGACAGTGGAGGTCTGAGTTATGGGCATAGTTTCGCTCAAGCAAATTTTCCATCATGTTTGAACTGAAATAAATAATTATCTTTATTTTAGTGACAGTGGCAGAAATATACTCAGAAGACTACTGCTTCCTCTAAGGGCTGTGGGTGGTTACTGGTGCTGCAGGTGACCAACTCCATTCTGCTCTGCAGGTAGCAGAGGTCCCCTGGAGCACATAGATCGATGATGACTGAGGCCTTGCTTGCTCTGCCATCCAGATACGTAAACCATGGATAAGAACCTGTTTGTTCATAATTGTCAGGGGAATCAAGACTCAAGTAAAGTGATTGTTTATTAATTGAACAAGGAAAATTAAATTTGGCCAATTTGGACTAGATAATGATAAAGGAACTTCAGGGCACAATCACTCTTACACATGTATTCCCGTCAGTAAGGCCAAACAAAGACAAGAAGGAAATTGTGCTAAAAATAACAAATTTGGGTAGTGTAGTCATAATGGGAGCAATGAGAAAAAAGCAAACATGGGTATGCTGTTGAAAGAAACTTGGAGAGAGGGAGGGTACAAGGATGGCAAAAATGTGAGTCTGAAATACCAAAAATTAGGGAATAAGTTTTAAATTAAATCATTTACTGGCAAGTGTTATTGCCAGCAACCAGCAGTGATGCTGACCTGTGTATATCAACCCACCAGGATGCCAGAAGGACCCACCTCTCCGCTCTATGGTCATAGTATCCAGGTGTGGTTTGGAAGTAAAGAGATTTGTACCTCCATACTTACAGCATTGTATTCAATTCACGTATGTGAATTTATTAGTCTTAAAAGCTGTAATTAGCAACTTTATAGTCAAGCATAATAGTCTACATTATTATATAATTGTTATGATTCCTGAGATCATTTCTTCTTTTGCTGCTCTACCTCTTTCCTCATGGTGTGCTCATTAATCAATAAACATCTTAATCAGTTGGCATCAGTTATGCCTGAAGTCTCTGATCTGAGTATATGGAATCATGGTTAATGGCTTGTTCAAAAGCATGTTGGTCTTTCAGTAGCTCTGGGGTTAAATGTGTATTGCTTTGCGGATCAGATATACCTCACAGAGCAATCCTTCTGTGATGTGTCTCACAGACCAATCATCTTCTGATGAACATCAGATTCGCTATGGTGCCTCCTGCCAGGGACAAGTACAACCCAGATATTGCTTGGGAAATTAAGACTAACCCTTTGTCTCAGTTATAAAGAGAGTTGTGCTGCTCTTAAAATGAAGATGCCATTTTGCCGTGAGCCAGCTTCAGCTAATGATGCATTTGGGAATGAAAGTTAGCTGTCATGCAAGGCAAGACACAAACCAAATCCTAACCACTTCTTATTGTTCATGCAGCATTTTGCAGCAATTCTTTCAAGATTAGATATTGTATGATTCTGGGAGCTCTCATATCATCTGCTGCAATGGTGATTGCCCTATGAACTTCCATAGAAGGTGAAGGTAGAAATTCAGCTGAGGGGAACTGAAGGGCTCTGCTGAGTTTGAACGGTTTTTCTTGTTTGTTTAAACTAGAAGATGACCTCCTCTGTCTTTACATGATTCCTTATGAACCTTAGTCTCAGTTGTGTTTCTTCTGAGTTTAAATTTTTCCACAAATATAGAACTTGTGTTATCTCTGTTACATATTTCACTCAGTTGTTTGTTTTACTTTTTTACTGTTTTTAGAGAAAGTTTGTTTTGTTTTGATTTAACAAATGATAATTAGTTTTAAAATTCTTGAAATGACTTTGAAGTTGTGATTTATAAAGAGAATGGAGAGTGGCAGAATGACAGAGAAGAGAGCTTAAGAAAATTATGTGGATGATAGGTTGACCTGTGTTTGATGTAAGCTGGCTAATGATAATTTCTTTCCTACCACAAGTTCATGGGGTTGTTGTGGTAGCATCCCTAACTAGCTGCGTGAAATCTTTTAATTTTACTGACAGCAAAATAAATAAATAAATACATACATATATACATACAATGCTGATTTGAATGCTTTTGGCAAGTAATCCTGATAGCAGACTCACCTATCAATAGCTGCTGAGCTCTCAGTTAAAAGCATATGAACTTACATTTATTTTCTGCTTTACCTTTGATACTTGGATACACAACCCCTTTAAATCCATAAAGGCTAGGAAAAGAGAGGAGCTGTGTGTGTGCAGTGCTGCCTGATAACTTGGAGCCGTTTTGGATCAAATGGCAGTCTAATAGCTACAGCTACTAGGGCATTTATACAGAGATCAAAATGACAGACAGCATAGGTGAACATTACTGTGGTCTGAATGGTGAAACCTTCCACCAGTGTGAGGTTTTTTGTCAAGTTTCTTTTTCATTTTTATTTTTATTTTCAATATGAAATCTTTTGACTTCAGCACCTTATTGAGGGAGGATTTACATGCCTGGTACTGTTTTGTATCTGACCTTCAGAAAACTGAAGAAATAATTCTAAACTTCATTTAGGATTTGTTTCATGTACATAGAAAGAGTCAGTCTAGTTTAACATGTATGCAGTTGAATTTGATCTTACAGATGAACTAATCACAAAATTAGATAAATTGAGTATTTAGACATACTGGATTCTCATATAGGGTATTAAAAACTTCATGTAATTCAAACACATCTCTTTGCAAAGCTTTACATACAAATTTTGTGCCAAATCTCTCATAAAATTCATGGCAGTCTGTCAGGAATGTGTCACGGGGAGAGGGTTAAACATGTAAGTAAGAATTTAAACTTTGTGTTTACTGATATCTTTTATGAAGAAGGGAGCAGAAAGAACTAAATTGAGGCTCCACACGTTTGAGAGCCAATAATAAAATAAGCATTTGGCACAAGTAATGACAAGTGAATACGTGAATATATGTGCAGGTACTATTATGTATGTACTGACTTAAAGTGTCATGGTGGTTAATTAGAAACTTAACCATCTTCATTTGCTGTTTTAGATCAGCTAATACCTATTTGCTAATGGAGAACATTCACAATTAGATTTTATACACAATATTAAGACATCTTGAATCTAACCAGAACCATTATCAAAAAACTGTAAGTTTTTGGATGTCTTTTCCATATTTTTGCCACCAAAAAAAAAAAAAAAAAAACACAGATTTTTTTAGAAGAAGAGTAAAAAGAAAAAATTGCTCATGTTTTGAAATATTTTTAAGAAAAGCACATGTCATGCTTCAGTGATATACCTGTTCTTCACTCAGATGTAAAGATAAATGTAATAGAAGTCTGGACTCTGCATAACACTACCTACTCTTAACAAATGGTATTTTGTGCATAGAGCGCTTTCAATTCCTTCTATAATTTTTCAAATTTGTAATGCCAGTTTTGGTAACATAAGAAGATAGTTATTACTGGAGATCTCACAGTAATTTGGTTCTGTTGGGATGACGATCACTTGCAAATTGCATACAGATTTTCTTTGTATTCCTCTGTAATAACAAATTCGTATACAAAATCTTGTCCAACACAGCAGAAAAATCAGCATCCTTGGTCTTTATTCCAAATACTTGTCCAGAAGGCAGTAAAAATTTTCCTTCAAGATGTGGTTTTGTTACTCTAGCTTGATAATTTTTCTTAGCTAAAATACATATGCAATACAACTCAGAGCTTGGCACGTCTACCTGCAGTCAATGAAATACTTCATCCTCTCTGTGACCTGGCTCTCATCTGCAATCAGCCCTAGGCAGCACTGTTTGTAGCCATCTTAAATACATAATCCCAGTGTCTGAAAAAAATCCTCTCTTTATCTTTGGAAAGATAAAGACAGCCTTGCTACATAATATCTGGAGCAAAATGCTCAAACTACCCCAAAAGGGAGCTGAGAGGTAGATACTGGATGGTTGATTGGAATAGCAGCAGAGTTACATCAATCATCGCACCAAACCTGAGGCTAATATGTAGACTGAACAAAATGTCCATGCTGACTTAGCATAGATAAGATTTGTATACTGCTTTATATCCCCAGGATGGACAGTCTCACCTTTTCTGTCATTTTTCATCCATCTAACCATTTTTTTTTTCTTTTCTTTTTCTCCTTGATTGGTAGAGCTGATATAGCCCACAATTTTTCCACCCTCTATTCAAGAGAGTCTGAGTTTCACCTCCACCTGAAGGCTTCATGGTATCTAAACAGCTCTTGAAAATTCCTGCTGAGCAGGCAATCACAACAGTATATCAGGAGCAGATTCAGCCCCTCAGCTGTTCTTAAGAAAACAGCTGAACTGTACTCATCACTCCTACATTTCTGCTCATTTTATACTCAGATTTATAGAGTCCTTTATACTCATGTTTTGAAATTTCTGCATAAGAGCCATTGGACCAGTGCTGAAATCACTGAAGTTTCACTATGTTGTGCTAGTTAGCATTGTGTCAGTAGCTAAATGAAGGAAAAGAAGAATTTTTTAATGTTTTTTTTTTTCCAATGATTATTTAGCTGGAAGCCCTGTAATTAAGGCTGTCATTTTGAGAAGATTAGTGGGCTGAGAAGGGAAGAGGTGAAATGCAGAGAAGCAGGAAAGAATGGGTCCTCCCTGTGTTGTGAAGAGCATCGTGAAGCCCCAGGTCTACCAAGTTTAGAGGTGTACTTTAAGCCTGAATCTTTCTTAACACAGCAGAGTGAATCATTGAATCATAGAATCACCAAGGTTGGAAAAGATCTCTTCGATCATCTAGTCCAACATCCAAATAACACCAATTTTGCCCTCTGAACCATCTCCCTTAGTATGACAGCTAAACGTTTCTTGGACACCTCCAAGGACGATATCTCACTCCAGTTACTGGATGAGATAGTTCAACTTTTACGTACCTGGAGGAAGACTAATGCAGCAAAAGAGGCCAAATTCTGCCAGTTTATTTATTACAGATTATAAGCCTCTAGAGAATGTGGGGAAGATAAGGAAGTTAGTAAAGAGAGAAATGCTAGTGAATCCTAGTGCAGGGATAGTCACTACCAGGGATCCAGTGACATCTTGTTGACCCACACAGCTCCAGTTTGGTGGAGGGAGTACCCAAAAACAGTTTCTCCAGGTAACCCAACCAGATATATTTCTCTTACCACTGTGCTTATAGCAACCATCAACCCAAAAAGCTTGTCAAGCAGTTTGTGTCTTGGATCAGTGCTGCTGAACAAGTTTTGAGCCAAAAATTATTCCAATTTCTCACAGATGGTGACTCTGTCACCTCCCTGGACAGCCTGTTCCAGCTTGTTCCACTGAAGAAATTTTTCCTAATATCCAACCTGGGCCTCCCCTGGCACAACTGGAGGCCGTTCCCTCTCATCCTATCACTAGTTACATGGAAGAAGCAGCTGACCTCCACCTCACCAAATCCTCTTCAGATAGCTGTAGAAAGCGATAAGGTCTCCCTTGAGCCTCCTCTGGACTAAACAATCCCAGTTCTTTCCTAAGCTGCTCCCTGTAGAACATGTGCCCCAGACCCCTCACCAGTTTGTTGCCCTCTCTGAACACGATCCATGGCCTTGATATCTTTCCTGTACTGAGGGGCCCAAAACTGAATGCTGTTCTCAAGGCGTGGCCTCACCAGACCTGAGTACAGAAGAATATCACCTCCCTCCTCCTGCTGGATACACTTTTTTATGATACAAGACAGGATGCCATTGTCCTTCTCGGCCACCTGGGCACACTGCTGGCTCATGTTCAGCAGTACCAGCACTCCGAGGTCCTTTTATCTGCTCAGCTCCAAGCTTGTAGCATTGCCGGGGATTGTTGTGGCCAAAGTGCAGGATCCAGCTCTTGGCCTTATTGAACTTCATCCCATTGGCCTAAGCCCACCTATCCAGCATGTCCAGATCTGTCTGTAGAGCCTTCCTACCCTCAGACGGATTGACACTTCCTCCCAGCTTTGTGTCATCTGCACATGTACTGAGGATGCACTCATTCCCTTGTCCAAATATCAATAAAGATATTAAACAAGTTGGACCCCGATACAGACCCCTGCAGAACACCACTAGTGACTGGTTGCCAGCTCAATGTAATTCCATTCACCTCTACTCTCTGGCCTCAGCCCTCTAGCCAGTTCTTTACCCAGGAAAGAGTGTACCTCTCCAAGCCACAGGCTGCCGACTTCTCCAGGAGAATACAGTAGGAGATACTGTCAAAGGCTTTGTTGAAGCCTAGGTAGCCTTTCCCTCATCTGTGTCCCCCAGACGTGTCACTCAGTCATCGAAGGAGATGAAGTTGGTCAAGTGTTTGGATTTCATTTCCCTGCTGTATCACTGAAAATGAGTTTATTGATACAGAATGGATCAATCCACAGAGCTACTGTTCTATGACTATGGCAGTAAGGATGAGTAGAAACTTGAAATTCCAGTTTTAGCTGTGGGTACCATAACTATCCCATGGATTATTGGCTTCTGAGATCTTTATCCTCATCCTCTGAGAAAGCAAAGCATTTTTACAAGGATGAAATTAAGAGAATCGTTTAGTCAGTAAGAATGGATTAACAGCAGCTTTTGCAATAATCAGATAATACTTACAGTTTGCTCCCAGACTATCCAGCTGATTTCAATGGGAGGAAGTTTGGTACAGTGAGATTTGTCTCAGAGTGCTGACTAGAGAGCTGAAACCAGTTAAGCAGCCTGTGTAACTTGTATATGCTGTCAATGCTGTGTGGTGTTGTCTCATCTATAATAGTATGAATTTCTTTTTCTCTCTACAAACCAAATTTCTCAACTGATTTAGTAGGATCATGGCTTACAAAGTCAAACTAATTCACAACTCATGGAAATTTCCAGCCTGACACACCAATGAACACAGCAAGTCTTAGAGTGGTCTTTATCAGATAAAGATACGTCCGCTTTCACAATCCATCACATCCTGGTTAAGAGGTAAGTGAGTAAATCCAGAGTCTGGCTTGCAGGATTATCACATGGGTGTGATGGCTGACCTTCATCAACAGAAAGCTGCCACCATGAAAAAAAGAGTCTTTGTTCTTGTTCCTACCCAAATCAAAGGAATGTATGTCATTTCCTCCTCATTTTTTACCCCCTCTTAACTTATTACTCCATTTCCATTCCCGTCATGTGGCATCGGAGATGTTTGATCACTGATGGACAACTGTGGATTGAAATACAGCACAGACCAGTGAAAGGGAACAGATCACTACTTTCAAAATGAGCACTGTCCCACTGTTGTTTTTTCTTACACACAATGGGAAAAATTGTTAGGACAGGCAAGGTCTTATTGACTGGGATATTTGTGACTCAGCCAATACTGAGGCATTGCTCTTGGCTTGGCAAACCCATTCTCCAGCAGATGGCATTCCTAGCTCATTTCTCCCCGGTATGCACCAAAATCACACTGAGGATGCCTGCATCCAGACAAAGATTTTTTGGCTCTGATCAGCGTGCATGGCTGTGTTTTTCTGCTAAACTCTAAAAATGTTAATCCAAGCATCAGTTTCTTGTAAAATAATAAAGGAAAAAGGGCTATAAACTGCAGCTGTTTTGAGAAATTTTGGCTTTTTGTCTTAAAAGAAAAACCTTGGGCTGCTACTGCTTTTATTTTCACTCAATACTTGGCAAATAGCTTTTTTGGAAAACAAAAGCAAGTCATGAAATAGGTTTTATGTATCTGTGTATTAGTGTAAAATAAAGCTACTTTGCTTTTTTTTAAAGCTAGGGAGCCCCTGCTGAATATTCCTTTGTATAACACACAAAATTCCAAGGAAAACTAATTGTCTTTGAAAAGATGGGATATTAATCATAAGAACTAATAATAATAAAAGCTGTCAGAGATTATAGTACATTTGCACTTTTTACCCAGACAAATAACAACCAAGTCCCTTTTGAGCTTCCATCCAAGTCTACTGTGTTACATTTCTTTCAACAGTCCATGCTGACTGGATTGCACACTCCAATTAAGGACTTACAACAGGCAATGTGAATGTTGCCTCTTTTGTGGAACTTTGTTTTTCTTTTCCAAAACTCTGGAAATTTTAAACAAAAGACACATCAGTAGCTACAACGTCTGGCATATAATATAAAACTGTATTAAGTAATCATCCACGACTATTGTGCCACTTGTTCCTGCTACCTTCCAATAAATATTTATTACGGTCTCTCAGTTTTGTGAAGAAAACAAAAGCTTATCATAGACAAAACTCATGCACACACACAGGCAAAAGCTCATAACCCTGTCAGATTCAAATTGAAAACATTAGAATGGATAATTAAAACAGAATAGCTACTGTACTAAGTGAATAAAAACTCAGGGGAAAATTATCCTGAGCTTTAATCCATCAACAATTTGCTGTACATTATTTAAGAATATGAGGGTGGGCAAAATGTGCTGTTAATTAGAAATGTTCTGATCTATGTTCTTTTAAAGTCTTCTAGTGTTTTTGAATAGTGGGTGAAAGAAGTTCCTAGGTATTTTTGCATGAAGGAGTAATGCATTTAGGGGTAGATGTACCGCTGTGTTAAAAAAAAAAATGATACTATATTGAAAATAATTGCCAATTAAGGAAGCCACTAACCTAAGATAGTGACTTGTGATGGTCCAACATTGTTTCAAATCTATTCCTCTTTGGTACTGGCTCAGAACTATTGGCAGCTGTTGATCATGTGTGTGGTCTCTGTGAGTTGAGTTGGCCTTAATTAAGTTTTTAACATAGATGTCAGGTTGCAGAGAACAGCAGAACAACTAGCAATGGCCAGCAATTTCCTGGTGAGTGTGTCAGAGAGGGGAGAGATTTGAGGAGTCAGAAGATTAGCTTCTATTTTTATGTTTTGAGGACATAGATGTGGTTTCTCCACGTGTCGTGCCTTCTTGAATCAGCTAGAGTGAAGTTATTTAATATGTTTTTGCTTCAGTTCTTGGCTCACAGACCATCTCTATTAAAGATACCTTTATTGAAAAGGATGCACTGATTGCTTATTTCTGAGTACTCCACTGTGTTTAGGTAAGAGAGTTTTCCCATGGCAGGAAGCAATTAGGCATGTAGTTATAACATTTATAAAATGTAGGAAGGGCATTGATTTCCAAGATCTTTCTACAGCATTGGTTTGGCGAACTCAGGACATGTGCCCACATTCTTGAAAAGAACATGATAATTTTATGTAACGTTTTATTTACCAATTTTTCTTAATAATGAATACTATTAGAGGGTAATGTAAGTGGTTTAATAGCTGCAGGGAATTCTTCAGTAATTTAGTTCTGGCCCATTGTCATCAACAGGTCAGCTTTCAGCCAAATAATTAACCTGTCCTGAGTCATTCTTTGTCTTACAAAAATGTAAAAAAGCACTGCATATTGCTGTAGCCGGATATTAGTGGAATTAAACGCACCAAACTATTCTGTATGTTGCAGTCTCCATTCATGTTTAAGGCACACCACATACCTAACACACCCTGGTAAAATGTTTAGAGTCAGAGTCATTTAAACACTGAATTTTTTGAGTTTTACTATTAATTTAAATTAGTACAGTATTCGACCTTTCAATAGTGGCTTCATGTGATTTATTTTATTTCCTTTCTTTTCTCCTTTTTTTTTCTATTTCTTTTTTTTCCCTCCTTCCTTCTTTTCTCTGGTGGTAACTAAATAACTACACAATGACAAAACCCTAGTTTAGTTCATGGGCTGGGAGTGACTGTCATGATAAACCTGATGTAAGATAGACTATCAAATCTTCTACTTTGGAAAATCAGGGATAACATTTCCACCCTTCCTGGGATAATTTCTGCTCTGTTTTTGAGAAAGCTTTAGCAGCTGCTTTAGCATGTTCATCATGCAGGATGGAAGGAAAGTGGAAGGAAAGGCCTTCTTAAGCCTGTTGAAAATCTTTCAAAGGAGAGACAGATACTTCAGGTTTGTCTTTTTTTTTTTTTTTTTTTTTTTTTTTTGAATAAAATTGCAAGTTTAAACTTCTTGCCCCTACTCTCTCAAGAGCTGCAAATTTACACAATGTGTTTGATCCATATGATAATTACAATGCTTAACTCTGGTGATTTTCTGTCTTTGCAATAATTAATTTTTCAAAGCGGAGATTTGTGGAGAGCTGCCTTTTGGAGGTCATTGCACTTGAGAATGAGAAGAAACAGCTGTTTTCCTGCAGTTCTGAGGCAGTTTTGTGTAAATAATTGGCCTAACTGTCAGCTATGTGTTCTCACTTTAACCTTTTCCTCTCAGGTTTGCAACAAGAGCCATGTCCTCCTTCCCATATAATAGTATGCTAAAAAAGATGACTCCCTACAAGAAGATCCACCTTTGCAGTTGCTGCAGTAATTGCAAAGACTCTGTTGGAATATTCTGAAAGGGACTGCAAAGTGATACCAGCTGCAAGGGAATTCTCGTCCCTTGATTCTCAGAGCAGCTCTTTCAAGGCAAAAAAGGTGGTACAGAAAATATTTTTTTCCTGTATCTGCCCTTGGTTTATTAGTTTCCCGTGGTTTTTCTGTTTACAGTGGTTCATTTGCACTCTGTACCTCTGGTTTCTTACCTATCTTTGTGTTATCCTTAAGTTAATAGGACTGCAAGTCCTTTATTTCCTCAGAATCTGATGCTGCGTTGTCTTTTTAACGGGCTCTCCAAAATGCTATGCATTATCTGCCCCATCTCCCTCCATTTTTCGGTTTTGGTTTCGTGGTTTTTTTTTTTTTTTTTTTAATTTTATTTTTATCTTAATAGGGGCAGGTTTGAGGCCTTTTGACTGTATCAGTTTGTAAGCATTTTTCATCTACTGCTTTCAGTTGCTCCATTTTTTTCTGTAGTTATCACATGGAGTTTCACACCATCAGCACTGTGCTTTTATACCATAGTGTCTAGAGTGACTGTATGAATCACACCACCTCTGAACACTCTCCATTTTCCTTCAGTTCCACTCTCTATCTAACACCTGTCTGCTCAAAACTTCTGTGTACTCTTCAGTTCCATATTTTATGTTGCTTCTCTTTTTGTTCTCTCCTTCCATCTCCACAGGTTGCATAGAATGCACAGTTCTTTAATTTTTATGCTTACTGATCCATTGCCATTGCCACTTGTTATGCCTTTAGTTGCTTTACCAGGTGTTAGCACAATATTTACTTCCTAAAGAAGTTTTGGTTTGGTGTCCTGCTACTCGTATGCCGGGAGTATAAAGCTGATCTTTGCCCTCACTTTGGACATAATGAAGCATCCTACTTTTTGTTTTCGGATGCCTTTTGTCTTTATGGACTCATTAATTCTCATTTGATGAGTTTTTGTTTGTTTGTTTGTTTGTTTGTTTTTCCATAGCCTGTTAATATGAGAGCTCCTCCACTGCATGCTGCTTGCCTTTTCATTTTAAAGGATTTATTTCTATGGGAAGGCCAAGCTGTGAAATTCCCAAAATAAAGTTGTTTCATCAGGGAGTTCTGAACATGTGAAGAAAGAAAATGAAAATGGTTTAGTAGTGGTAACTTAAAAAGCTTGTTTCAAACACAATAATCTTGTAAGTGGTTTGTTTAGGCTTCCGGAGAGACATTAAGAATAGTATATTACCTTTGTTGTTGTTGTTGTTGTTTGCTTGCTTCAACCTTTTTTTAATGTTTTATTTTCTGATTCATTTGATACAGAAAATTATAAATTTTTTTTGCAGAAAATATAATAATTAATGAATATTAAATATCCTTTTTTTTCCCTGTCATTCATTTTTTTTTTCTGTTTTGCTCAGTAGAAAACACTGACACTGATTTCAATCAATGATATACAAATAGATTTTTTTCTATAGCAATATAAATTTCTGTGTGCTGTATCATTATATTCATTCAAATTTTTATTCCCTTTCTTCTTTCTCTTTGAAATGTTTATAATCTAATTATATAATAGGAATAATAATAAGAATAGTAATTACATTCTCTGGGGCAGATGAACTTTCTAGGAATTAGCCATGGCACTTATTGTATCTGAGACTGGGAAAGGAAAAATTGAGACTCACAATTATTATCTAAATTATTTATGCAGTTATAAATAAATAAATCAATGAAATATCTACTCACTGGAGCAGTGCAGGATAAAAGAATTTCAGAGGCCAAATGGATCTGTCATAACCATTTGGATGTTGATATTCAAAAGCTCTTACAGCCTCAGCTTACACAGCTGTGTTGAATGGCTGGCTTATTTACTATCTCTGAGCTTTGGGAACTCGCCACATAATTGAACAATACAAGGAACTTCTGTAATTTTTAATTGCTAGCTAGCTGCTTTTTGCACACTCCTTTCAATTACTGCTATATACAGAGTCGAGAAATTATAGAACAGCTTCCTCTGCAAATCCATCTAACTGTACCCTTCTGCTCTGGCAAAGTGTAACTCTCCCGTGGGCATTGTGGTGGCAAATGCGCTACTGTAAATGACTTTCTGTAAATGATTTCTTAAAAATTGGTTGACAGATCTAGATAGGATAAATTGTGAATAATACAGGAGACTGACCTACAAGAACAACTGTCTCTTTTTTTGCTAAGAATTGTGCCACAGACTGAAGCCAGAGCCTTGAGTAGCTGCTGGTTTTCCTCTGGTCTTCTCTATGGACTATAAATAAAGTCATTCACAGACATTAATAGACACTATTTTCAATTTGCACGAAACCTTTCTGTAAATGGATAGGCTACAAGGCATGCTGTCATTGAATTCATACCTTGATGTAGTGGACTAGTGAACCATAAACTGCTGAGAAGTAAACAGCATCTGGAAATACAACGTCTTAACCTATACAAGTATTAAAAGAGTCAGCTGTTTTTTCTTAGTCAGATGCTCATATTCCCCTATCACAAAGCAAGCCAATATCACAGAATCATAGAATGGCTTAGGTTAGAAGGGATCCTAAGGATCATCAAGTTCCAACTCCACTGCCACAGACAGGCCACCAATCTCCAAGTCTGGTACTAGACCAGGTTGCCCCAGGCCCCCTCCAATCTGGTCTTGAACACCTCCAGGGATGGGGCATCCACAACCACTCTGGGCAGGCTATTCCAGCACCTCACCACTCTCTCTGTAAAAAACTTCCCCCTGACATCCAATATGAACCTTTCCTCCTTGAGCTTAAAACCATTCCCCCTTGTCTTATCACTGCCTACCCTTGCAAAAAGTTGGTTCCTCTCCTGTTTGATTCCCTTTTAAATACTGGAAGGCTGAAATAAGCTCTCAATACAAAGCCTGTTCTTTCTGTGCTGTTGAACATGGCTTTTTTAACTGTCAGTTGCTCCATTCCATGTCCCCACACTGCTCATCTCTGCTGCAGTAAGTACACCTTGTGGGGCCCTGTGAGCCAGGAGGGTCTAGGGAAATGGTGGGGCATGCTGTGGTATGGACATCAAGAACTTCTACCAGCAGCCCCAGAGCACAGCCCAACGAAGGCCTTGGTCGGGGCTCCAAGTCTGACAGATACATTCAGCTGGTGTCCAGACACATGTCCACACTGGCCTCTGCTGGTGCCATCACTGCATGTGTTCAGACACCAGCCTGGGCCTCCATCAGCCTCCATCATTTGGGGATTCTCCTTTGTAACAGTGATACACTGGGGAAAATAAAAATGACAAGTTTGCTCTCTCCATGATAATCCATTGTCTGTGAACTTTTTACACTTTCTGAAGCTTAGAGAGACCGTTTTTCTGCCTGCTCTGGTTTGGATGCAACAACAATTTGTGGCAGTCTCAATATCAGGCTGGCTTTTTGTCCAAGTGTTCATATCACAGCAGGTTGCTTGCAGACACTTTCCTGTGCAACCTACTATAGAGAATGAGCTTTAGCAGGGGGTTGGGCTAGATGATCTCCAGAGGTCCCTTCCAACCCGTACCACTCTGTGATTATATTAATCTCAAAGATTCTTGCAGTGGCAGCAGCAAGTCAGTGTTTGCTTAACTGGGATGGTCTGGACAAGTAAGTCTATATAGGAAGGATTCTTCTGTCGTTTGTACAGAAAAACAGCCAGTGATATTAATTTTTTAAATTAAATTTGTGCAAAAACTAACTCAAAACATGCATTCCAGACAAAAGCTACAACACCTTCAGAGAAGCAGGCAGAGATTAAGCTCTTAGGTTTTTATTGATTGCCTGAATGGTTTACCCAGAAGTTAAAAACTGATTATTGCTCAGCGACTTTGAAAACGCAGCAGTTAATTAGATACTTCTGTGCATGCTTAGAAAAACATATTTAGACAGCAATTTATTAAAGACATTCTTTCATACTCTCTTCAGTTGAACTTTCTGAACTTTGAGATGATAAAGTGCTGTGTGATGGTCTGCATTTTGGGTGTTTTTCAACCTCTTGCTCAGATAGGAAAAGCTGGTTCAAAACAATGGTTTTAGCTGATTACTGAAGCTTGACAGAGCCTCTAAAGATAAACACTAAGCTGTTTCTTTTGTGAACATAAATTTATTTTCCTTTTCATTTCTGATAACATTTAAATATCTCTTTTTAGACTTTCAGCAGAACCTTGAAAATGCTATGGTAGATGAAATTATAATGGGCAAAAGGAAAAAACATGTTGCTTCCAGCAGGTTTGTGATTCTTATGTTTTAGAATAAGTCTTTATATCCATAATGAAGTTGTTCCAGATTGATGGCCTACCTACGCTAAGGACTAAAATTAAATATTTTACAGGAAGTTTATGAAATTGTAATGTGTAGGCACTCATGGATTCACTGTCCACTTTAAAAATCCTTTTCTAATCTTTTATTGGTAGGTCTCTATAAGTATACATACTTCCAGACTTTCACTGGAGTGATGCAGGCAGGGTCAGATGCTTACCAAAGGGACTCACTGCCATACCTTCAGAATTCATATCTATTTTGAAGGTATCTTTAATCCACCTTCATATATATAGGTGGAGGAAGAAACGCAGGTTTCCTTTGTGAATGTTTGAGGTTGCTGTGAAGTTTCATAGTGGCTGCAGGATTGGGACGTAAAGTCAGAATACATTTGTGTAATAAGATGAAAAGGCATTTTCATGCAGAGGTTGTGCTTTGGAATTGCTGTGGTAGTTTATCAAAGTTATGTAGATCTGTTTTTCCCAGTAAAGGGAAATTTTTACCAATCAGAGCCTTTATTAGGGTACAAAGCTAAGATTCAAACAGTTTTTGCTGTGACCCTCAGTGCTGTTGCTTACTCCTAATAGAAGTTTCTAATGTGTATGTTATATGCTAAGTTTCACAGATTTTTTTCATCTTTATCTGTTTTTGCATTGACATCTGAGTTTCTGCTATCTGCTACTGCTTTTTCTGCTTCCTCCTCCTCCCCTTCCCTCCCCCCCCCCCCCCTTTTTTTTTTCTTGCTCTTTCTCCCCTCCTTAACATAGGGACCCAACTTGTTTAGAGACTATGCAAACTTCTCTCAGACACATGAATTTAAAACATTTTTCCAAGTGCTTCTACATCAGACTACACTTAAGACAACTTTTGTGGCCTACTCACTCATTGAAAATCTGTGCTTGCTTTCCAACTACCTCTCATTGCTGTCAGTGAAGGGCACAGAGCTTGCATCTTTTTGAAATTGCTCTGTCCTTGTAACCATTGCCTATCTGCCTGAGACAAATTAGTTGTTACCCAACACACAGACACCAACAGTTTTGTGGTACTTAGGACATTCTGGTGAGCAACTGGGACTTTGTGGTGTTCATAGAGGAGGATTGTAGCACGCAGACCCTGGTGCAGAAAGTGCTTGCTCACTATTTGCTCTCTGTTCATGTTTACAGTGTTTACAATGTGATACAGGAACAAAGTTCTAAGGTCTTTTAGTGAGTAATTTTGAGAATTGCAATGCAAATGGAAAATTCATATCCTTCTTACAAAGAATTGAGAGGTAGACTTGTTTCCACCTGGGATGGGTGCAACTTTGCTACTCACTCAGAGGGTGCAGAATCAGGCCAATGGAATGCAACAACAAACGAAAGGTGTTACAAATAAGCCTTAATGTAGCCAACACCAATCCTGGGATAAAGCACCTAGCTGTTCTATGCTATTGTGAGATGTCCTGTGGGGGGTTCTTTAATATCTAAAAGGCAGTTTTTTTTTCCACCAGATAATATTCATTCTTTGAAGTCTAGTGTTAATCTTACAGCATTTAGGTTGCCAAAACCACACTAAGCACACTAAGCAAGGCTGATATAGCACAAACTGATGCAGATTTATTTCCCCCCTTTCTCTTTGTTTCATAACCTTTGCCCCCTCTGAAGCCAAGAACAAAGCCCCAGCACCCAAAGAAAAGCAACATGAGCAAAGAAATGTAGTTAGCTATATTCCCGCAGGCTTTCTGCCAGATCAGTTCTCTTCTCTCCGCCTGCATTAAGAAAAAACTCCGTATAGCATCCTCTAGCTAATTTGTCAGAGAAACAGTTCTGTATTCATGCCTGACCTGGATTACATTTGTATTGCTGAAAAATCCACAGTTGTGCTGATCCAATATTAATGACTGTGAAACTGCAGCCTTGAGTAGCTCCTGCCATACGTGCTCTTTCTCTTTACATTTCAATTCCAGCTGTGAAATATCCTCATATCCATGAAAATCTTTCTATGGTGAGAGCACTGATAGGAAGCTGACATCGGGATGACTGTGTGGTGTTATTTGCAACCCAGTCCAAATTTGGCATAGCCATAGTGAAAAGAAAATCCAACTGGTTGTATCTCACTGCTGCAAATGGCTTATTAGAATTCCCTTATTTGTGCAAGATCTATTTTTTCAAGATAAGTTAATCCCCAAAGAAGGGAATTCTAGGATGAGATTATGAATTTTGATTTCTGAAGTTGCATTAAGGAAGTGATTGACAGTGTTTCATACACAGTTCTGTTCTAAACAAGATGATTAATGAAACTAGCACCCTTATTTCTTGCAGCTCCCCTTTAGAAATTGAAAGGCTACTCTCAGGTCACCTTGCAGTCATCTCTTCTCCAGGCTGAACAGCCCCAGCTCTCTCAGCCTGTCCTTGTAGGAGAGGTGTTCCACTTATTGGATCATTTTTGTGGCCCTCCTCTGGATGCACTCCAACAGGTCTATATCTCTCGTTTACTGAGGACTCCACATCTGGATGCAGTGCTCATGTTGAGGTGTCACAGTGCAGAGAAGAGGAGCATAATCTCCTTTCTTGATCTGATCTCCATCTGGACACTGATCCACCATTCTCCGGATACAATCTTGCCATCAGCTCCTTGTCCGTCAAGCAATCCACTCTGCAAATTCATATTTTTCCAATTTGCAGAGAAGGACTCTACACTTGGCCTTGTACATAATAAATATATAAATATAAATGCAACAAAGATGGCACTGTCTCCTGTTAGAGAGCAGTATGGTGGCTGGCATACAGCTGAGCAGTCTTTGCAGAACAGTCAGTGATGTTCTGGATGCTGCCTGCAATGGCTGGATAAAACATTTACACAAAGGCAACCCTTGAAAAATTTGTTTTAGGCTGATCAAGGACTGAAGCAGAGAAGTGGAATAAAATCAGAAATTGTTGCCAAATGACTGCGTAACACTATAGGCATTAGAAGTGAGCAAAGAATTCTAAGTAAGAACATATATTAGAGAAAATATTTGTTCTGTTCTGCTGTGATGGATTCACAGCAGGTTTGTCGGTTTTATTCCCTCATATCAATTGCTCACAGACCATCCTCAAAAGGTATTCTTTGAGTCTGCAAGGCATTTTTGTATCAATAGTGCTGAAATTTTGAAGGCTGAAACTGTGGCTGCATTCATCTTAGTGACCAAATTTCCATTGTGGTGAGTTGGACCAAACCCTAGCACACAGACAGGTCACCAGGGAGTAAGGTACAGGTCACCCTTTGGGAGTAAGACAACTGTTTTGTGCATCCCTTGTCCTCAGTGTGAGGTACACTGCTTGGCTGTAGCCCTGCCTTGTCATATATCCTTGTCATGAACGTGTCCCTCTTCCCATCGATGCAAGAGATATTGGCATGGGAACGTTCATGATGCGTTGTTCAAAATGATTAGCAGACTGAAAAGCTCCTGGGCCCTTGATGTAGCCTGTGGGTTGCTTGCCTTAAACTGCACCTGCTCAGTACCTATCACTAAGTGTATTTAAACATCATTGTACCTTCAATGTTCACCTTAGCAATAGAAGGATATGAAAGCTTTTATTCAAACACACTCAGCTTATAACTTGTTGATCCAGTAACATCAGGAGCAGAAAAATGTCACAGTCAATCACTGAGTCAATGTTGTCAGTGAGTTTTATGTTGTCATCTTCAATCTTTTTCTCAAGACGAGCTGTGGATTTTACCTCATGGCAAAGGCAGATTTTGCATTGACATTTCATTGTAAATTTTGCAAAAAAAAAAAAAAAAAAGAAAGAGCAGTTTCATCTCCTTGGTTAGAAACCTTTCCCCCTCTCCCCCCCAAACTTCTTTATCAAATAAAGTTTTCTGAGCTGAAACAGAGAAAGATAGAAAGGACTTTACTTTCATTTCCTTTTTTATTCAGACTTGAAGGATTTTGTCTGTATCTCTGATCAGATAAGGAGATTACCAGAATCCTATAGAGAGAGTCTGATTCATCTGCACCACCAGCAGAGGCTCTGTCACATCTCTTTGTATGCAGGTGATTACCTTTAAACTAAATAACTTGACAAACAGTTGTTAACCACAATATCAAAAGGATTTTGCAGGCCTTTCTTTGCTGGTATCTTACTCCTAGTGTGCTGAGACTCTGGTATTTGACTAAGGATTTCTACTTCAGTTTCAATTTTCTTGGCCTTCACTGCATTTTCCCATGCATTTTCCCTCCTCCAGATTGCCTATTTTTCTTTTCTTTTTCTTTTTTCTTCTTTTCCACTAGTGTTACTTCTCCTGGTACCTTACACATCTGTTGTGGCTCAGCCATTTTTCTGTTCAGCTGCTCCTACCTCTCCCTTCCTGGATCTAGGACAACCTTCTGCTGGAGTAACCCTCCACTCAGACAAAAGCACTTCTGTGTATACAGACTAATGTCCCCAGCACTGAAAATACGTTCCACTGAAGTTGAGGGATTCAGCTTAAAGCTCTTAAAAAGCAGGGATTCTCAGGCACTTTAGCTGCCTATGGTTTCAAAAATGTAAGAATTTTATTCCTATGACTCCTATCTGGTCATCTGCAATCAGTCTGATTCTTTGGACCTTAAGTGAGAAGCAGTGCTCAATTTCTACTTTTGGGGGCAGTTTACTAACTCCACATATTTTACAAACAGTGTGGGCATGGGCAAAGGAAGGGAAAATAAATCTGCTCTGGGGCCTAAAGCTGACCAGAGTCTTTCCAGAAGCAGGGCTTTATCTTTGTTTTCACAGAATGATCAGTAATAGAAATCTCTTACGTGCTCTCAGTGTGTCATCAACTGAATGAGAAGTCATTTGCTGTCGTTAAGAGCTACCCTGTTATGTCTGGAATTGATTTGAAAGTGTGCCCTTTGGTACTGGGAGGTGAAAGAAGAAAGACTTTTGCCTTTATGTTGCTTAAATGACTTTAGAATGAAGTAGGAAGTTTTTAGGGAACGACTTTCCAATATTCTTTTGTGGACTGATCAGACAGAAGGAATACTTCTGCAAGTATGATATGAAGTATGCTTTTGCCAACACTCAGCCACAGCAGCACATTTAGGTTACTCTCAGCTTTGCCATCCTGTCCCTTTGGTCATGGCAAACTGCAGTATAATGCCTACCCCACCCAAGGATTATTCCCAAGTTTGTCTGTCAATACTGCGTTTAGATAAAAAAATAATAACATTCCCAATCTCTGAAGGAAATTCCTTCAAAAGACTACAGAGTGAGTAAAAACTGCTCAGTAAAACATTTTTTATCTGTGCCAGGTGGAGAAAAAGAACAATTCAGTTTTGCTAGACAAAGAAAATTCTGGCACATTGCCATGCAAGATGAGTTCAGGATTTCTAGCATACAATTTATTTAATTATCAGTGCCAGCTTCTCAAAGTGCTGCCATCAGAAAGTAAATAGATTGCAGGCGTGTTGAACTGGAGTAGGTTTAAAATGTTGTGACTGCCTTAGTGGCTACATATCCTGTAAAATGCATTAGTTTTCAAGGGGGTGATTATGGTTTGCTTTTTATGTGCCATTATGTCTAATTTGTTTTATGCTCCAACAGAGAAAATTATTTTCCTCCTTCCAATTTATATGACAAACACAAAAGAATAATCAAGTGAAAAATATATTGATTTAATATGATCATACATACTCTGCTTTCCTGTATAAGTACATACCACTCCTGAACTACTTTACTGACAGTAATAACTGTATATTTTAAACACATGCAATTCCCCCTTATCTAAGGGGGATTTTTAAAATAAGTTAATCCTGTAATTAAATATGCAAAAATGGAAGCTTTTAAGGAACAAAACCTAAGATCATGTTGACCTGGAATAAATCATGAGTACAAATCTGTTTTTGATGCCAAGATCTAGGACTTTATTTTGTTAAAAGTACACAAGAAAGTCCTCTGAATATTTATGTAATAGCAATTAACATAATAAAATTTACTTTTATTCTAGAAAATAATTATGAAATGTTTTGATATGGTTTGCTGCAGGTTTAATAAGGTACTACACTATTTGGACATCACAGTGACTTGCCAAAATGGAGTTATACCTGTAGATCTTTATGCACATGGCCAGACTGAGTGCACAGATAATAAGAAATATCATCTCTTTTTCCGGACATTTATGTTCATCCCAGAATCCTCAGCAGTGATCTCTTGCTACTATGCAAGCTCCTTGTACTGAAAAGCCAGCTTAAGGTTGTGGCTCACCATCCCATTTGGACGAAGTTACAAGTATTGTCCTGAGGAGAAGGCAGCTCTCCAACTGACTGAACGCAGGCCTTGCAGCACAAAACCTTCTATTATTAGAGGAAATGGTTTTAAACTGGAAGAGGGTGGATTTAGACTAGATATTACGAAGAAATTCTTTACTATGAGGGTGGTGAGACACTGGAACAGGTTGCCCAGAGGAGCTATGGATGCCCCCTCCCTGGAGGCCTTCAAGGCCAGGCTGGATGGACTGTGAGCAACCCGGTCTAGAGGGAGGTGTACCTGCCTATAGCAGGGGGTTGGAACTAGGTGTTCTTAAATGTTCCTTCCAACCCAAACCATTCTGTGATTCTATGATTCTGCACAGCTAAGGTGCTAGCTAACATGCATGTTAGGACAGCATGTCCTGCTGGGAATACATGTGCTTAGTAACAGAAAGGGACCAGTGGATGAGATCTGTGATTAAAATGCTCCTCTTTTTGGGAGGACTGGGAAATATTTTCTGCATTCTAGATGAAATGTCATGCAAAGTTCCATTACAAACAGAATGTGCTTTAAGTCTTCAGGAAGTTATACATTTTATAGCGTCCTTACAAGTCTGTAATTTTCAGGCTTTTTAACAAAAGTATATTTACAGATCAAATATTTTTCATTTTCAGAAAAGGTGGGACAAAATATTTGATAATGAAAGCAGTTTTTGGAACAATTTCAAAATAGTTTCAAACAACACTATAGTATATTTTGAGTCAATGTGTTTGCAACTTAAACTTTACTTTTATTCCTATCTTTTGTAGAGCATCTGAATATGATTCTTCTCTCCTCCCCAGCCTTCCCCCCTCCCTCCAACACATTTTACTGTGTTGGAGAGAATCATAGCAGCAATATGGTGATCGCTTGAAGAAATGATAGCTAAATTAGAGACGATCTCTGCAATTTGAATGTAATTTCCTTGAAGAAGCTGCATTTGAGAAGCTACTTTCTTCTGCCTTTATAGTAACCTCCAGAATCAATTATTTAGTGTTTGAGATTGCTGCAGACTAAGCTCACTGACTGCAGAAAAACCTCTCAGCTTTGGTAAAAAATGTCTTCACAGTTCACCATTTCATTTTAGATGTCTGCTCCTGATCTGTGAAAAGCAGAAATTAGTCGTCAGGGTATTACAGAGTAACAGCCACAACGATTGTGCTTCAAACACAGCAGAAAATGTAGAAACAATAAGAACAAGAAAGCCAGAATAGTATTGTGAAATGGTGATTTTAGTGCGAAGAAAAGAGAATCTGAATTTCTGCAGTTCAGGATCATGTACCAAGATGGCATCTGGCTGACATGCAGGGAAGGTATTGGGTTTTAACGAAGCTGAGAAAATCAGCTTGCTGTCCAGTTCAGCCTGAACCAACAGCATCTTGAACTGACATCTGAGAAAGAAAGACAGGGGGAAGTGGTCAGAAGCAGCAGACAGGAGAAACAGCATCTGCAAAAAGTGCAAGAGATGTTAATAAAATGGCTTTACAGATCAGCTGATGGAAACCAACCTAGGATTCCCTCTCTTAACTTAGAAAGCACCGGAGTGACTCAGGAAGAGGGATTTTACATTCCTTATTTCTCAATGTGAGCCATATCAGTTTCAGCCTCTCAACTCAAAAGTGTTCAACAGACCACCAGTCTGTAACAGGATACAAGCTAACAGAGTTTTTTAAACTTACATTATCTTCTTAGCTTCCAATCATAAGCAAAGTGCATAGGCTTTTGTTCTAAACTAAACTAAAAAAAAAAAAAAAAATCATCATTCAGTGTACTGCACTGAAATCTATGGCATGGCGTTCCTTTTTAATAAGAGAAGCTCATCTTTCTAGGTCTCTAACCTCTTCATATTTCATGCACTTGTTATTTCCTTCATTTCTGAAAAGTCAGTCAGTCAGCTCTTGGTCCTGCCAGCCCTTCAGGCAATGTAGAACTGACACATATGCTGAATTCACATGCTCACCATGAATAACTTTTACTTTTGTGCAGATGGCCTGTCCGAACCCCTGAAGCTGTGGGCATGAGCAGAAATAGCATATGTTATTCAGTATAACCAGCTGGCATCTTTACCTCTTCCTCTGTCATTCTACAGAGATTAAGTGTAAGGGAGACTGCAGCATGGCTATGATTTTTTTTTTATTATTTTTAATTTTTTTTTTTTTAAATTGAGGATGTTCTAATCATACTCTCCCAATAATATGAAAAGAGAAACAAAAACTGTTGTTTTTCCCTTGGGAAACCAGTCGAGGTCAATTTTTTTATTATTATTTTTTTTTGTAGAACTTCCCAGAAAATTATTCATTTTGCAATGTTTTATTTGATATGCTGAGGGCTGGGTCAGTGCACCATATTCTGCTATTTGTCTCCTGTCCTGTTATTTAGAAATAAAGTCAACAGCCTACTGTTTTCATTTCCCCTTCTCATCTAAATTCTCAGCTAAGCTTCATACTGACCTTTACCAGGGAACTGAGGATGAAGGTCTTATGGATTCTGTCAAGATGGGTGGGACGAACCAAATAAAATCTGCAAGAAGCATTTCACTTACATCTAAAAAATATTTTTGTTTCCGCTGGCTAATTATTCTGCTTGAGCATGACAACACATGATGGCTCTTCTTTCACCAGTGAAGACAAGGGGAATCCCATATACAAAAAACTAAGGACTACCCCAGTCTGACTTTCCCAGAAGAGAATGTAAAAACAGCAAGGTCTGAATCAAAACTCAATGACTTGGGTGATCAGGATGCCTCTGACACCAAAAATGCATATTCTGTGGTTTGTTCATTCCTCTGTAGAAATACTGGCTCTTTTTATTGATGTAAAATGTTTTGATATCCTTATATATCAATATTTAAATGTATGTATTTCTCTTGGACCCTTTTCTTGTCAAAGGTTTTTCTTGTCAGAGGTTTTAGTGAGCTCAACATTAGACACTGCTGTGAATTTCTTTTCCTTAGATTCCTTATTCTTTTTAATGACAGTCAGAAATTGTAAGGTTCCTATTAACTCATTCCAATTAATAGATATTAAAATTTTAATACTGTGATATGACTTGAATGCTAAAATAGAATTCTAAAAAGCACTTTATTTTAGCATGAAATTAAAGCATATTATTTCAATAACCTGAGCCTTTGGGCATTAAATACATAAAGAAAAATGAAACTGTTGGGGGGAAGTTTCACCACTAAATTAAAAGAATGTATTATTTATGTACTCTAAGAACACATAAACTGAAAGAGAGGCATATCCTTTCTTTTAAATCCATTGTATGTGTTGGAAATTCACAGAGTGCATATTTGAATATATACAGTATATATTTCTATTACTAATTACTACTAATTAAATTACATAGCCTCTAAACTGCGTATCGAGCATCTTCCACGTGGCTAGGCTTTGGTCTTACAACATATCCAGAAGATAACAGAAAAGGATTCAGTTATATGTGACAACAGCATGACTGGCTTTTACAGGTACATAGGCAAAGTCTGCTGACAGATTGGTAATTGGGTTTTTTACTCCCACACCCATAGTGTGAAAAATTCACAACCAACTTGGTATAGAGAAAGGAACAATATTAGTAGTGAATAACTATGAAAAAATAACTTCCCAAGGATTGGAAATTGTACCCAGGACAATCAGAAATTGCTGGACCTGCAAACAGATTTATGCAAGAAATCTAGTGTAATAAAGAAAGAATTAATTTGTAGTTCTAGTCATAATGAGTTAAGTACTAAAACACTCCAAAAGCAAATGGTTTCCCCTGGATAATTCATTTATGACCACTGAGCTCAAGGACAGACTGTGATGCTTGAGTGATAATGCAGAAGATCAGGAATGCTGTATAATTGCCTTAGTAATGATATTCAGGAATGGGAAGGCCAGGCAGGGCAAATTGACATATGGCTGTCATTCTCCAAAGAGGTTATTTAAGTATTCCATACATGAATAGTTTTATGCATTATACAAAAGTTGAGATATTTACACAGGCCAGGTGACCCAACAATATACTTAAATCATAGAGCAAGTACAAATTACCCTTAAAAATGTGTAGCAAGTGCAATATCCAGTTGACTCAAAAAACAAATATGAATTTCACTACCAGTCGCATAATTGGAGCTTCAGAAACAGCTCTTTTCTTGAAAAGTATGAAAACTATTGAAACCACTCGAGCACATTGCTATTCCTCAAGTTCTTGGTTTTTTTAGGTTTTTTTTTTTTTTTTTTTTTAATACTTACTCTTTTAGGTCGAGCTGAGCCATGCATAAATTCCTGCTCTCCATGTTGGTCTGGCTAGCTCAGGAAGATATTTGTACTCCTTTAATGAACTTGGGAGCACATGTCTTTTCAGTGGGTTGACTCATTCAGCTGACAGGGTAGATGACTTACTCAGCTGATACAGCCAGTTACCCAGAAACAAAGGATATCCTTTGATCTCTGCTCATTGCAAGTCGTTGTCAGTTGGTTCCCATCATTTTTTCCAGTTTTCACAAGAAGCTCAATCTTGCTCATTTCTTCACCCTTTTTCTATGTGGTTCTCTGGTAGAAGATAGGGCACAGAGGACTTGTCTGAAGATAAGCGATTGCTGACAAAGTCCAGTTTTGCATTATCTGTTTGATGTTAAATAGTTTTGCTGCTCTCTCCAGATTTTGCTTTCTTCTCTGTCAAAGCTGAGGTCAAAATCTTAGTCATTATTTACAAAGTGCTTTTTGCCTAAAGCTTACGCAGTGCTTCAATGTCATGGGAACTGCCTGCTATTCTGCAACTCAAATTGCAGTCCTAAGGGTGATCAGTAGAAATACACATGGAAGAGTGGCTCCTGTCAGAGAGAATGCCTCCCACCTTATGGCTGTCAATCTCAGCACCACTGACCTTAACTTTTAAGGCTCATGTTTGCAGATTTTATTGGCCAGATGCACAACACAGCAGCCATCCATAGAAAGGGAAGATACCAAATGTAATATTATTCCATTAAAAAGTAAGAAAAGACCAACAGTATAGCATTATTACTTAATATCAGCTGTATCAATTCCCATTTCCTCATCTTCTGCCACTGGGAGCCTGGTACAATTTTTCAAAATCTACTGGCAGCATTGTAGTCACTAACTTACCACTCCAAATCCTACTTTCATTCTTTCTCCATCTCTCATCTGAGACTAGCTTGCTTGTGTTTTCCTTTTTCTAATCTGCCTCTCTTTAATCTTTCCCTTTCTTTCATGAAATCAGGAGGGAAAACCATGTTTCACTGCACTTCTATCTGGTTAAATATGTTCCATGACCCATATTGAATCTCTTTGCTTAGGCTCTTGTTGGTTTTGAAGGAGATGAGAGAAAACTCAAATAAAAATAGCTCTCATTAAAATATCAGACAGTCATTTTCAACTTCTTACTTTCAACTTTCCAAGCAACAGTTGCTCTTGATGACCACTACACTGTCAGAGTTATTTAAGAAGAGCAAATTTTCCAGTTTCTATAAGTAAATTTCAAAAATTAGTGCAATATTCTAGTCAACTGGCTGTGCAATGTTTTGGTTTTGGTCTTGATTCATCTGCTGTGAGAGATTGCACGCGTATCTTTGCTTGTCAGTAAAATGTTTGACTGATGGAAGCAGTAATTTACTATCTTTTTTTTTTTTTTTTTTGTGATGTGGGATTTCAGGAGCAAGAACACTTGAACTACACACCATGGCTGTGTCAGTGCATCAGTGGCAGTTATCCAGGGCAGTCAGTGAACCATGAAACTGCATGTTTCCAAACTTTGCCCATCATTGCTTATTTTAAGTCTGCCACTAAGATTACACCACATTGTGAGCTCCAGGCAGAGTTCCATTCTTCAAGCAAAGACCTTGAAGTATATTTATCTCCTACAGACTTTCCTTCTTTCCCTGGTGAAGACTTACTGCAAATAGATGTTCCCAGAATCAAAGATTTTATTGCTTAACACCCAAAGCTGAGTGTAGGAAGCTGTCTCTCTGCTATTTTAAAGGTCAGTACTCTTATGACTGATCACAGATTTGTACATCAGCAGAGACGTACCCTGTTGTTCATGGCCTTTTCAGGAAAAGCCTAATTAAAAACTAATCTGTAAGCTATTATTCCGTAAGCATCTGTCTAGGTTGCTGCAAGGTAGCAGAGCTAAAGGGGAATGGTTTTCTTTAGACATTGGAAAGACTACGTCAGCCTAAATTTATAATCTGTTCATTTACCTGAACAGCTCCTAAAAAATAGTTGAAGTGAAGGCATGGGAACTGATTAATTCATGAAATTAATATTTATACTGATGTTAATAATTCAAATATTTCTGAAAACATAATGTTGTTCACAAACACATATGCATCTTGCTGCCCTTTCAGGTGGCCATAATATGCTGGAAACATGGGCAACTGTGAATAATCTTTGGCAGTAAGTAGGTGCATTTTATGCTACAAAGTAAAATAAAAATAAAAAATAAGAGGATTATGAGAATTTTTTCTAAATCTCTTATAGTTTTTAGAAGGAAATGTTTCCAGTGCAAGAGGGCAGGCTGTGATGGCTTCACCCTGACTGTGATAGACTGAAGAACGAGAAAACTGTGAAGCCATGAGATGTAGTTAGTGTACTGAAAATACCCAGACTGTTCTGAATCCTGGGAGATGGCACACCACCTTGAGATTTTGTAGGCGTTCTTTTCCTGATACCTAAATTCCTATAATGAATGTGATAAACCAACTTGAAAGAAGGAGTGTACTGTTCGCATAACAGGGTGGGGCTGAGTAAAATAAGATGATTGACCAAGAAATCACAACAAATCTCACTGTAACTGAAGAAATTCATGTGCTGAAAGAAGATATTTAAATGCATAATATTTACTCAGTAATGTCTCCCAAGAAAAAAACACAATGTCCATTTTTAAACTCCTTCAAAATGAAAATAGTGATCAGAGTGTAGAAATGATATGTGCTTAGCTGTCTAATGTGAATTTGTTCAGGTTATAAAAAAGATCTTTCTTTTTTCAAACAGTATTATGTCAGCTCTTCAGATAATGTTTTACTTTCCTGTTGTAGCTGGAAGGGGAGCAGCTTGTGGATTACTGGAAATAATGGAAGAAGAAAATAATGAAAGAAGGAATAAAATGCACCACTTACTTCTTTAGCAAGAACTAAAACTGAGTCCCTCAGAAATGTCTGCAAAATAATACAATTATTTAGAAAGAATGTTCACCTACAATGAATATTGTATCCATAAATTATTTAAAAGGACTAACAGATGTATGACTGTTAGGCTAGAATCCCCAGATTACATTCTGATTGCTATTAGTTCTGGTTCAAAACAAACAATCATCAGTGAAATTCTATGAATGATCTATAATCTGAGTGGGTTCATTTTTCTTTTGTTGAAGTATGTTCTTTTGCAAAAAAATATCTTCCCATTCTACTTTTCTCAGCCAGGAGAAAGTACTGAATCATTACTAACAAACCGTATGTGCTATTATGAGCAGATTATTAAAGTGTAACAGTTTGTTACATCTTAGCTGCCTTGTGACTACCATTATGCTCCTGACACTAATACGCTCTGTATAAAAGCATATACAATACAAATGCTCCCCAACTATTGGGAGATGAGTGAGCTCACACAGCACATGGGGGACAACCAGAGGATCAGACCTAGCTAGCATGAGTTCTAGAAAGGCAGGTCCTGCTTGATCAACCTCATCTGCTGAGGCCGCATCTTGACTACTGTGTTCAACCTTGGGCCCCTCGTTACGAGAAAGGTGTGTCCAGAGAAGTGCAGCAAAGCTGATCAGGGGTCTGGAGCACAAGCCTTAAGATAAACGGCTGAGGGAAATGGGATTTTGTATTCTGGAGAAGACGAAGCTCAGGAGGGATCTTTTAGCTCTCTGAAGGGAGGTTGTAGCAAGCTGGGAATTGACCTCTTTTCCTTTGTAACTAGTGATAGGATGAGAGGGAATGGCCTCAGGTTGTTCCAGGGGTGGTTCAGATTGGATATTATTAGGAAAAATTTCTTCTCTGAAAGAGTGATCTGGACTGGACCGGGCTGTCCAAGGAGGTGGTGTTCTAAGGAACTCCCAGCTTCCTGGGTTTGAATTAATGATTGTTTGGAAGATGCATATCAATGAAGAAGGGACAACTACACCTGTCCTGGACCTCCTGCCCAAAGTACCAGAGCAAGTTAGTGAGCAGAAGAAAGCAGCTATTGACAATGCACCTACCTGCTTCCGAAGCATGCTGCTATTGTTTGGGATTGAAACTGCTATTGAGAATCTCATTCAAGCATTCAACTTGGAAAAATGAATACCAGCATAATGTACAACAGGTAGCAATTTCAAAAGTAGTTTTAATTAAGTCCCTAGAGGTATTCAAGAAACATTTAGATGTTGTACTGAGGGAGACGGTTTAGCGGGGAAACATTAGTGTTAGATGAACAGTTTGACTGGATCATCTTGGAGGTCTTTTCCAACCTTGGTGATTCTATGATTCTGTGATTGTAAGTATTTCTATGGCATCTTCAGTTAGGAAAAAAAACACAGATGATGTATAAAAGAGAGAATATTATTACAGTTTTCTGTAGTTGAAGTCACAGAGGAAGAAGACATCAGTTTTGCAATTCTTATACTGCAGCTATGTTATTTCTCTGCTGAGAAATACATGTAATTTAGTGGTAGGTGTGAACTATACTTAATTCAAATTTCTGATGTAAGCATTTAACATGCTTGTCTTTGTTAGTATAGCAATACTTGGCTTGTTTCAGTTCTTACAAGTCCAGGAAATCAAACACCTCTCTATTTCTAAGCAGTCTTTTAGTCAAATTATCTAATACCTGCTAATGTTGTTAGCAATTTAACAGCATGCAGTTAAGCAGTAATGCTTCCCCCCCCACCCCGCTTTTTTTTAAACCCATTAAACTGAATTTTAAAAGTTTAGGAAGTTTCAAGACAAATTTTATTGTTGAATTCTCCGCTATAAAATGTGAGTAAATCCAGCAGTTAATGCCACTTTAATTTTGTAGTACTTTCAATCTTCAGTTTTCAAATGCTTTAAACTATTATTGGCTCCTTAGTTTTAAAAAGGTGTGTGAAAGAACTTGCAGAAGTCTGAGTTACAACAATGTAATCAAAGTGCCTTGATTTTTGGTATCTGAATCCAATGCTCAGATGAATAACACTCATAGTTCCTTCTTACTGAAAATTATTCTCAGTGTCTCTCTGCTGTTACTATAATGAATCAGTTGCATGGAGAAAGCCTTGAAGACATCTATTTGATAGTAAAGTTCTCTTGAGGCACAAGCCTGAATTAAAAAAAAAAAAAAAAAAAAAAAAAAAAAAAGGACACCAAATAAGAAAAGAAGCAAAGTAGAGACTCTCTTAAAAAGATAAAAAATTAAGTGGAAAAATCATGAATGTTTATGGTTCATGGTGCCTTTTTCCTCCGCTCTCTGGTAGACCTTCTTGTAGTAAGGCTGTGTGGCAGTCTGCCTTCAGGAGGATAAGAAGCTCAGGAAAGTATGGAGTTGCCAGCTGCTTGCTCAGAGAACACTGGAGAAGGCTGCAGAGGAGATGACGTTGAAGATGTGCATTAGCAGATGTTTATCAGTGCAGAATGCCGAAGATGACAGTGTCGTCACTTTGCTTTAGTTTGCAGACCCCTTGGGAAAGTGTCTTTTGGAGATCAGGCAGAGAGGAGGAAAAGTTAGATGCACAGGCTAGGTAAGTCACCAGACATAACTGACTGTGGTTATCTTGGTACATACCTCCATGAAGGGTTCACTAACTGTGGCCCAGGAGCAATTGACAGCTTGTAGAAAGGGACTAAGATGGTGATAAAGTTTCTAGACAGCTGATAGTAGCAAAAATGTGGGGTTAGGAGGAACTGACGGGCTTCTGAACATATCAGTGTTTTTTCTGTTTTCCTGTTTTTGGAATAGGAAGAACTATGTTCAACAATTATTTATAAAAGAGAAGATAATGCCAGATAGGAAGAGTGCATATGATCTGACTCTGGTAATGAAAATGGTATGGGAGGTGACAGACAGTCAAAAGAAGGAATGGAGTCCTATGATTTAAAGCAACCACTAATTTTTAGAGCATTTGAACAGGGAATTGTACTCTTTTACGAAGATGAAAGGGGTTCTTCCGCTGAAGAGTACTTTAGGGATTTCTACTGCTGAAACAAAAATAAGACAACTATGTGTTTGTTTGTTTGTTTTTTCCTTTTTATAACTCTGTGGTGTTTATTTCTGGAAAAACAGGGGACTTGGAATTCTGCTTTTGTGTACTCTGAGCTGATTGGCAGGAGATACAGCCATCTATAGATGTTTTCTTATGTTATGAAAGCTGTATTCTAGAGATTAAATATAGGGAAGGTATATTTTTACTAAAAAAGATGAGTAAAGAAGAAACAGTTATTATCACCATAGTGATTGTCATCTCTTTTGTGATAACTTCCACATCTTGCAGATCTGCTTTGGCAGAATGGCTCTGTGCCTGCTTCCATGTGCCCACAGTGCTGGTACAGCCATGATACAGCAGGACTGAAAATTCCTTCTGCTTCTTGTGGCTGAGTGCTGGTGCTGGCAGCCGTGTGGAGTTTGCAGGCAGATAGCGAATTACAGATTGGAAAGGAATGGGGATTTGAGTTTGAGAGCACCTCACCTCAGAAATCCTAGGCACATGCTGCCATCCCTTCCTGTTCACTGGTGTCTGGAGTCAGTGGGACACACACAGGAGAGAAGATGAAGGAGAAATTCCTTCCTTGCAGCAGAAGTGTTGTGAGGCTGGTGTGTCCTGTGCAGGAATGGCAGCAAACATAGTGCGTCGCTAAATATGGAGGTAAAAGATGTGTTATGAACTAAGAAGTCTACAGTATTAATTTTTGCACTTCTTAAACTAAAACAGGATTATTGCTCAACCTATATATATTTTTTTCACTCTCAGATATTCTTTCCCCTTCAGTTCAAGAAAGTGGAGAATTAGTGTGATCTCACTTTCCAGCCTGGATCGCGGTACCAATAAGGAGAGATGAGGCAACATTAAAGAGAAGTAATTTGCTGCCAGTCAATGCATTGTAGTTCTCTCCTCTAGTCCTTCATAATGAACTGTGCTCCCCTTTCCTCAGGTTTAAATTGTGGCTCCCATCTACAAGAAGGATTCAAGGAGGATCCATGAAATACAGGCCTGTCAGCCTGACCTCATTGCCAGGGAAAGTTATGGAACTGATCAATTTGAGATCATACAGCACATGCAGGACAACCGGGAGATCAGACCCAGCCAGCATGGGTTTATGAAAGGCAGCTCATACTTGGCCAAACTCATCTCTTTCTATGATCAAGTGATCTGCTTAGTGAATGAGGTAGAGGCTGTGGATTTAGTCTACCTAGACTTCAGCAAAACCTTTGGCACTGTCTCCCACAGTATTCTCCAGGAGAAACTGGCAGCCCGTGGCTTGGACAGATACACTCTTTGTTGGATAAAGAACTGGCTGGATGGCTGGGCCCAGAGAGTGGTGATAAATAAAGATTCATCCAGCTGGCAACTGGTCAGTAGTGGTCTTCAGAGGTCAGTACTGGGGTTTGGCCAATTTAATATCCTTATTGATGACTTGGACATGGGGACTGATTGCACATTCAGTAGATTTGCAGATGACACCAAGTTGGGAGGACCTGCCTGAGGAAAGGAAGGCTCTACAGACAGATCTGAACAGGCTGATTGCTGGGCTGAGGCCAGTGGGATGAAGGCCAGTGGGATGAAGTTCAACAAGAACAAGAGCCAGGTCCTGTGCTTTTGCCACAATAATCCCAAGCACCGCTCTAGGCTTAGGACAGAGCTGCTGGAAAGTTGTGAGAAAGAAATGGATCTGGGGGGGTTAGTTTATTCTTGGCAGAAAATGAGCCAGTAGTATGCCCATGTGGCCAAGAAGGCCAGTGGCATCCTGGTTTTTATGAGAAATAATGCTGCCAACAGGAATAGGAATGCGATCGTCCCTTTGTACTCAGCTCTAGTGAGGCTGCATCTCAAGTACTGTGTTCAGTTTTAGGACCCTCAGTACAAGAGGTCCTGTAGCACGTTAAAGATTAGCAACAAACTGGTGAGGGGTCTGGAACTCAGGTTTTATGGGGAACTGATGAGGGAACAGGGACTGTTTAGACTGAAGAAGAGGAGGCTCAGGGGTGACATCAATCTCTACACCTACCTGAAGGGAGGTTGTAGCGAGCTGGGAATTGACCTCTTTTCCCTTGTAACTAGTGATAGGATAAGAGGGAATGGCCTCAAATTTTTCCAGGGAAGGTTCAGGTTGGATATTAGGAAAAATTTCTTCTCCAAATGAGTGATCAGGCATTGGAATGGGCGGCCAAGGGAGGAGCATGGTAGAGTCACTGTTCCTGGAGGTGTTAAGACTTAAACACGTAGGTGTTGTACCAAGGGAGATGGCTTAGTGGAGAAATATTGGTGTTAGGTGGTGTCAGGTGGACAGTTGGACTAGAAGACTTTGAAGGTCTTTTCCAAAGTTGATGATTCTAATGTTCTATAAAATTACATTTGCTTGATGTGAAGAGATGATGTATTCTCCTGGCACTCATTGGATTGGTTTCCCTCTATGCTTTTCCACTCAAAAGATGCTTGCCTTAAATTCCCTACATTCACTAAAACTCATATAAAGCACATAACGACTAGCTATGACAAAATTTTCCCAACCCTGGGAGCTAGTGTATTGTATCTGATCATATCCACATCTATAAGCATAATCATATTATTAAAGTGCACACACCTGTTCTCCTTCTGAGTGGCAGAATTTAGTGTAGATTATGGTTAATATAAATTTCCCACTGTGTGATAGTGAATGAAGAAAATTAATAAAGTTTGTAATTCCATGAAAATACAGATATCCTTGGATACTACTGACAAAAATGGTGGCTGGAATAGTAAGGAAAGGAAGATATTGAGCTCAACATTGTGACTTAAATACCAGCCATGTATCTAATGAATTGTTCTGTCACTCTTTTATTGCCAGGTTGGAACTATAGTCAGAGTAATATGGCCAAGTCCAATTAACTCCCCGTGATTAATTTGCTGCTTGTGGAAGGTGAGAAGCTGTCAGCGTAAAAAATGGGAATGCTCCACTTTGCCACATGGCACAAACCCCAGAGGCACAGCCTTAGCAGGGTTGCCTATCTAACAGAAGAGAAAGGGCTCTCACTGAAATGCCTGATGGGAATGGGGAAACAAAGTTAACCTCCCCTGGAAACTGCATGCATATGCTGGTATGCTTTCAAAATAGAAATGGTAAAAAAAAATTGCAAAAATTGGCCCTGGATGCGCTATTCTCACTTCAGCCTCATCTAAAGTCTGGACTACTATTACATTTCTTTGTTAGTTTCTGTGCAGTAGCAACATCACTTCTGTTCTAGCACCAAGATGGATTGCAGTAAACTAGATAGAATCATAGAGACACAGAATTCTTAGAGTTGGAAGGGACTGTTAAAGGTCATCTAGTCCCTGCAATGAGTAGGGACTACTACAGCTAATCAGGGTGCTCAGAGTGCAATCTGGCCTGACCTTGAATATCTCCAAGGAGAGAGCTTCCACCACCTCTTTGGACAATTCATTCCAGTGCCTCGCCACACTCATTATATTCTCCCCTCTTTTAGTTTGATACCATGTCCCTTGTCCTGTCACCCTGCTACTTGGAATCAGTTCAGAATGATGCTGATAAAAAACCTGATGGAAGATCTGTAGGATTTATAGGGAGCAGCTGATGGAACTGGGATTATTTAATCTGGAGAAGAGAAAGCTCAAGAGAGACCTTATCATTCTCTGCAGCTACAGAGGCTGTAGTGAGATCGGACTGGCCTCTTCTCCGGTGTAACTAGTGATAGGATGAGAGGGAATGGCATCAAGTTGAGCTGACGGAGTTTCAGGTTGGATATTATAGTTATGGAATCATAAAATCATGAGTTGGAAGGGACCGTTAAAGTTCATTTAGTCCAACTATCCTGCAATGAGCAGGGACTACTACAGCTAATCAGGGTGCTCAGAGTGCAATCTGGCCTGACCTTGAATATCTCCAAGGAGAGAGCTTCCACCACCTCTTTGGACAATTCATTCCAGTGCCTCACCACACTCATTATATTCTCCCCTCTTTTAGTTTGATACCATGTCCCTTGTCCTGTCACCCTGCTAAAGAATCTGACCCTTTCCTTCTTATAGCCCCAGTGTAGATACTAACAGGCTGCTATCAAGTCTCCCTGGAGCCTTCTCCAGGCTGAACAGTCCCAGCTCTCTCAGCCTGTCCTCCCAGGGGATGCGTGCCATCCCTTGGATCATTTCTGTGGCCCTTCTCTGGACACACTCCCTCAGAACCATGTCTGTCTTGTAACGAAGACTCCGCATCTGGACACAGTACTCCAGCTGAGGTCTCACCAGAGCAGAGTAGAGGGGCGGGATCGCCTTGTTGATCGTGCTTCTTTTGATGCAGCTTTGGTTACAATTGGCTTTTTGGGCTAATGGGGCACACTCCTGGCTCATGTCCAACTTGCCATCCATCAGTACCCTGAGTCCCTTTTGGCTGCACCATGCTTACATCCCCTAGTTTGTATTGATAGCAGGGGTTTCCATGACCCAGGTGCAAGATCCTATACTGGGATTTGTTGCATCTCATGAGGTTCCCCTGGTCTTCACTACTTGAGCCTGTCCAGGTTTCTCTGGATTGCATCTCATCCCTCAACTATGTCAACCACATCCCACATCTTGGTGTCACTCTATCATAGAAAGCCACTATGTTGGTCAAGCAGGATTTTCCCTGGTTGAAGCCACATCTCCTCTCTCATAAAAGAGAGTAGAAGTACTAACCATGAGCTAGACTAGAAGAAGCTTCTTCTTCAGTATGTCAAGTTGAGGAAGAAGCTGCATCTTATCAAGCCAATTATGCATATCCAGATTACAATAAACCATCAGATCCATGAGATACTGAAGGTGGGCTTGTGTGAGAAACAAAGTAAACTGCTCCAAAGATCACAACTTTTTTTTGTTGTTGTTGTTTGCATATAAATTTCTTTGCTTTAGTAGGATATCTTACCGGGTTTGAACTATGTGCAAGGTAATTTTCCACAACACCCCTCTCTCCCTCACTCTTTTTCCCATGCTTTTTTGGATGTGTTTCTTGCCTTTAGGGGAGCATAAGTTATGTTATCCTACTTAAGACAGGACACAAGTTTAGTTAAGACAGCTGTCAAATATCAGATATCTCAGCACATCTTATTATCTTTTTGCTACAGCTTATCACAGTTGGAGTGGTTATAATAGGTGTCAAAGGCTTAGTGTTAACTACATCTTAGTTTCTTCTGTGACCTACTCAGATTTCAGACTGAAACCATGACAAGGCAATGACCTGCCAAATTTAATATTTCCAGGATCAAATACTACCAGCAATTAATCTCATTTGTACTCACTGAAGAAATACTTTGAGTGAAGTCTAAGTCATTATAGTTTTCAATTCTGTCTATCTTTCTCATAATAGGTATTAAATATTTTCTTCAGTCGTCTTCTCAGTGCCAGACAGCTTTCTTTCAGTGAGCTGTGCAGCTTGGGAGAAGTTGAAGATAATAAAAAACATCCTTCCCTGTGTAAACTTGATTCTCATGTGTTGGTAGCATTATGCTGATTCATAACATCTGAGGAGCTGACATTAAACTTTTTCCATTTCTCTTTCTCATTCCTCTATATACAGTATGTAAAATAATCAACTGCTAGGGAACTGGCAGTATGCCTGGCAGCAGCAAATAGAAGCAGGAAGTTTTAGGTTTTCTGCTGACTTTTTCAACTGTTGCCTGCATGTGTAGGATCATGTACATCCTCACCAGCTATAAGTGCATTTTGTGGTGATTTTAAGTTGTTCTTTAGGCTGTTTGCAGATAAATTGGACGAGATGAGGGATTAAGGTAGAATATGGAAGTATATTGAGTTTTGAGATCATTTGAGGCAATATAAATGAGAAAGGGAATATTTTTTTCTGTGTGGTGCTAGATCTTCAAGTTACAAAGCACTGGCTGGAACAGAGCATTGAGATATCTTATCTAGACTCTTCGCATGTTACAGTGCCATGCCTGCACCTATACTTTTAGCCAGTACAGAGCTTATATGAAATAGAATCTTCTGGTCTTGGCACTATAACTTGGCAGATGGTTCATAGATTCCTTGCCTGACACAAGTGGTTAGAAGCATCTCCTTTGCCACGTTAAAGGAAAAAATAAATCTGTAGAAGTGTAAATGCTCTTAAAAAAGTCCAGGTGGAGACCAGTGACCAAGCAGTGCTAGTCAGGGGTCTGTATTGATACTAGAATTCTTTAATCTTTTTTGAGGGTTAGAATAATGAAGTAGCATGACCAAAAAACCCAAAATATTGTTGGGCAGGGAGGAATGGGGAGGATAAATCAATGTCTAGACAAAGGAGGTTGTTGAAGGGGCTAAAGAATGAGAAAGATTTGAAAAATAACAGTGACTAAATCCTGGAGGGGGGATTGTGGTTCCTCCTGTCTTCTGAAAACTTCACCTCTTTAAGTATCACCATTTCAATGGCTGCAGGATTTGTTTCCCTTGCCAACATTTTCTCCTAGCAGCTTGCATTTGTACAGGTTGCTACGAAATGCTCAGTTATCAGCTGCTACAGTTGTAAATAAAGTGTGATGGATGAATTAGCTGAATGATCACAAAGAGCATACTGTCCTGCAGGAGGTTTTAAATATTGGCCAACTTTTGATTCAGTCAGACATGTTTGAAAAATCTTTTTTTTCTCAGGGAAAATACTGTTATTTCAATCTTAAAGAGAGTGGATTTAGCTTGGATATAAGGAAAAAGTCTTTTACAGTGAGGATAGTGAGGCACTGGAACAGGTGGTCCAGAGGTGTGCAGCATGCCCCACCCCTGGAAGAACTCAAGGTCAGGCTGGATCGGGGTCTGAGCACCTGATTGAGTTGTAGGTGTCCCTGTTCACTGCAGGGGAGTTGGATTGGATGACTTTTAAAGGTCCCTTCCAACTCCACAGATTCTGTGATTCTGTATGCTACTTTTGTTTTTGTTTTTCTGAAACAAGGGGATGGCACTGTATACAAGAAAAAAACTTACTATTTTGTGAATGAAAAATTTGCTCATTTCCCAGGGTCTCCCCCTGCTTTCTAGTTGGATGTTATTAATCTTCAATTAAGCTTCCTAACGTATATCTTTTCTTCACTCTCCTTTAGATATTTATAGCTGGAGTATTCATTTTTAGCCAATTTATTTTTCTTTCCTATTTAAGATTTCAAGAACTCAATCACACCTACTTGTATGATTGCATAGCACTGGAATAATGTATGTGATTTCCAGGCCCATATAGCTGATAAAACAAAGATCCTGTGTACTGGAAACAGCAGAACATGCTCTGGATACAGCAAAATGGGAGAAGAGAATGAATTGCCTGGCACTTTTTCTGGAAATCTCAGCTTCTGCTTATTGGAGGATTGTGTTTACATTTCCATCTGTCCTCACATGAGGGTCTAATTGTTAATGACAAACAGAGGGAGGCCCAAGAGAAGAGTAACTATGAATAATAACAGCTTTCAGCTTTTGGAGTTGCAAGAACGAGTTTGGGACACTGTCTTTAGTAAAGGGCAGCAAAAAATAGTGGTAGTAATTAAAACATGCAGTTCAGGGCATCCAGGAAAAGAGAACAGTCATTTTAAAAAAAATTACACTATCAATTTTAGCAATATGAAGCTAAATAACATCTTTACCAGGGAGTAAACCTATTCCTATGGCAAGCAAAGATCTTGCAAAGCTTTGTGTCCTTGGAGTTCTCTTATGCCATTGCTTGCTTGTTCTGGGTAGGCAACGTACTTGAGTTGACTCTGTTCCTCTATTTTTCAGAAACTTGAAATGTTTACACTTTCTGAGAAATTTGCTTCTCTTTTAAACGTGACTGGAATTAGCCAGTGAGCTCTGAAATTCTGGAGACCTGTTGAAGAAGGTTTAGAAACCAGAACCATCTACTCCATCAGATAAGATTTATTTATTTCAGAAAAAGTATGTTTTAAGATATTTTACCTAATTGCTACGTTAATCTGTAGTCAGGAGCTTGAAAATGGCTGATTATTCACTGCTATACAGCATTTCAGGGCATAGCTATGAAATATTTCAGTACTGACTATATCCCTTGTTAATTTGCCTTGTGTTGCCCAGCTCATCTGTCCGAATGGAAAAGTCTGGATACTCTGCTATCATTTTATGGGACTCTTAAGAGATTATAGGGAAGAGCGAAGAGTCAGCAAAGCCAGAACTTTGTTACTTCACAGCTCTGACACTGAGCAATGTGCAAAAGTAAATGATGCAAGCATATCTTCCTCTCATTTCAGCATGGCATGAGCAGCCTTCACTTGTTTCACACACCACTCCTCAGGTTATACACACTTTGAATTACACTACTCTGAAAAGCATGTGGGTAAAATAAGTCCCTCCATGGCTGCACCTGGCATCTGAGATTGAGGCATAAAGAAAAAGAGGATAAAATTACAAAGGACTTTTGGTCTTGGAAATTTTGGTCATACTTCTGAAATCTGAAACTGTTTGAAGACCTCTTAAAGACATTTATTTCACATTAAAAATACATTCCATAGAGAAAAAGTTTTATTTTAGGAACAGTCTGTCCTTTACATAACATTAAGCAGCAAGCAGTTGCATTTAGTGATTTTTTCTCTTAGACAAAAACGCCAGTAAGAAGTCATGCGAGCTCCTGCTTCAGAAGGTCAGTGTATATTCATTACATGCACACTTTTCCTCCTTGGAGCTGATGTGCTCCTGGCAGTGTGAGCTCTGTGGCTGCATGATAAAGATTCCTCCTCTCTTCATCTGTGAGTCTGTTGTTCAGCACAAATCTCAGTAGACCTTCAATGAAATCAATCTTTTATTTTATGCTTACTGTTCCCGTCAGAAAAATCTCAGGTGTTTTTTTTTTTTTTTCTTTTGGTTTGATAAGAATGCTGAAGTGGCAACAAAGACTACTCTTCATAATTTTGCTGTCTTTATCCAACTCTTCCTAAAGTCTTTCTTTCCCTCTCAGCATACCTTTGGTCTCTTGAATAGGGACATAAAAGGGAAGGTGTGGCACTTATGGTCGCGGTGGTGGACACAGTGGTGACAGTTTGTGATCTGAGTGGTCTTTGCCAACCCTAACGGTTCTAATATTCTATGAGTCTATGATTTGGAGGATGAGTCTATGATTTGGAGGAGATTGGATATCCCACCTTATGCATGAGGCTCTTTGCTATCCTTCACTTTTTAACCTATGTAGTGAAAACCGCTTCACAAAATGACTGGCAGGCACTAGAAGCAGCTGAAAGTTCATGTAGGTGAATGGAACAAGACATGCTGTACATTATGATATTTAGGGAGACCACTAACCAGTATTTAACTCAGGCTGCTTCACTTATTGTGTCAGATGTTGAGAGAACTTTTGCAAACTGGAACTGGTGACAAGGAGCTTTGGAAATGTGTTCGTTTCATTATGACCCAGCTTATCTAGACTTGGTTTATTTTATAGGTTTAAAGCTATTCGGTAGCAAAGCAGGTCATACTGTGCATAAGTCAGCTTTATATTTTCTCCATATAAGCAGTTCCATTTGAAAAAAAAACAACAACAACAACAAAAAACCCACCAAAATACTGACAACTGTATCTGCATCGGTGCTGATACTGTACAGTAGTGATAAACCAGCAGGGATTCAGGAGGAAATATTTTAAATTTAAAGAATTACAGTGAAGCTTTTTCTGACCAAAGCCTATTTTAGTGAGAGAAAATAATTATTTTTAAAAGAAATTACTGCTGTGTGTCATTGTAGTTAGAAATGAAAAGGCAAGGGTTATTATTATTCCCTGATCTAACGAATGTGTAGTGTGAGACCCTGACCCAAATCTCATTAAAATCCAGACAAAAATCTCTATCAGATCTCCAAGGAAGCAGGATTGGATCACAGGCAAGAGGAAATAAGATTCTTTGAATGATCCACTTAATGAAAAAAAAAAAAAAAAGCGGCTTGAAGATTGACAAATTGATGTATTATTTGATATATTCTTTTGATCAAGATAAGAACATGGACAAATATTTCAGAAAAACCTAGGATGAGCAAGTTCTTCTCCTCTTTCCCCATCCCTTCTTCTCTTGGAAGCAGCTTTCCTTAATTTACAAGCAAGATGTTCATTTTTCTAACTTTAAATATCTGGATTTGAGATGACCTTTTGACTTCAGCTGTCAGGATATCTATGATCACATCAAGGTTTTCATTTCACTGAGAAAGTGGGCTCTCAATATCAGCATGATAAAAAATCAATTATGGACTTTATTTTATTTTGTTTTGTTTTATTTTATTTTTAATGAAAACTTACTATACTCTTGGATGTAGGGAAAAGGCCAAGAAAAATACTAAAAGGACCAGAGGGGCCAATCAGTAGGTTTTTTCAACCCAAATATTTGGAATTACTTTAGTGTTATGGATTATTGATTTTGAGGCTACAAAATACTTAAAGAAGAAAAAGAAAAAGGATATTCTACTGAAGCAATGTCTGAAAGGAGAAAATCCAACTATAGATATGTAGAACAAGTTTTAGCAAATCTGAAATTCAGATTTGAATGCCTGGTATTACTGTACCATAGAGGCACAATAGTGAGTGTTTCATGAAAATGTAATGAATTCACAGAAGTTTTAGGGTTTGTTGAACCAAAAAGAAATTCAGAATAATCTTCCTTCTTCATGTGTTTGATCAAGTATTGAAAAGAAGGAGTAGATTTATGCAAAGATTGTTATTAATTTCCAGGAGCAAGATGCATGATAATAAATATGAAAAGCTTGGTTGGTTTAGTCATATCTTAGTTTTTGACCCCTTTTATTTCCTGAATACATGAGAATATATCCCAAGTCAATCCCACTGTTAGAATTATTTTAGAGAACACTGTGAAATTGAACTTGAATGGAAAAATAACAGTTATGTAGTTCATTAAAGAACTCATCTGTGTACTAGTCTTATTAAGTTACCCATTTAGGTTTTTTTTGTTTTGTTTTGTTTTTAAATTTACAATGCTATTTTGGGATAATCAGAAAACTGACTGTACCACATACCACACTGCCATGTGTAAGCTTTAAGATAATTAGATGTTCAATATCTGAAACTTCCACAAAGAAGAGTAACTGTGAGCCTTATTCTGTTTTGAAACAATAAAAACATTATTTTTCTCCCCTCCCCTCTCCTCCCCTCCCCTCCACTCCCCTCCCCTCCCATTTACTCTCTCCTCTCCTCTCCTCTCCTCTCCTCTCCTCTCCTCTCCTCTCCTCTCCTCTCCTCTCCTCTCCTCTCCTCTCCTCTCCTCTCCTCTCCTCTCCTCTCCTCTCCTCTCCTCTCCTCTCCTCTCCTCTCCTCTCCTCTCCTCTCCTCTCCTCTCCTCTCCTCTCCTCAACTTTATTCCCCTCATCAATGCAGGGTTTGTGAAAAGGATCCAAGGACAATCAGAATATGTCAGACCTTGTTTATGCTATTTCAGAGAGCAGTGAACTGGGTGATGATGATTCTTTTTGTTCTGTTTGATGACATCATCTTTATGTAAACATTTCACTAAAGATTTCACATGTACAGGTCAGTGTAGCCACTGTTTGCATCAACTGGAGATTTGAACTCTACATTTAACAATTCATTGTCTGATATTATAGGAAACAGTTTTGGGTTTTGTTGGGTGTTTTCCCCCTGCTCTCTAAACTGCTCCAGGACATGAATCCAGTAGCATCATCTTGATTCCTAGTAACTCAGTCATTCATACACTGGCTTCAAAATTGCTATCCAGGACAGTGTGGAAGTGTATAGGCCTTTCTTGAAGGTCTACTAAATGATCTTCCCTTATCTGTTTCCTTCATCACAGGCTCCACTGCTGGTCTCCACCTGTGACCATAATATATTTTCCTTTCTGCCTGAAGCAAGCAAGCCAAGCCACAGCACAAAAGGAGATGCAGAGTGCAAAATTTGTTGTACTAAAATATAAACAGAAAACTGTGGGCTGCCATGCTGTTTACAAAGGATGTATCTCCTCCAGAAGAAAAAAACCCACCTCATTGGTGTCAGGCAAATAACAGTTTTACAACAGGAAAAACCTGAAGGAACCATTTAACTATTTACATTTCAGTTGCCTGAACATGATTATACTTTCTATAGAAATAAATATAAAACTATAGAATGGCCTGGGTTGAAAAGGATCAAAATGATTATCTAGTTCCAACCCCCCTGCTATGTGCAGGGTCGCCAACCACCAGATCAGGCTGCCTAGAGCCACATTCAGCCTGGCCTTGAATGCCTCCAGGGATGGGGATTCTCCTTATTCAAAGTATTTTACTTGGAATCAGTTCAGAATGATGCTGATAAAAAACCTGATGGAAGATCTGTAGGATTTATAGGGAGCAGCTGATGGAACTGGGATTATTTAATCTGGAGAAGAGAAAGCTCAAGAGAGACCTTATCATTCTCTGCAGCTACAGAGGCTGTAGTGAGATCGGACTGGCCTCTTCTCCGGTGTAACTAGTGATAGGATGAGAGGGAATGGCATCAAGTTGAGCTGACGGAGTTTCAGGTTGGATATTATAGTTATGGAATCATAAAATCATGAGTTGGAAGGGACCGTTAAAGTTCATTTAGTCCAACTATCCTGCAATGAGCAGGGACTACTACAGCTAATCAGGGTGCTCAGAGTGCAATCTGGCCTGACCTTGAATATCTCCAAGGAGAGAGCTTCCACCACCTCTTTGGACAATTCATTCCAGTGCCTCACCACACTCATTATATTCTCCCCTCTTTTAGTTTGATACCATGTCCCTTGTCCTGTCACCCTGCTAAAGAATCTGACCCTTTCCTTCTTATAGCCCCAGTGTAGATACTAACAGGCTGCTATCAAGTCTCCCTGGAGCCTTCTCCAGGCTGAACAGTCCCAGCTCTCTCAGCCTGTCCTCCCAGGGGATGCGTGCCATCCCTTGGATCATTTCTGTGGCCCTTCTCTGGACACACTCCCTCAGAACCATGTCTGTCTTGTAACGAAGACTCCGCATCTGGACACAGTACTCCAGCTGAGGTCTCACCAGAGCAGAGTAGAGGGGCGGGATCGCCTTGTTGATCGTGCTTCTTTTGATGCAGCTTTGGTTACAATTGGCTTTTTGGGCTAATGGGGCACACTCCTGGCTCATGTCCAACTTGCCATCCATCAGTACCCTGAGTCCCTTTTGGCTGCACCATGCTTACATCCCCTAGTTTGTATTGATAGCAGGGGTTTCCATGACCCAGGTGCAAGATCCTATACTGGGATTTGTTGCATCTCATGAGGTTCCCCTGGTCTTCACTACTTGAGCCTGTCCAGGTTTCTCTGGATGGCATCTCATCCCTCAACTATGTCAACCACATCCCACATCTTGGTGTCATCCATAAACTTGCTGAGAGTGAACTCGGCCCCACTGTTGATATCACTGATATAGGTGTTAAAGAGCACTGGTCCTAATTCTGACCGCTGAGGGGCACCACTCATCACTGATTTTCATTTGGACATTGAGTCACTGACCAGCACTCTCTGGATATGGTCTTGTAGCCAGTCTGTTGAACAGTTCCATCAAATTCATATCGTTCCAATTTGGAGAGAAGGATGTTATTTGGTACAGTGTCAAAGTCCAGATAGATTGATAGATTATTAAGTCCAGATAGATGACATCAGTATCTGTGATGCAGTTGCAGCATCATAAAAAGTTACATGGTTGATCAGCCAGAACCTGCTCTTGGTGATGCCATATTGACTATCCCATAACAACTTCCTCTCTTCCTTATGCCTTAGCATGGCATTCAGAAGGATCTGCTCCATGAACTTTCCTGGTGCTGAGGTAACCGACTAACCAGTTGGTAGTTCTCTGAGTCATCCTTTCTGTCCTTCTTAAAAATGGGTGTGATCTTGCCTTTTTTTTCCATTTACCAGAGACTTCACCTGACTGCCTTAACTTTTCTAATATCAGAGAGTGGCTTGGCAGCTACATCAATCAGTTCCCTCAGGACTCTGGGATGCATCTCATTGAGACCCACGGACTACTGGATATTCACATTCCTCAGCTGATTCCATACTGATAGTTGTTTACTCTGGGAGTGGTATTGCTCCATCAGTTCTCACCTTCTAAACTATCTGTTTGAGGGCTGTGTGTAGAGCAGTCTCTAGTGAAGACCGAGGCAAAAAAATTGTTGAATACCTCAACCTTCTCCTTTTCTGTTGTTACCAGCCTGCCTGTGTTGCTCATTAGCAGAGCTACACTTTTTCTGGGCTTCCCTTTTCCTGTTGATATACCTATAGAAACTTTATTCTTCTTTGCACCCCATTCCAAGTCCAGCTCCAACTGGGCCTTGGCCTTCCGAATCAAATTCCTACACAGCCTGGTAACATCCCTTAATAATGATAAGCACATAGGCTTGCAAGTGCTGGAATTCCCCACACTCAGTGCCATGGTCTGTGTTGTGTCTCTTTGGCTGACGGGGGAAACCCAGGCACCCATGAAAGTGTCACCCATGAAAGGAAGGAACCATGGGATATGAGCACCTGCAGCAGCCTGGCTCTAAGAGCCCATGGATATTCCTCTGTGTAGATCCCAGTCTGTTTGGTGACAATGCTGTGAAACATCTTCAGACCAAAAAGAGCAGAGGGTGTCTGCTACAGCAGAAGGATGTCACCTTGATGACAAATCTAAAACAACACAACCAGGAAAGGAAGGAAAAAATGACACTCAGCCTTGTTGTTTTTTCTGCTGTTACATTAACAAGACAATGCAGAATTTCAGTAAAATCTTTGAGTCATAAAGCATGTCATTTAAAGATAAAAAAATCAATAGCTCCAGCCTCCTGTCTGCTCTTACTTCACCAAGTGTCTCTATTTAAGTACATATTTTGACTACAGTACTGCCACATAGCACCAATACAATGTTCCCTATAAGGAAATTGGAGAAAATAAATTTTAACCTTTCTTGTGTGTAGGAGGTGGAGGGGGGAATACTTCTGCAATTTTTAAATGGAAATGACTAAGTAGATTAATTTTACAGAAATAAAAAATGAGCTCTGGATCAGATTCTGACTTTGATGTAAGGTGCAAAAAGAGATTAAAATTGACCATGCACTGAAAATTAGCCGCTGATATTAAGTAGTAGAGATCAGTAGTAGTAGAGTCAGTATTTCCAGAAGGTTTGCATCTTTAATGTAAACATAAATAAGAGGGAATTGGGAAAGTGCAGTAAAAAAAAAAAAAAAAAAGAAAAAAAAAAAAAGAAAAAAGAAACAACTTCCCCCCCAAAACATGAACATGACTAAATACGGTGGAACATGAGCCAGCAGTGTCTGAACATGAGCCAGCAGTGTGCCCAGGTGGCCAAGAGGGCCAACGGCATCCTGGCCTGCATTAGAAATAGTGTGGCCAGCAGGAGCAGGGAGGTGATCATCCCCCCATACTCAGCACTGGTGAGGCCACACCTCGAGTACTGTGTTCAGTTTTGGGACCCTCACTACAGGAAAGACACTGAGGCCCTGGAGCGTGTCCAGAGAAGGGCAACGAAACTGGTGAGGGGTCTGGAGCACAAGTCTTATGAGAAGTGGCTGAGGGAGCTGGGATCGTTCAGTCTGGAGAAGAAGAGGCTCAGGAGAGACCTCATTGCACTCTACAACTTCCTGAAGGGAGGTTGTGGTGAAGAGGAGTTTGGCCTCTTCTCCCAGGCAGTGAACAGGACCTGGGGAAATGGCCGCAAGTTGTACCAGAGGAGGTTTAGGTTGGACATGAGGAAAAACTTTTTCTCTCAGAGAGTGGTCAGGCACTGGAATGGCCTGCCAAGGGAGGTGGTGGAGTCGCCATCCCTGGCAGTGTTCAACAGGTGCCTGGATGAGGAGTTACAAGATATGTTTTAGTTTGTGGTAGCAGTGGTAATGTGAAGACGGTTGGACTAGATGATCTTACAGGTCGTTTCCAACCTTGTGATTCTATGATTCTCTAAGTCTATGAAAACAACTAAAAACCTAATAACAATTACAGAAAGTACAGCTTATTTAGTTTGGAAAAGTATTTTAGAGAGGGCATATTTTCTTTGGGAAAGCAGTGAGAGAAGTTTACATACGCTTATGAGGAATTACAAAAGCTTTGCAGGCAATCACCATCCTTACAGAATGACTTTAGAATTTAGCTATCATGAAATGATTGACAAAAGTATGGGCTTGTTATAGATTCCCATGACAAAACCAGACAGAGTCTAGTTTGATAAAGGGATCGCTTTATTTAATTAAGCAAGGCGGTAAAGTGAGCAAAACAGCGCTGGGCGCCGAGGGGAGCGTACACTCCACCAGGGTCGCGATTTGAACAAGGGATTGACTCTGTACTTATACAGTTCTCATCTCCTGCAGACATTCCAGCCATTCTTGCATTGATACAGTTCTTATCTCCTGCATATGTTCAGTGATTCTTGCATTGATACAATTCTTATCTCCTGCATACATTCCAACGGCCGCAGGGTTGTTGCTGTGGTTGTGTAGCTGTTTTGCTGGCGGATTCATTTTCCAGACTCCTGATGGTTGTGAGGGTGAAAGTCAGTAGTCTTTTCCATTATTCTTTGGTTATTTTCTAGCAGCTTATGTGCCCCGGGCCTGCAAATTCTTAGTTTCCATCGTTTACAACATTATTTACATTCCCAGTCACCTGAGAAAGCACCATTGAGTTTCGATTTGACTAACAAACTTAACCCTTATCTATCACAGGCTAGACTTGTATAGCATTTCTGTGTACAGCTTTTCTACCAAAAATCCTATTCTCCAGCGAGGATTATTTTCATCCTCATTCCTTCCTGCCCATCCCCTACCTGGGTCTTAGCTAGCAGCCCACCTCAGAGAGGAGGAAATTAGCAGGAGAATAGTAAAGTTTATTTGAGGACTGAAAATGGTTTTGTCTGTAGCTGAAATTTCAGACAAATTTAAGCACTGATGGGAAGGCAATTATGTACAGATGAAGTGTGACCAAAATACTTGGAGGATTTCAAAGTTGATGCTTCCTTGAGTTCTGGGCTTCAAAACCTCTCAGTACTCAGAACTAGATTCAAAACATGCATTGACAGATCCTCAACAGAGGAAACTGACAGGGAGTTTTATCAGCTTGCACAAATTATAAGCACGCTTACCATAATACACCAATGTGCTTAAATGTGCCAGTGGTGAAACTCTCCAGATCATTGGAGGACATTACCAAGCTTAATCTAAAAGGAAGAAATCACAGAACCATAGAATGGTTTGGGTTGGGAAGGATCTTGAAGTCCATCCAGTTTCAACTTCCTGCCATTGGCTGGCTGCTGACCCACTAGGTCAGTGTTGCTCAGGGCCCCATCCAGTCTGGCCTTGAGCACCTCCAGGGATGGAGCATCCACATTTTTTCTAGGCAGCTGTGCCAGTGCCTCACTGCCCTCGTAAAAAAATCCTTTCTAACATCAAAACTAAATCCCCCCTCTTTTAGTTTAAAGCCACTCCCCTTGTCCTATCACTATCTGTTTATGTACAAAGTCTGTCTCCTTCCTTCAGGAGCATACTGCTGGCTCATGTCAAGTATCTCATCCATCAGAAACCCCAGGAGGGCCTCAGCAGGGCTGCTCTCAGTGAGGTCTTTTCCCAGCCTGCACACTGCTATTTACCATACATTCTGCATTGTATTGGTCTAAAGTACAGTGATTTCTTTAGCACCTTAAGGCATGGCCTGTGCATTCCTAAAGCAGATAGAAAAGTCACAATAGAAGAAGCTTGGACATTCCAGTTGTGTGATGGCTCCACTGATTGTGCCTTCTCAGTGTTTTGTATGGGCATTATGGTCATGCCCCACATGTTTCTGAAAACTGTTCTCCAGCTTTTGCTAACCACACTGTGCTTCCACACCCTTGGAGAATGTGAAGGCACTGGGCAGCCTGTGAATGAGGTGATGTGCAGCCCTGCCCACGTTCTAGACATCTTCCAGCTTGCTCTTTAGTAGCTGGAGACATTGAAGTTGCTTATCTGGCTGCTCATTATTTCTCAGCCATTTCAGAACTCTACCTTAGATTGTCTTTTATTTTTTACATTTCTTCCTATTTTACATTTCTTCTACCTTATTTTTTTGCCCTCCTTTTTTTCCCATCTCATGCCTTACCATGAGAGCTCTTTCCTTTACTTCTGCTTTCTTATCCTATCTCTTTCATTTATCAGGCCCTTACCTGTTTTCTTGTGACATATTTCATTATATTTTCTTAAAAATCACATCCCAAAGTATTCATGCAGGCTGCATGTGACAGTTTTTCAGTTCACCAGCAGCTTTGATCCCTCAGTGAGCTTCACAGACTGTGAATGAAAGGGACTAAACTAAACACAGTTCACTTGACTCTGTTTCACCTGAATAAAAGCAACCTCTGTCCAACCAGGCTTCTGGAGATCTCTGTTTAATATGTTTATTTGTAATTCCCTCATTAAAGTCCTTCTGGAAGACAAAAACATTGGTATAAAGATAACTGGGAGTTAGTAGAGAAAATAAAATTAATGCTGCTGCTTCATTTTCAGCCCATTACTATGATTCAGCAGTTGTACACTACACAACATCTGTGCATAAGGAAGAGAAAATGCAAAGTCTGACAGAGAAGAGGTGACTGCTTATTGGCAGATTTTGCTCTCCTGGATATGTGATGCATTCACCTGTGCCAGCCATGGCAGAGAAGCTCTGCTGCCCTTCTAGGGGAGGTATCTCAGGATTTTTGAAAAATAAATTCCTGCAAATTTGCCTGGGTTATGCATGGTACTTTTATTTAACCCTACAATGTGTGTAGTGAATTAACTGTAGTGAATTAAAGCCAGCAGAACTGAATTTGAAAGCCCAAACTAACCAAATGATGGTGATTGAATCACAATATGAGACTGAACAGGGACAAGAAAACAAGAGTTTCCTAATGCGACCATTTTTAATAACCTAAGTGGTTGTTATGAAATAATAAAATGAAAAAAAAATACAAATTGTATTCCTTAATCATGTTACCTTTTATTAATTGATCACTTTGAGAAAGTGGTCTGGCAAACAACTTGCCTGAACTTTTTAGCAGTTGAAGATTTATTTATTTTTATTAAAAAGGAAATTCACCTTAAGCTCCAGATAATTTTTGCACAATCTAGGGAAGAAGTACATCTGAAAATTCCTTCCTAATTTTGGTAATTCAGCAGGACTTCTTTCATTTGTTCAATTTGCTTTTCTCTAAACATGTTCAGTTCAGTTAACTGCCCAGATACTCTGAAAGATACGTAAATTCACATGAATGGATTATAAATAAATATAATACATTAATAAAGTATATATTATAAATATATTAATAAATATATTAATAATATATTCATTAATAGATGAATGCTATCATTCATCTACTAATAAGCAATAAAATGCATGTACTTGAATACTCCTTTTCATAAGAGACTTAATAGTCCTTCATGTTGACATTTCGTGTGGATTATTTTGATTTTCAAGCCCAAGTGGATCACTGGGCCATCCAGCATAGCCTCTTAGATAACCAGAGTTCCCATCTGTTTATTCTCTCATTCAGCTTGTAACTCAACCAATCTTCCAACCTAAAACAAAATCTCAAAAGCACAATAAAGATGAATACTTGTTTGGTCCACATGGTTGCAATGATATAACGTGGTGATTTATTTTTTAATTAAGATAGTTCATCTTAAATACTTGGCTAATAATTGTTACAGTGCTTTTTTCAATAAATTACAGACCTTCTCTTTTGCAGACTTGGCATTTAGACCCCTTGAAGATAATTACAGCTACTGTAATCATATCAACATTTGATCTTCTAAACAGTGACACAGATTTAGTTCCTTAACTTTCCCAGAATTTTCTTTCTTCCAGTCTTTAGACTAATCTTTGGATTTTTTTTTTTTATTTTTATTTTTATTTTTTTTTTTAATTAAGTATTATTTGTTCTAAAAATTCCTTTAGAGTGCAAGTTCTGTTCTGGAATGGAACCCACTGATGCCATAAAGACGTGTAATATTACCTTCCTAACTTGGTACTCTCTGCTTGAGAGGAGTTTGTGAAAAGTGAAGCTATTTCATGTTCATAGACAGCTGTGCAGTAACTCAACCATCCCATCCCTTGTGCAAGAAACAGCAACGAATTCTCTCAGGCTAAAAACCTCTCCAGATTTGCTTTGGAGAGGCAATAGTTCCTCATGGCTTTCTGGAAGGGTTATTAAAATTCCAACTAATTAAAAAATAAAAGTTAATTGAATCTGAAGTGGGCTAAGTCTCCTAGTGACCCATCCCAAATGAGAAGTAATGAGATTTTCTGAAATTAGTAGATGAAGAGAAGTCCCTGCCTTGGAACTTCAGATTGAACAAGTACATTCACCTCATCTATAAAGCACTGCTTTGTCAGGAACATTTGCTATATTTTTCCTATGAAAAAGGAATGAAGACAGTAAGTTAAGCGAAAGTAAAGGTAATATTCTTGCTTTTATTTTTATTTCTTTTTCTCTGTAAGAACTCCCTTTTATGTAATAAGAGGATCATTTATTTTTCTCTAAAGGTTCAGTGTACACAACAGAACATTTGTCAGGCAAAAAGTTGTTTCTAAAGAGTCAAAAGACAAGGAATGGTTTATCTGGTGTTAGTGAGAGTTTTGCCATTGACTTCAGTGTCATTAGAATTACACTTTCAGGAGGTATCTCATAGAATTATAGAATCATAGAATGGCTTAGGTTGGAAGAGACCTCAAGGATCATCAAACTCCATCCCCCCTGCTGCATGCAGGGCCACCAACCTCCAGATGTAATACTAGAGCAGGTTGCCCAGGGCCCCATCCAATCTGGCCTTGAACACCTCCAAGGATGGGGCATCCACAACCTCTCTGGGCAGCCTGTTCAGCACCTCACCACTCTCATAGTAAAGAACTTCCCCCTGATGTGCAACCTAAATCTTCCGTCCCTCATTTTAAAACCATTTCCCCTTGTCCTGTCATTATCTACCTTTGTAAAGGTTTCTCTTATTGATTCTTTATTGTCTTTTAAAAACAATATTAAGTCGATATTGTTGTTTAACCTGGTGGGTAGCTAAGCATCACTCAGTCATTTACTCATTCTAAACCCTTCCCAGTGAGATTGGAAAGAGAATTGAAAAAAAAAACAAAAAAAAAAACAAAGATCTTGTGGGCTGAGGTAAAACTGTTTACTAACAGAAAAGGAAGAGAGAAAAAAGAGGATAATAGTTATGACAAATATATATATATGTGTGAATGTATATAATAAGTGATGCATAAGCACTGCTCACCACTCCACTGACTGATGCCTACCTCATTCCCCACTTGGCAGAGGAAGAGAGACAAATGAACTCTCTTCTTTCAAAACTTTCCTATTGTATGATGTCATATGATATGGAATATTCTTTTGGCCAATTTAAACAAGCTATCCTGATTGTGTACCATCCCAGTGGCGTGGGCCCCTCTGCCTCTCAGCAACTTGTGCCACCACTTGTTGGCAAGATAATAGAAGAAACTGAGAAAACTGAAATATCTTTGGCTTTGTACAGCAACAACTACAAACACTGGTGTGTTATCAACATTGTTTTTCTCTTAAAACCAAAGCATAGCATCATATCAGACACTATGAATGAAAACAATGCTGAATCTAAGACACTGGGCAGCAATTTAGAAACTATTTGAGCAATGAAACCTCTATTGCTTTGGAATGTAATTGTAGGCAGCACAGAAAGTTTCAGTGGATACCTGAATTGTAGGCAGCACAGAAATGTCAGAAACATTTCACTTACATTTCTTTTCTACGTATCTTCTTATTATTCTCAGTAAATGCCATGTTACCATTTTATATCAACCAGCAGGTGTTGTACAGAATTTCCTTGGACAAAAGCAATCAATACAATTCTATACCCACGGATGTTGCTTTCTTTAGGGACACTCTGAATTGCTTATGCCTAAATAGCATGACTTTGTTTAAAATGTAACCATCTATCATCAATTTTACAAAGCACTGTCTCAGTTTTGCTGCATTCTTTCTCTTTTACTGGATTTTCCTTAAGGATACAATTAAATGAATTATCTAAAAGACTTCAATACTAAGATTATGGTTTCTATACTAAGTGTTTTAAAATAAAGATTTATACAGGAAAGATTTCTATACTAGGATGATCAAAGTAACACCTCACCTATGGGGAGAGGCTGAGAGAATTGGGCTGTTCAGTGAGAAGAAAAGTCTCAGAGAGGATCTCCACAATGCTTCAGTCCCTGAAAGGAGACTGCAGAGAAGATAGAGTGATACTCCTCCAGTGGTGCCTTGTGTCAGGAGAAGGCAGTGTGCTGTAGGTGTACCTGCTTAAGCAGGCGTTAACCAGATGACCTCCAAAGACCATTTCCAACCTTAATCATCCTGTGATTCTGTGACTGTGTGTGGTAAAATTATTCTGAAGATCTGCTACCCATGACAAAATTTCTTATTTCTAAGAACCATGACAAATGTCCTTCAAAATTCTCATGTGCTTCAACCACTTCATTTTTAAGTGTATTAGGTTGCAGGACAATCTAATCTGTCTAAAAGGACAGGATTTATCCAGGAAGTGACCTTCAGATACTTTTGAAAGACTGTTGAATGGAACTTGAATCCAGTGAAGATCTTGGATCTCACATAGCTGAAACTGGTACAAAATGCATTTGCAGGAATCTCATTTAGTAACATATACTGAAAATACTGTGTATATAGTTGAGCCTACAAGACTTTGTGTCTCAGTTTGAAACACCATTTTGCATGCTTTGTTGATTAACTAACATCTGTTAAATGAGGGGCTTCCAAAATGGCCTGGCAAAATGACTTAAGGTGTCCACAACCAATAGGAGCTCAGGCTTCCATATAATTCACAATTCAAACAAGGTAACAGATCTGAGCCAGGCTATTTGGAACATAACATTAAAAAAAAAAAATTAAAAAAAATCTACTATTTAAGCAAAGAAGCTAGGTTTTTATCTTGGACAGAATTTGAATCCAGAGATAGTGGTGATACCAGGCAAAGATAAAACTTGCCATAATTCCAGGTTGAAGTGCTTGTGTACACCTGTACAAATGGAGAAAATTGTGTGTAAGTAAAAAAAAAAAAAAAAAAAAAAAACAGATAAAACTAAACCTGGTTTGAGAATTCAGTCTATACACTTTATTCATCAGGGAAGGTACAGCTGAGCACAGTCTGAGGTTTTGGTGAGGGAAGAGCAGAATACTTGAATACTATGAAAGTTTTACCTTCCATGTTTTAATTATACTATTTTGTTTCTGTTCTTCAGCTATTGCTGAAGAATTATTCTGCCAATTACCCAGGATTATTGGTGTTCTCTGTCTGTCTCTTTCTCTCACTAATTTAGGTTAAGTTCTCTGAGTAAGAGATAATACCACAGGCTTACTCTGGAGATGGAAGGGATAAGATATTTAAAGCTTATCTTGACCCTCCAGGTATTACAGTAATCCACTCTAATACATCCTTCAGGGCTATGAGTGTACCTTTCATTTGGTAACTCCAGATAAGTGATATTATATCACCTAATGAATGTTTTTTTAGTCTAACTTTCTCTCTCTTCCCAAAAGTCAGAGAAGTCAAGACTAGGTATTTTAACTGAAATATGTTTATATTTTGGGGGGGAAAACAATTAATATTTCTTTGATACTGCTCGTTACAATAGTTAACGAAAATCCCCAAATAGTCTTTAACAAACCGTTGTTGAATAACAGAGCATGGTCAGAAGAAAAACACAAGAGAAAGCAAGAAGCTTGAGTAATGAACAGACAAGAGTTCTTATAAACTCCCTCTGAAGATGTTTGCATTTGGAAAGATGCAGATCAAAGGAGGAATGTGATAGCTATGGAAAGAAAATAAAACTAAGCAAAAAAAAAAAAAAAAAAAGAAAGAAAGAAAGAAAGAAAAAGAGGGAGAAAATGTAAGGAATTCAAATGATGGAGAAACTGAGGTAGGACTGGGAGTCAACGAGAAAAGACAGGAATTTGAATTTTCATCCTTAAGACATTTACAATATGCTGTATGCTGAAGAAAGAATCATCTTTAAAGAAGGTATTTGAAAGACAAAAAAGGACAATTCTCAGTCTGGAATATATAGGTGAATTTATAAGTACCCACAAGAAACAGCATTTGAGGAGAAACAAATTGCTGATAGCAAATGTTAAAATATTGGTAGAGCAATGGAAGAGTGTTACCTGCATGTTGTGCTGTATTGTGACTTGATGAGAAGAAGAATGTAAGAACACAAGTGAGACTTCATCGAGAGTTATGGTAGATGGGGAGTCAGTCAGGGCAAGTACCAGTCCCCAGGACCATGGCACCTGGGGGAAAGCTGAGGGACTGGGAAGGACTGGGATGAATCTGAAACCAGTGAATACTGCAGAACAGGGCTGGAAAGCTCTAGGTAGAAATTGCTATCTGCCTGCTATATACACATCCATTATATTTCAAGTCAGTATGTGGTGTGGGTTTGTTCTTTGAGCCATCTCTCCACTGTCATTTCCTGGCTGAAAAGCCTTGCTGCAACATCACTACTGAAAAGATGTATTGTTGTCCTGGAGACTATGAAATATCAAGGAAATTCTGTAGAGTGCCTGAAGACCTTTCTTGTTCAAAGTGAGGCAGACTTTGAGAGAAAAACTAAATCCATCATGGAAATAAGGAGTTACAATAAGATTTCATTTTTCAAAGCTAAAATTACCTTACCACAGACGTGGGGTTCCCAATGAACTTCAGGATGCTTAGAGCTTTCAGTGACAGTAGGGACAAATCGGTCAGTTAATGGGAGCCAGGGATGAGAGGCATGCATCTCAGGTGCCATTTAGTTTTCATGGTCATGTGTAACATTAAACACTAATTACCCCAATCTTCTTTAAGTAAATCAATTATTAATCATTAAACAGCATTCTCTTATATTTACATTTAGTTGCAAAACCTTTAATCATCCTGAATCTTTCCCATTTCCTCTTTAAAATACTCACAGTTGCACAAAATGGTTGTTGAAACTCTTTAAAATAGATAATTTATCAAAGCAATTAAGGCAGTCATTTTGCTGTAAGAAATGTAGAGGGATTAAATTCATAATTAGGAGAAGATAATCTCCAGGAGGAGAAGAGAACACTATTTAGTGCTGAAAGGAGAAAATTTTTGCATTATTCTGGGGATACTGAGCTGAAGACAAAGGCAAGTGATAAAATCTTAGTGACAAAGATATGAGTTATATTGGAGTTTTGCACAGTCCCCAGTGAATTTTAAGAGAAAGCATTTAAGATATTAATCTCAGCTACTAAAAAAATTTTATGAAAGTTTAATGTGCAGAGATGAAATAACTTCTATCATTTTTTCTGCTATTTTAAACTGCAGTGTCTATCTCAGATCTATTTCTAAACGTAGAAGAAAAACACCACGTAATGAATCTAATTAAAATTAATGCAAGAATTTTTGATTTTTATTGAAAGGCAAAGAAATCTGAGGTTAAAATTTCCAGCTTAGGTTATAAAGAAAGGAGCTGACACAGTAATAAATTTCACTCTGAATTAGTATGAGGAGATTTTCTACCCTGAAAGATTTTATACATCTTCAAAAAATATAGAAAGAAACATAAATTTACCATTACAACACATATCAAATCTTGCTTTACAAATTCCTAACTCAGTAATGTGGATAAAACAGCCACACCACACTCTCTTCCAAACACTTTATCTTCAAGAGATTGAGGGTCTCCTGTGTACTCAGGTTTGAAAAGCATGTTTCAGTGCTGCAGTGCCATACCTTCCTGTCATAAATGGTGCCCAGAGAAGTTGCGGCTGTCCCATCACTGGGGGTGTTCAAGGCCAGGTTGGATGGGGCTCTGAGCAGCCTGGTCCAGTGGGCAACCAGCCCATGGCAGGAGGTTGGAAATAAGGGACTTTGAGATCCCTTCCGACCTGAGCCATTCTGTGATTCTATGATTCTATGATACTATGATTTCTTTTACAGCCTGGTCTTGGCTCAGATAATAAAGTTATTTTCCTCTTATGAAAATGGAAACTGACATTGTCATCCAAAATGGCTATAACCACCGTCAAAAACATGCTGAAATGTATTGGTCAAACAAGTTTTTTCAGGCATTTCTTTAAGCTATTAAAAAATTAAACGTGCCCTGCAATGGGACATTTTATAACAACTTAGACAATAAATTCTCTCTGTGTCACACAGCATAGTCAAACACTTACTATTCAGCAGTTGCTGCCCTTAGTTAATAAATGAAGGGAATCAATGGGATACAGATATCTCTCACTGATTGTGGTGCTGCTAAATATGATTGCCATAAAGAAGAAAGAGACTAGGTGTTCTGGTAATCATCCAATACAGAAAAACTGATTATTAAAATGTGCATTATCAATGTGAAAGCATCTGAGAAGTTAATTGAAAACCATCTGTTTCCTCCACACATGTATAGTGTTTAGTTGAATTTCAGACTACCAAGTTGTCTTTTTCTTGAAAAAAAATTCACTGTTAATGCTTTTTCTAATTTTAAAATTTTACATATTATAAACCCACAGCTAATCACAGAATGTCAAAGTAAATTTGCCAGGGCAAATATTTGGTACACTACATTTCATCACAGTGTGCATTTTGCTAGCTAAGTGCTAAATGCTAGAATCAGGAGTTTCATATTGGACACGCTAGTATATCCTTCACTGCAGAGTCACGAGCTGTTCCTCATATAACTAGACTCAATAACAAGCAGCACATAATTCGCTGAATTTAGTAAATATTTATTTATTTATTTATCTAATAAACTAAGCTGAATATTGTGCTATTCACTGCAAATCTTATATTCATGCCATGCAACTCTCCACTTTCACAATAAATAAACCTTTAAAAATCCATTAGCCCTCTAAACAAACACAAACATTACTCATATTGGGGAGGTGTTGTTGATACATCTAGCTTAATGCATACTTAATCTTATGTAAATAGAATAAGTAATGACAAAATAATGGATGGTATTTGATTGCCAAAAATACATTGTGCTGGAAGAGACTAGAAATTACAGTTTCAGTTTTAAAATTTTCCTTTCTGCAACTTTGTGAATATATTTTAAGTTTGGAATTTGAAGCTTCTGATGTTAAACTGGTATGGAAGATTATAGATTAGTACTTCAACATACATTGATGACATTCTCTGTAATGGTGAGGGCATAGAAAATGAAGTTTTACAATGGACGTTAATCCCTGCAAAATCACTTATTGTTGGAGAGCTGATGCACCTCTTGCAAGAACAGTATCTCCCCAGAGGATCTCTGACCACTACAGTGGAGAGATTTGGAGTGTTTGTGTACAGAATGTTGCACACCTTTCTTGGTTGCATGAGCTCACAGCTCATAGAGGGTGGGGCAAAAGACGGCACTATTTGAATTCGCCTTCTGAATTTCCATATTCTGAATGCAGTCATGCCAGCATACAAGTAAAGGGCAAATCAAAGCCATTTTTTGACATAAAAAAGAAATAGTTTATTTCGTCATAATAATGAAGGTGTGTGGGACCTCTGCTCTTCTTCAGTGTCTTTACTTGCTTTCAGACGGACCTGTGTAAAGCATAGGATTAGAGTGATGCTCAAAACCACCCTTTGGCCAAAACATCTCTGCATCATGTCCTGGTAGGTAAGCAATTTTAAATAAAAATATGCCAACACCAACAAAATTTGAATTCATTCAAAACTCAATATTCAGCAAAACTACTACTTTCTAGGTCATAATTTTCACTCTCTTGTATCTGTCTTGCTATGAGGAAGTGTTTTCTGCATGGATTTAATGCTTTCCAGTGGGTGGCTGTCAGGGCAGTGGAACAGAATTACAAATTTCTGATCTGATCATGTTGCAGTGATGTGCTGCTTGCTAGCTTCATTTTTGCATGCCACTAGTCTGTTGGGAGTACTGAGAGGGACAACCATTTTTCAAGCATTATCCTTAAGACATTCTTGAGAAACCTTTATTTCTAAATAGCAAAGTTAAGCCTCTTCATTAGCACTGTCTTCATATCTCTTAGTGCCAAAATAACAGTAGGTACTGTGGAAAAGTTTGGTGAGTTCTGAGAAAGCCTTGCTGAAAATGGTGCAGAGCCATTGTTCTGCTGTTTTACTGCTAGTTGTTTGTGCCTAGTCAGACTTCTGGTATCCAGATGGGTGTTCTTTCCAGGAGAACCACATATGAAATACTCCTGAATACGTCACTTATTTATTAACTGGTCATGTTGATAATATAGCTATTGAATTCTCTTTCAGAATGCACTAACCACATGGTGACATGACACTCATGTTCCTGGAGAAAACACCTGGTGAAGGTGTTAGAGATGGCAAACAAAGCATCCTTGCCTATGTGTGTGCAGGTGAGAGTGCAGAGCACCTTTCAGTCTCAGCAGGGGTGTACTGGTAATCATCATTTTGGTTTTGTCACTAATGGCATTTATAATCCTATTCTATGAACTAGAAAGACAGAGCAGAATAAACCTAATAGGGAATAAGTTCTACACTTACTACTTCTTAAATTGTAGAACATGAATGGAACATCATACTTCGTACAGGTAAAATGACATGTCATATTCATAAATGAAGTAAGCTGTAAGTGAAATGATTAATTTTTGTTTGGGGAGATCTTAAGGAATTTTATAGGAAAATTCATTTGCGTTTGACAGGTCCATGAGTTTTACAAATTTCACAGATAAAAATTAAAATAATTGAAATGAAAAGAATACTTTATAGCCCTGATTATATCTTTAGTATATAGATTAAGATGTTGATGGCAGTTTTACAGGGCCATATTTCTTGAACACTTGAGAACACTTCTATCTTTATTATTATTATTATTATTATTATTATTATTATTATTATATTTTTTTTAAACCAGCTTTAACCATGGTGTGGTGAACTGGAAGAGGGATATCTTGTAGTTCAGTTGCAGGTCCTGATCCATATGGCCTTTACTTCTGTTCTTGGCCCAGAGCAAGCTTAATCTCTCTGTTTCGGTTTCTCATCTTTGAAAAAGAGATGAAACATTTCATTCTTATATTCTTTATCCACTTGGTTTTGTGAGCTCTAAAGAAAAGCAAATGTCTTTTACTTTGTGGATAAGCAGTATGCTGTAAAATGCAACCTGGAATTTGAATGAGTTTCTTGAGCTCTGAAGTTCTTGTGAAGTGAGGATATTCACTGACAACTGCAGTTTGCTATCTTCAAAATTGAAATGAAAAGCATGACTATAATGCAAGGTATTAATATGGTTTTACTGCCTTATACAGCAATGCAGTTCGATACACCATAGGATTTTTATTACTGCAGTTCAACTTGATTTCCATAGGCAGATGATTCTCTCCCATGCAACATGATCAGGATAAAATATTTATTTAATGTGCTGCTTCCTGAGCAAGTCTTTTCTTTGTATTTTGTATCTGACTGACAGATTAAGTTAAATTCAGTGTTTATAGAGAAACCAATCAAAAGAAAAAAAATCTGCTACATATTTCAAATGCAGGCATCATAAAAGAAATCTGCTGAGCTCTCTTTGTTCTTTTGTTCTTTCTTTATATGTCCAAGGAGAAGGGGAAATTATTTCCATTCCAGCCAAGTTTCTCTAGTTAGACTAACTGTTCTTTTGTCAATAGCTAACATTAGATGGGATATGAGTCTCAGGAAATTGAATATACATTCCAATTTTTTTGTTCTTTTCCTTTATCAGGGCTCAAGAATATTCAAAATAATTCTGCCCAACTGAAGTTACAGACTGGATTAAGTTTGAACAATAGGATATAAAAAAGTGAGATTAAAGTGATCAAATAACCTCTTTCATGAAAACATGTCACAACATGAATCTTTAATTTAGCCTGCTTCAAGCCCATTCTATGAGTGCAGAATAAACCTGCAGTTCAAGTCTTACGCACAGCAGAGAAGTGGGGCTAATTTAAAAAAAAAAAAAAAAAAAAAAAAAAAAAGTCTTCTTTAGTCTAAAAACAGTGTAATGAAAAGGGCATTATGGAAAACAAATCAATATTACCAATGCATATTTGCACTGGGGAAAGAAAAAACAAAAACAAAGAGAGAACTAGTTTGAGAATTTTCTTTTAATAAGCCTTTAATTGGGATACAGATTTCAGACTACAAAATTGGCAAGAACATATGGTTGTTTCTCTACAAATGGGACACTGGGAGTAATCACAAAGCACTGATCTCTATTAGCATTGGGAGGTTTTAGATTTTGTATCTGACGTGCTCAGATTGCCCTATTCCATAATAAACACTGCATTCAAAAATAGGGGAACGGTCTGTCATCAAGTGTACACCAACACCACTTACCAAAAATGAACATACATACAGAATTTATGTCTTGTGAAAGACTTTTTAAAAGATGAATCTGGGGGATGGGAATCCTTTAGTTCCTATGGCATCATTATTCTCAGTAAAAAAGGGAGGTTACCATTATGAACAGCTTGCCTTTGCTGGGCTTGTCTGTTGGTTGCAGCTAGTATCCTGAGATGAATTATTTCACTTGTTCTCAGTGCTGTTTTATGAAAGTATTACAATTTCATTCAATAAAACTTTCTAATCAGGAGACTAGTTGTTGTCAGCACTGTGCTTATTGTTTCTTCATATAAATGTTCAAATTAGATAACAATGGGACTTATTTTTTCAGCATCCCAAACAAGCATATTTTGTATAACAATTTTTCATATGTTCTTGAATCAGCAGACTGCCTGTTAATTGCCAGAAGTATTCCCTATCTGGCCATTAGGAAAAAGATCTTTGGCAATACTTTCATTTTCCACTGCTCCCTTTCGCCATGTTACCAGCCCTCATATGAGAGTTGGAGTGCCAGAATATTTTTGTTTCATGGCACCATGTGATGGACAGACATGAGCCAATTAGGTGGCATGAAAATACAGTCTGAAATGTTTCTTCCCCAGTGAGTTTGTAAAAAGATGTAGTGCCTTGTTAAACAATAATTGTATACACCGTGTAACTACACCACTGAAATTTTCCACAAAACCATTACCCATATGTCAGGGTATTCCCCTATCCACTCGTTTATCCTAATAAGTTATAAAATCTCTTATTACCTTCCTGCTCAATAAGGATACTGTGTATCAGTACAAATATGCTGCCTACTGAAGGTAGCTTTTCAGGGGCAAAATTCAAGTAACCCACTGCTGTACACAAGAATGTCCTCCTCCTTTCTTCACTACAGTTATCTGAGCTGCGGAGAATTAGTCACAGCTACAGCTTCTTAAGCGCTTTCCCACTTACAAGACAGCGATTGTTGGTGGCCTCTGCATTTCCATCCTTGTCCTTTTCAGAGCAGAGGAATTGATGCAGGCAAACAAATGTTGGTGAGGTAAACTGGTGTAAGTTTATGCCTCCAAAACACACACGGCTTCTAGAATTAGGACCCACTTGAAAGAACAAACAACAAACAAACAAACCAGAAACACCCATCTTGCTACAGGTAATATTATGCAGCTTCAGTATGGAAAAAAATGTAAACATCAGAATAAAGAGCAACATTGAGAAAGCTAATGTCAAGCACCTGGTAGCATTTCATCCTCCGCCTAATCTCATCTTGAAGACGAAGTACTCAAATCAGAAAAAGTTTTGCAGCTGCTGTCTCTCTGAATGCCTTCCAATCCCTTCTACAACACCTGATACTGCCCCAACAGTGGGGCAAGGTGTAAATCTATGAAAAGAGTTATTTTTTTTTTCTCCCAGAGGCATACATGGCTCAATTCACCCCTTTGTCTGTTAGGCTGAAGGGTGCCTAACCTACTGTGGGGAATCTGTTTTAGCAGGGGGTTGGACAAGATGAACTCTGGAGGTCCCTTCTCACTCCCATGATTCTGTGTGATCTGTAGTTTCAGCTGTAGAACAGTGGTATTTAATATATTCAGGCAATTTTTATGCTCAGCAGCCTATCTATATGTCAAAATATAGACAGCATGGACTCTGCAGTTCTGAATTTTGAGCCATCTATACAGAACCAAACAAGCACATGTCTGACTGACACTCATATAGGTCACACAATTTGGCCTCCACAGTTGTACTATCTTGCTATAGAGAATTTGCAGTCTCAGGCAGATATTCAAACTCCCTCATGACTTCAGCAGAGCTGAAGTGCAGATTTTGCCAGGGTAGACAGAATAAAGTGCAAATATCTACATAGTAAATACTCAAAGAGGTACCTCTAACTTGTAACAAATAGAAATGTGGTAAAGTTGTGCTTTCAAAGAAACCTACATTCCTGCATTCTTCTGAGTGGGTTATACTTTATGCTTGTAAATTGCCTTGATAACAATGGATGCCTCAATGACAGAAAAGGAGGTAAACATGAGTATTTGCTCTCCTGTAGTTGCACATTTAAGCTGTAGTACTTCACAGAATTGTAGAATTGTTGTTTAAATTCTTTAAATTGGAAGGGACCCTTAAAGGTCACACAGTCCAAATCCCCTGCAGTGAACAGGGACCTTTAAAGCTAGATCAGGTGCTCAGAGCCCAATCCCTGAATGTCTCTGAGGATGGTGCATCCACCATCTTTCTGTGAATCCTGTTCCAGGGCTTTACCTCTATTGTAAAAAAACCTTTTTCTTGTATCCAACCTAAATCTCCTCTCTTTTAGTTTGATAGCATTTTCCCTTGCCCTATCACCATAGACCTGTTTCACATGCTCTTCCATATGTCTAACTAACATCCAAACTGATTGTTGCAAGAAATCTGTCTTGCCATTGAGGAATATGGTTGTCACTCAGATGTGTATTACAGCCTTTATGACTTTGCAGCAGCAATTGGATGCAAATAGACTTTAGTTGTAGTATTAAACCTAATTGGGCATTGCTGGGCTTTCAGTAGTTTGAACAATTACTGATAAAACTTTTAGTTAAAGATTGCTTAACATTTGCTTTGAAAAGATCCCATTAGGAGTCACTATACCAGACAGAATGTTACTGTATTGAGTCACTAAGACTATGGCCTTAACCTTCTCATCCTGATTCAACTCAGACATTTCTACGTACAAGTAGAGTCAAGTGGATTGTTTTGCTAATGCAAGAATGTAATATGTTTTCTTACTTTCAAATATGTCATTTGAATATCTCTGAAGCTGGAGAATCCATAAGCTCTCTGGAAATACTTCCCCAATATTTGATCACTCTAATGCTAAAAAAATGTTTTTCTTGTATTTCATTTTTTAAAAAAATTCTTTTATTCTTAATGTTTTATTTTATTTTATTTTATTCATTATTAGTCTGTGCCCATTGTACCCTGTCCTGACACTGTTCATCAACAAGGAAAGTCTGGTTCAGTCAGCTTTATGCCTCCCATTAGTACATGTATAGGTAGATAATGCCCTCCAAGCCTTCTCCAGGCTGAACAGTCCCAATTCTCTTAGTGTCTCTGTTGTAGTCCTGTTCTGCTCTCTCTCTACCATGCCCAAGATTGTATTAGGGAGCCCAGAACTGGATCCAGCACAGCAGGTGTCAACAGACCTCAAAAATGTTGAGCAGACAGAAAAAAGACCTACCTTGATCTGCTAGCAGTGCTCCTCCTAACGCAGCCCAGAAAACCTTCTTCACCTTAGAGGTGCATTCCTGGCTATGGTCAGCCTACTGCCCATCTGGACCCTCCAATTTCCTTCTCTACAGATCTGCTTTTCAGACACTTTTCTCTGAATACATTCTTATGCCTGAGGGTACTCCACCCCATGTGCAGGGCTTTGCATTTCTACTTCGTATGGCTCTTGTCAGCACATTTCAACACATCCTGTCCAAGTCTATCTGAATGCTGGTACAGCCAACAAATACTTCTTTCAGCACAGCATCATCAGCAAACCTGTCAATGGTGCACACCATCCCACCTTCTGGATCATGTTGAAAAGACTAAACAGAATTTTAATCTACTGTTGACCAGTGGGACTCTCTGGTAGCTGCTGATCTCCAACTAGACTTTGTGACACTGATTACCTTTGAATCTAGTAGTCCAGTCAGTTTTCAGCCCACCTTACTATCCTTCTATTTAGACCATACTTCATCAGTCTATCAGTGAGGATGTTATGTTAATTTCTGCAAGCTAGTCTTATCTGCTAAGAGCGAGGGAAAAAAAAAAAGCACTGAGTACCTCAGCCCTTTGTTTGTCTTTTGTCCACTGTCCCATAAAGGAGGCAGTCCACATTATTGTTAGCCTTGCTTTTGTTGCTGTAAAAGATATTCTTATTCTTCATGTCTCCTACCAAGTTTTGGTACTCATAAATCTAGCCCTGTAAGCTCAGACAATGTCTGTATTCCTCCTAGGATATGTACCTCTGCTTCCACTTTTTGCACTCTTCCTTTTTATATGCAATTTGGTCAGAAGCTCCTTGGTCATTTGCACAGGCCTTCTAACACCTTTACTTGATTTCCTATTAGTCAGGATGGACGGTTCTTGAACTTGGAGGAGGGTATGCTTTAATATTAACCAGGCTTTCATGGAACCTTCTTCTCCACATGGCGACCCCGACGTGATTCACCCTGTGAGTAGTAGCTGCCCGGCGTGCCCGTAAGGCGGTGGAACCTGTGAGGTGGCGGCAGGTCGCCTACGGAAGACACACTGCGGTGGAACCTGTGAGGTGGCGGCAGGTCGCGTGTGTAATTATGGATCAAGTAATTCAGGTACTTTTATATTTCTGTAAAACTTATTGCGGTAAGACCGTTCCTTCTAAGAAGGAGATCGCGGCCGTGTTATCGCGGCTAGAAAAGGAGGGTGAGCTGGACTCCCCTAAACAGGTGCTCGATTCAAATCGGTGGGACTCACTCACTGCGGCGCTGTGCCAGCGCGCCATGTCCGACCAAAAAGCCTCAGAGCTTAAAACATGGGGCTTGATACTTGAGGCTCTTAAAGCGGCAAAGGCAGAAGGAGGGTTCGGGGTGGACCGGAGCGCGACGGGGGCTGCCGGGAGCGGGTCTTTGCTTTCTCATAGATCCAGCGAGGCAAAGATGGCGCCGACGGCGGAGAGCAGAGGCGGAGAGACGGAGAAGAAGGAGTCGCCGAGTCAGTCATGTGAGCCGACAGCCCCGCCCTCGCCTTACCCTGCTCCGTCTTTATGCCCTTCTTTGGAGAAAACGTCACAGCCAGAACCGCCCCTTGAAGAACGCGATAGGGCGGTAGGCGGAGCGCGCCGGTGTGGGAGCCCGCACCCGGGAGGGAGCCCGCGCCGGTGGGGGGGCCCGGTTACTGACTGGGCTAAAATTAAAGAGGCAGCAGAAGAAAAGGGCTTAGCGAATCCAGCTGCGTTTCCGGTTGTAGCCTCAGAAAACGGCCCAATTTGGATTCCTCTAGACCCGAAAGGGATCACAAGGGTGCTTGAGGCAGTTGAGAAAAAGGGTTTGAAATCCCCCTTAACAATGAATGCCCTCGAGAACCTTACCGCACAGGGGCCTCTCTTGCCCTATGATATAGAGAATTTAATGCGTATGGTTTTGAAGCCGGTGCAGTATACATTGTGGAAGGAGGAGTGGCAGGCCCGGCTCAGACAGTTATTGGTTACAGCGCAAAACGATCCAGCGAACGTATTACACAACTCCGACCTTCAGAGATTGATGGGTAGTGCACCAGGTCTGTTAACTGCCCAGGCACAAGTTACCCACCTGAGACCTGGGGAATTAATTGCTACATCTGACGCCGCTTTAGAGGCGTTTAGAAGGCTCGCAAGGAATGCAGAGCCATCTACTCCGTGGACAGAAATTACACAGGGCCCCACGGAGTCATTTCAGGATTTTGCAAATAGGCTGATAAAGGCCGTAGAAGGGTCAGACCTTCCTAGGGCGGTCCATAACCCTGTTATTCTGGACTGCCTTTATCAAAAGTCGAACGGGGACGTACGTGCTTTGCTAAGAGCGGCGCCGGAAAAGTTTCACACCCCCGGTGAGGCCATCAAGTATATCGTAGAGAAGCAAAAGTCAAATCCGTCTGTGGCAGGCGAGGTTGCTGCCGCAGTGACTGGAGTGATGATGGCGCACGGGGGCTTTGGTTACCATCACCCCGGCTATCCGGCAGTGGATCAAGAGGCTCAAGGCCCATGTTTTAGGTGCGGCCAGTGGGGCCATATCAGGGCCCAGTGTAGGGCCAGAATAGAGGGTATGCTGCTGTAAAACATGTCAGTACGGGAAGTGTCATGTGGATCCCGGCGAGAAAGGTCAAACCAGATCTGATGAAAGAGAACAGTAACAAGGGACTCTGAGTTTTGCAGGTATGGCTCCTGTTAACACCGAAGAAGGAGACAGCTCAGGAACCCCGAAAGAAGGCCGGGAGAAGCGTGGAGGATACTCAACCGTTGCTGCCAACGAGAAAATGCCTTTCTATCAGGCAAATGCTATGTTTAGTGTGTGTGGTGGTTATTGCTTTATCACAGGGAGCCAGGGTATTCACTTTTGTCACTGTCAGGGAATTCACCTTTTGTCACTGTCAGGGAATTTACGGGTTACTTAGGTAAATAAGATGAGCCAAAACAACTTTTGCTTTAGTTTGCAATCGGCTACCTCACTCTTTTGCACTTGCCTAATGGGCATTTCTCAATACACGTTAGAAGTCTTTGTTAGGTACACTACAAACCATTCCAGCTGCCGTAACAACACCGATCTAGCTAGCCAAACGGCATGTTTTATAAAATCTCTGAACGACCCTGGGGTTGCTGCAGCACAGAGCTTGGCTCAGATAGAACGCCTAGCATGTTGGTCAGTTAAGCAGGTGAATTTATTGAATGCGATGCTAGAGGATACAAACAGCATTCAGCATGCGGTGCTGCAAAACAAAGCAGCCGTCTACTTCTTGCTCCTGGCACAGGGGCATGAATGTGAAGACCTAGAAGGAATGTGTTGCTTCAATCTTAGCAACCACAGCGTATCCATCCATAAAGCGCTGAAAGCCCTGCGAGACCATACGGAGAGGATCCAGGTGGACGACGACCCCATCGGAGACGGGTTCAAGAAGACGTTTGGCAACTTCGGGAGTTGGATTGCGAAGATCGTTAAGGACATAGTATTAGCACTTTTAGTAATTGTGTGTATTGCCACTATTCTGCCGTGTGTGATTATGTGCTTTCAGAATTGCTTGCTAAGGATTATGTAGTAGCTTAGGGACCAATGCATAGAGTATAGAGTATCACGGGTATCGGGAACAATTGTAGCGTTTGCGTTCGCGCTGTTACGGGATATTACTGAGCATAGGGAGGGGGAGATGTAGTAGGCGTAGCGAGGACACGGTGTGTGACGGGGTCAGGTCCCCTATGCTCAGGACTTGCCAGGTGCTGTCCCACGATAGGACAGCGTGAATGCAAGGGGTGTAGACAAAGCAGGGACGAGAATATTTAAGTGCCTGCTACATTTTAATAAACGCCATTTTGCTTCACCTATACTTGGGGTCTGTGTGAGCATTTGGCCCCGACCTGGTATGGGGTCGGTTTCGCTGGCAAAGCAGCACCTTATGGGGTGGAAAACGAGTGTTGCAGAGAGAACGGCAACATATATTTATATTTCATATCCCATGAAATTCTTCCAAGAATGAACAGGCTTATGTCTGTTCTCCTGAAGTGGTGGGCCGTGGTCCAGCTTTTTGCCCTGCTTCCCACTCTCAGGCCTCTGAAGTTCACTACCTCATGTTCACCTCAACGATAAACTCCCAGCTATATATTCCATGTCATGAGTAGGCAGCACAGCAAAATGTATTTCCTCATTGTCTCCTCAGGAGATTGCCATTAATGCATGCCAGAAATCTGGATCTTTTATGTCCTGCTGTGTTATTCCATCTGCAGATAATAGCTGTATATAACTCCCCATGCAGACCAAGACCTTTGAATTTGAACTCTGAGACTTCCTCCAGTTGTCTGAAGAAGATTTCTTCTACCTCTTCTGCCTGATTAGGTAGTCTGGCAGATAACCATGTTAACCATTTTGGTCTGCTTGCTAATCCTTATTCTTACCTAAATAGACTGCTGAATTACAAATCTATGAAAAGTTATGTTTGTAATTTCAGAATTGGTGAATGCTACAAGCTGCACTGAAAGTCACAGATATGTTTCTCTTATTTTGATCTGACTTTCTAGCTTTGCAGTTTTAGTGTCTAATTATTGGGCTTGGAAGATGCAGATGTGCGATTTCTGCCAAACTGGAGGAGCAACCTGAACAAAGGAGATACCTATGAACCCAGACATCTGTTCAAACAGAAATTGAATAGTTTCTCTTTTGAAATTTTTATAAATATTTAGTTACATCACAGGGCTTTTATTTTTCCCAAAATTGTTCTAGTTAATATGAAGTCAAACAGCATTGATCTGTATTTCAGATGTGACCTTGCATTTATTAGTGACATTTGTTTTGCTACCTTGGAAAAGCTTCTGCAAAGTCTTCTCAAATATTAACGATCTTTTTTCATGTTTCTATTTCTGGCATCTCAGTCTCACCCTTGCTTTTAGGATTTAATTTTTATTTGTAAAGCTATCCTGTACAAAATCTACCTAGCAGAAATACGTATATTGTTGCATTCCAATATTTTTGCCAAGTTGGAAAATTATGTTGCATTCCTACTGGGATTTTCTGGCTAAAAGCATAGCTCCACAGAACTCAATGGCAGAGCTCCTCTCACTTCACTAGAATTCAAATTTCACCAGCTGTTTCTAATCCATGACAACACTTTAAAAATTCCAAAGCTCAAGGAAATTTATCAATGTGTGTTGGAAGTCCAAATAAATCATACCAAATGTTTCTACTTTATCCACTATTCCTTTAAATATATGTAGGAAACTGCTAATTTTTGTTCTTCTTCAGGTGTAGTGCTTGACAAAGAAAGAATTTCATCTCTCCATTTCTGAGTTTAAAAAATAAAGCTAAATATTGAAATGCTGGTTCTATGCCCTTTGAGAAGGATATCTATCTCGAGTTCCCTTGAGCTTGCTCGTGTCATTGAATTTCTCCAGTGTCTCCATTTGTTTCATATCCCTCCTGCTGTACAAGCCGTGTTTTGATGCGTGCAGAACAGCTGTTGCTTTCAAGCTGGCCCGTGGCCATCTTTCAAGAGGATTGTGAGGGAACTTTTTCCCTCATGAGCTCTCTGAAGCATCTCTGCTGCATAGATTGCAGAGTTCAGAACAGACACCCTTTTCTTTGTGCATGCAAAGGCAGAATGCTGCACCAAATGCCATTTGCATTGTGCAAGAATGGCTTCCTCATTAGAGTTAATAAATGTGCATTGTCCTCTCTCTTTCTGAGCACCCAGTGTGTTGGGTACTGAAAATGCAGCCAGTGGCCTGAGTGGTTCATAATACAAAAAGATGGGACTGAGAAAAGGTAGGAGAACAAGCAAACGTAAAATGAAAATGCCTGAGCTCAAACAGCAGCTCAGAGGCTAGCTGAGAACCAGGAATCTGCTTTTTTTTTTTTTTTTTTTTTTTTTTTAGCACCTGCTTTCAGATGTTATCTTCTTTGCTGTACTGCGCCTCTGTTTTTCCAGCCAACTCTGTGGGAACCTGGCGTTGAGAATACTCAAATTTATTTGGACCTTTTATCTAGGCACCAGATTGCAGAGACCAGATATGCTGCGACAGAGTGTGTTTTTCTTGTCTAAGACCTTCACAATGGCTTCGGTCTGCTTTGTGTTCTACTTGTACTCTCTCCTCTTCACTTGCTCTTGACTACATTTGGATACATTATCAATAGGTGTTTCAGTTATGCAAGAGTGAGATGTAACTGGCCTTTCATTTGCTAGTTCAGCTTTCTGCTCTCAGTTCTAATGGGACTTCATCAACTCTGTTTTATCTCTGAGGTGTCACTTTGAATTTGTCATGAATTTATAGTGAAGTATTATGTCACCTCTATAACTTGGTTTCTTTTGTTGTTTACACTTCGTTCCAGCATTCCTGTCTAAAAGCATTGCTACAACACTTTTTGCTGTCCCATAAAGTCTTCACATTAGATTCCTTCCAGTAGACAAACTGATCTCAATGTGCTTTTAAGTCATCTTCCTCTTGTATGCTTAAGAACAATATATACTTTTAACAGTAGTTACAAACTACTTCAGAAATTTGTGCTATGGAAGAAGCTTTCTTTTTATAAATGAATAGTCCTCATTCCTAAACAGTAAGCTCTTTTCAAGTCTCTCCAATAATCAACCCAAACCAAAGTGGCATTTGAAACACAGCCCATAAAATTCACACTCCAAAGAGCAGAACTCAGTCTTGTTCCACACACCCTTGTGGACTGTGTCATTTTTATTTAAAAAAATATAGCAAACGTACAAACAAAAAATTATTTTATTAAGATTTTGACATAGCTTAGTGCTCACATAAGGATCTCCCAGATAGCCTCCCAGATGGATGAACAGTTGCTGTGTGGGTAGTAACAGGAGTCTCTGCTGTAAGGGTCCCTGCAGAGTTGTGCTCAGCTGGATCAGGGGATGTGTCCCATACCACTTGTGAAAGTTCATAGACACCAGCTGATTGTGGCTCTGCACCACTTCTGTATCAACAGGACCAGGTTCAAACGACTATTTAAAGTGTTTTGTCTCTGTGCAAACCAATCAGATTTACAGCAGGAATCACTGAAGGGAGAGTCTGATGTCATCCTCTAGACTGGATTTTAAACAGCCTGAAGGAGTCTCCAGCACCATTTGTAGTTACCACTGGAAGGGCTTCAGAAACTAGTCCAGTAGCTAATTGTAAAGAAGGTCGAGAGTCAGTTATCCAGTTCCAAGTGGGTCCATTGTCTCCAGCCAGTCAATTGTTTTACTTTTGCTGAAACTTACTGCAGAGCAAATTGATGTCTCTCAAATCTACAACTCAGGTGCACCCCAATGATCACTAAAAGGCAGGCTTGACTTTTATACTTACATTTTATTTACAATTTAAATGCCACAGATCTTTCCACAATATATTTGTTGATATTTTAAACTTCTCTCTTTTAGTAATTCCTTTACATCTTGACTTACAAGAACACATTTGATGTTGTATTCGTTGCTCCTATGAAATAGCCTGCTGGGTGTTCATGTTTTCCCTATAGCATGTAAACAAGTCAATTCTCCAGAACTGCTGGAGATAACATGGTGTTCCATCTTTGTCTGGCTCTGATTTAATCTTAGCTCATTTTCCTCTTTCTACCATGGATTCTCATTCTAATCCATTTTGCTCAATATCCAGATCACTTTCATCAATATCCATTGAAAGCTTTACCTCTTCCTGGATTATACAAACACTGTTTTGTAGTTCATTACCACAGGTGTATTTCTTTTGACTTTAGATAGAGATGTCATACAGACTTCATCATAAAGCTGTGTTGCTATAATATACAAGAATCCTTGCCTGAGCTTCATTGAGTGAGGGGAAGCTCTCTTGCATCACATATAAAATATATAATACAGTTGATGTATATAAGTAGGAAAACTTTATTTATTTTTAATTAAAACATAAAAAAAGAAGGGCAATAAATACGCAGGACTCGTGGTTTGGACAAGTGTATCCTAGATGAAATCACACAATCCCTCTTAGTAAAATGTAACACTTTTAGTTCTTGCTTGAAAAATGGAAAAAAAGAAAAAGAAAAAAAAAGCAACAAATAAGAAAGAAGATACATGAGTTGTGATCTTAGAGGACAGATGACATTCAAGTCTTCCTGGATGTATTATATGTGCTTTCAGACCCACTTTGGGGCACTGGGTCTGAGGTCTAATTTCCCCTAGGAATTTATGATAGGGATCTTGGCATTGCCATTATCAGGACATCTCAGTGTTTTCAAGTGTTTTAAGGAAAGTGAAACTTCAAAGTAGTACAATAAGAATACATTCACTCAATTCATATCTAATTTATAGACCTTACTGTACTGAATCGTCCTTCATTTATTTGGAATCAAAGGATACAAATGCAAACCTGGGGTGATCTTTCTTTGATGTACATGAAAACATGTTATCTTTCTGCTCAGGGAGTCAATTAAATTTCAGCTGTAGTCTTTCATCAGAAACCTTTCTGAATTTATATCAAATTACACTATAAATTGGCCCTATATGGAAGAATTTCTAGATACCAAACACACATCATAATAAAACAAATGCTGGAGGTCTAGTCACAGTATTGAGATGAAACAATTTGTTTCCCTTATTTTTATATTATAATACTAGATCAAATAATATTAGTAATAAGAGCAAGAAGAAGAAGCCTGGACATTTAAACTAGAATGTGTCCTGGTTCCAGACGGCACTGCTAGTAATGGTATGGGCATACCTTGTCTTCATATTGTTTTGCATGGATTGTAGTAGATAGAGAGTTGTTTGCTGTGCTCACATGCTGAAGAGGATAGGCCATTATTTTTGTTTTTCTTTTAAAAATTCCTCCCCCAAAATACAGACTAATCAGACTATAGATTTTTCCCCTCTCATGCATTCCTGAAACTGCTATACCTTTTTGCTCCCTCAGCCATAGCAAGTACCCTCTCTCATTGCTGAGGTAATTAGATTTCTGATCCACAGCCTTCCACAAAAAGGGTAAAATTTACTCTTGCTCACATCACTGACCCAAACTTTAAACGTCTGAAAGTGCTATGCTGAACTCTGGGTGAGGGACAGGTCCTGTGTTAGTCCCCTCAGAGCAGTGAATTTCACCCTTCAGTGCTTCACAGATCCCAGAGAAGTCATTTATACTTGCTGGTAATGGCAGTGGTTCACTACACTACATCAGCAAGCACAATAAATATGGCTTGAGTTAATTTTCCTATGTGTCAGACTGCTACATCGCAGCACAAAAATGATTTCTAGCATATTAATTAAGCAAAATGAGAGTAGCACAGGGTCATCCTGTTTCAACTTTCATGATTGTGACACCTGAAAGGTGTCAAATGCCATTCTCTCCACATGCTTAAATAGCCTTTTATGCTGTTATAGCTCCCCAAAGACAACAAGCTATATCTGTCAGGCATAAATAAAAAATCAGTAAGCAAGTATTTTGATGTCACTATAGTGTTGAACTACAAGTGAGTAAAGGAAAATACATAATTTTTTTTGTTGTTGTTCTGACCAAACAGTTAAGATAGCAAAATATGTTAGATAGAGAACATGGCTAAGATGAAAAGAGAAGAAACACTTAAAATATGCTGGTAAGTAGGAAAACAATCTTTCTCATCACTTTGTTTTTAAGAACAAATGGCTGTAAAAGGACTGCTTAGGAAAACATATTTTATGGCAGCAGAAATCTTTCCATACCCATAAAAGTTGTAAATAAGGCCCCACTGTATAAAGACTAAAATATCTAAAATTAAAGGCTTATTAATCCTAAGTTACCTGATTTTCCAGGGTATCAAATCTCTGAGATGGGCAAAGACTGACTCAGTAGTAGGCAAACGACTGATTTATAATAGACTTCCTGGAGGTCTAAGTGACACTTGCAATTTTTTCTAACTCTCTTTCTGGCAAACCTCTGACAATTTAAGTCCTTTATTTGCATGAATGTATTGCTCTGTAGCTGTGCTTCTAATGGCTGTGGGTCAGGGCAAATTTAAAAAAGAAAGACGAACAGAATTAAACCTTAAAAACAACAGTCTCTTTCAGCAACATGTAAGGATGCACAGATAGAAATAGTAGGGATTCTGACTCACAATTATGTGTGTTTAGTATGTTGTTTTATATAATGTTCTTTTTGAATAGTTATTTCAATCTAGCAGGCCTAAAAGTACACTCCTGTAGGAAGTGTGTCATCTGAGGTAGTGTCAAGCACCCACAGATCCCAAACAAGCCACTTTTGAAGACCAATTATGGCAAAATTTTGGATCCTTTCTACAGAAACATACCAAGCATGGTCAGAAATAATTCTCTTGTTGCAATACAACTCTTTTTAAAGTCTATTTTCATTTCCCACCCTGTGTAGAATAAAATTCAAACCTTTAACCATAGCTTTTAAGGTTTCATGCATGTGCTTCCCTGTTTCCTCTGCCCTTTTTGGAGCTACTAAATAACAATAATAATAAAAATGGCCTCTGGCATTCCCTTGAAGTTTCTTGTCATTCAGTGTCAAAACCTAATTTGCTACTGCCCCTCTCATTTAGATTCATAAACTTAAATTTGCAAATCCTTCATTCCCTCTCGAGGTGTGTGAAATCTAAATGAGTTCATTAAAAAAATAGAGAAATACTTTTCCAACTGATAGATATGTAAGCTCTATGCCAACGGCTATGCCAAGACTGTTGAAATTGTGATGAATTAAATTCATTTTCATTCCAATCTTCCATGTTTTCTTCTTGTTTTCCACAATTTGGTGTGTACTTTCTTCTCCAGCATACATCTATCTTCAATCACAACTTTTCCTTCTGTTCCATTTTCTCTGTAAGTCCACAAAACTCCAATCAAAATATTATTATATGCATTTCTTGCTTCAACAATTTGATGGAATTAAAAGGAGAATTATAAATCAACAGTGTAATTATGCAGGAAAAAATTGAATATCTAAAAAAAAAGTCCATATGCTATTCACATGTAGGGTATTTATTATATTTATAATCTTTATTGAAGCCATGGAAAATTTCTATTTAGCCTGTCTGTCATAGAGAAAAATGAAAAACCAGAAAGCTCTATGATGTAAGATTTGCATTTCAGTCAAACTTTAAAATATACACAGAATTTCATTACAACAGTTTTTCCACTTCTCTCTAACATTTGGTGTATGAGGTCTGATTCACAATCGTCCTTTCTCCGTATCTAACCCAAGTTTCTTTTTTTTTTTTTTTTTTGTACATTTTGATATCTTACCTCTATTGACTATTGAACGTATGGTCCTTGACAGCAGTTTAGGAAGCAAGAATGATGACTGAAAGCCAGGCTGCCTTCAGTAAGGCACTTACTTACTGTACTTAGTACAGACCATTTTTATTTTTTCACTAGATTCTCCCCTCCTGCCCTCCTCCTGCAGTGGTCATAACCATTTTACAGCCTTTCTGGAAGTCATTTTCCTGTTTTATCATTTCATACCTCCCATTAGTTCTATGGCAGTGTCTGAGCTTGTACAGTGAATGTGGGGAGGAGCCATTTTGGATCAGGATGCCACACCAGAACAGACTGATCAAAAAGCTGACACTTGAGCACCTCAAACCTACAATTAGAAGGGAGCAAGGCACGTAACAAAGACCTTATCTCTCATTAAATGTGCCCTTCCATCCTCCCTTCTTCATAATTCTTATGTACTATGCATATGAAAATAGACTAAATCATACACTTTTAGTACCATATCTGTTTTATCTCCATTGCATAACCAGAGTATTTTTTAATTTGCTATTCTGTCTGAGCACTAAGCAAATAATTAGTTACCCTTTTATTGAATTCATAATGGAAATTAGATTCTATATTTTGTATTTTGTTCTCTTGAAATCAGTCTTGATAGGGAACAATCCAGAAATACTGATTTTGAAGGTATGAATTTTTGAAATGGAATGAAGGTATATTTAAAGATTCAAGGATGCCATTGGTGAGAAAATTCGGGACTGATTCTTGAGATTACTGAAGTATAAACAGCTACCATAGGATTTGCTTGCTTGCCTTTGTGAGAATCCCAGAAAGCCTTCTTATATTTTCTCTCTACCATCCCAGTCCTTGCTCTTTGCTCTGCCATTAGTTTTAAGAAATGTATCCATACAAAGCTGCATCAAATTTTAAAATTATGTTCAGATCCTTCCTTAAATACTGTATGTTGCTACATTTCTGCTTAGTGAAAAAGAAAAATGTACCCATGAGAAATATTTAGCAATTCCAGCTAAAATAAGAAATGTTTTGTGGAGCCATGGGAAATGGCTTATAATAATGCCCAGTCATCTGCCAGCTTTCCAGAAGCAGATCGGCTATTACAGGTGACAAAAGCACTGACCTTGAAATAACTATCTTACTGAGGTTTAAAATTTCATTGTAACGATGTGTCCCCATTCTCCAGATGGAGACCTGGTTGTGCCTAACAGCATTTTGAGAAGGATGGAGATGGTTTCTGCATCCAGACTGTGCGCACTTTTATCTGCTACGTCATTAGTCCTTTCATCTGTCCACAGGATTGTAAATGTTTTCTGCATAATGAAATAACATATAACATATTAACTTGAGGAATTTTGTGTTTTCCTACTCTTTTTATTTATTTACTATCTTTTGTAGCTATCTTTTCCATGTTGCTACCAGTGGGTTATGTTGTTCATTGGCAGGAGGCAATACTTCAAGGCTATTCTACAGTTGGGAAAAATACCAGCAGATAAACTGACAATCATGGAGAGCTAGACTGTGCAGCATAATTCCAGTAAATAAAGTTTTATTTCTTTGCTTTCTTGTTTGCTTGTTTGCTTGTTTAAATTATTTTGCACAAATAGCTATAGGCCACTGGGATATAATAACGTGAGAGGTATGGAAAGACCCAAACATACTATTCCAGAACAGGTATCTAAGTCTGGTCTGTGTGACATGACAGCTTCTGCAAGGCTGTGTGCAGCTGGGCCTTCCCTGGGTTGTCATCAGGGCTGAAGTCTTGCTTCCAAAACTTAGGTACATGCTGTGCTCCACGCACCTGCCTTCAGAACATCTTTTGTGTAGGAAGAAGGAAGGATGAATGAGCTGCTGGGTGACATCATACATTCCCTAACTAGAGTCCCATGCGTCAAACAACCTCAGGATGCAATTTTAACTGCTATTTTTTTTTCCTTATTAAGTGTCCTAGGAAGAGAACAATGTGCAAATACAATTGTTCACTACTACAGCTGGGAGATAAAGGCTGTTAATTTGTTCATTCCTTACTGTTGCACAAAACCTACTTCAAATACAAAATGCAAGAAAGAAAGCAATCATTTACTCCCTCCCTGAACCGAGCAAAGTATTGAAATTTTCAAAAAGTAAAATGGCAGGGAATCTCTCTCTTTCTTTCTCTCTGTTTCTTTATTTTTCTTTCTTCTTCCTTCCTCTCCCTCTCCCTCTCCCTCTTCCTCTCCCTTTCCATTTCCCTCCCTTTCCTCTCCCCTCCCATCCTCTCCCCTCCCCTGCCCTGCCCTTCACTTTCATTTCCTTTCATTTCCTTTCATTTTCTTTCATTTCCTTTCCTTCTCTCTCTCTCTCTCTTTCTTTTTTCTCTCTCCCCTTTCTTCCCTTTTTTCCTTCCTTTTCTTTCTTCCTGCCTTCCCTCTCTTTCTATCTTTTCTTCCTTCCTTCCTTCCTTCAAAGATAGATTTGAAAGAAAAGGTGTAGACTTGCAGTAAGCTAAAATGAAATCTCTTTAAATTACTTTGAATTACTTTCTAAAGTGAATGTGTATATGTGTATCTTTATGTATAACAGGTATGTATATATATATATCTGTAGAGACATTTTCCTAAAAATAAGTACAAAAGAGATGCAAAATTGTAAGAAGGAATTTAGTAAACAAGTATATCAGGGACATTTCAAAGTTTGAAAAGGTGCTGTCAGTTGGCCATCATGCTGTTATTTGTTCATGTGTGATTTAGAGAGCATTCGAGAATTAATCCTGTAATAGGGATTAAATACTAAGCCACTGAAATGAAAAGAGAGGAGAAAAATAATCCTGAATGGACATTTTTATGTAGAAGAGACGAACATCTGCCTCTTCACTCTCACAACTGACCTTTTGCTAGTCTCTGGGCAGGCTGCATCACCTCACTGCTTTGCAGCTTCACATGATGATTTATAAAGGGATGAGAGATTTCCTAGATGGAAATCCTGTCTACTATTATCTTCACTGATTGACTTTATGCCCTTGCCTTCTTTAAAATCATTACTGCAGTACAGTATGACCTCAGCAATCTGGTGAATAATCATGGAGACATTGAAATGAATGGTTTATCTTAGTGCTCTCATCACACCTGAACTTAGCAGTCTCAAGATTTAAACTTCAATTTTTTTTTAAGGGAGCTATTTCCTATATTTCATATGGTTTATATGGGATTGTTGTGTAACATTTCTGTCCTCATGCTGAAAACTTAATTACTGTCAGCACTACTGTTCTAAAGAATAAGAAATGTTCTCATAATGTTACTGGCATCCTTACGATTAATAATTTGAGAAGACATTCCAGAGACATAATACTAAAATACTACGCTTAAACCAGGCTTTTGCCCATACTGAGAGAAGACAAGGCCATAACAAAGAGCTTTGCCCTTCTTAAAGAGGTTACGTCTCCCTCATGTACTTTGAAAATGAAGCAGCACAAAATTCCTAATCATTCATTTAAAACCTGTCTTCTGCACAGATGGGAAAATACCATTACAGCAGTGGAAGAACAGAACTCAGTGCAGCTGTAGGTGCACCAGGTAGTACATTAAGATTAAAGGGACAATCTGAACTCTCTATTTGCCTGTCTTAAAATGAATGTCCTCTGTGTTTTATAAAAACAGTGTGGCATTCTGTGTACTGGTTAAAGGAACCAAATTCAAGTGGAGAATAAACATTTTTTTTCCAGAAGAAATACCATCAGTTATGTCTCTAAGAGAACTGCATACTTCCTGCCCCTTGCAGGAAAACACGTTTACGTTATTGCATACTATTTAAAACATACCTAAGATAAAGTCTTGTTGAAGAAGCATAACCCGCATTTTGTAGGTTGATCAGTGTTTTCAAAGTAACGTTTCAAACTTCGACACTTTCAGAGGCATAGTGGACATATTTGCAGTGTCACTCTTATAACAGCACTACAGCCTTTTCTAAGAAGAAGAATGTTAATGTGTCAGTGGTTAGATTTAAGACAGAAAGACTTGCAACATGTCTCTTTAGCCTTAAAAAAGATACTGAAGAAAATGGCTGTAAATGCCTAAAGCCTGGTAGGTCAGAACTAATTTAGTAGGTGAAGCAAGGAATTTCCTTAGTCTAAAACAGAGAAACTGTTCCAGAGAAACTGGAATTTATGCTTAAAAAAAAAAAAAAAAAAAAAAAAAAAAAAAAAAAAAAGATAATTTCCAGTAAGAACCAGAAACAAAATTCTTTTTTTTTTTTTTTTTTTTTTTTTTTTTCCTTCTGTTTGTTTGTTTGTTTGTTTCCTTTGAAAATGAATTCCACCAGAGAAACCATCGGACAGGAGAATTGTGAATTGTGAATTCTGATTTGTTTTCCATGTTCCCCATACATTAAATCCCATTGATGTCTCATAGGTGACTCTCATAGCCCTGGCATGACTTTTTTCTTTTACTTTGTCCTTTAGGAATCGGGCAGGAGTTTTGATGTGTAAACACATTCTCAAAAATGATGCCAGAAAGTATGGTAAACCATAGGACTCTGTTGGTTATTTTGCCATTGATTTCTTAGGGAAGAGTCTCAGACACTTTGCTGATGGTGTCAGCTTAAAACCTTAAAAAGACAGAAACATTTGGAGGATAGCTCTGGAGGTATTGACTTTGTTAGCAAAGTCTGTAATTTAGGTCTTTAATGAAGTGCATCTATTGAGAACAAGCAATGCAGGGGCCACTGAAAAGTCTGCCTTTAAATTGTTCATGGACTTGGTTTGGTTTTAAAATATACCATAGATGCAGATAAGCTGCCAAAATTCCTGGAAAAAGCTGCTTTTTCCTTAAGAGTGTTAAGAGTATTTACAATAATTATCATTTCCAGAATTTGTTTGATTAAAGAATTTTGTGAGTTCATGACAGTTAGTTTTCCAACAAGTCAAAACTGCAAGTCAGATTTCTGTTTCAATTACCAGCATTTCCCAAGTCTCTGAACTAGGACAATTTTCTACCTTTGAAACATGCTCTATTGCTTTGTGCTGCTAGCAGCAGTGTGCACCAAACCCACATGGGAAATGCAGCTCTCCACTACTACACTCTGACTTACTTTGGAGTGAAAATAGTGTGTTATTAAGAAGTATATTGATTTCATGTGTCTCCAACCCACTTGAGGAACTACAGGAGCCAGGGTTGTGTTCAGATGGAGTTTCTGTATTTTTTTTTCCTGATACACATTGTGCCTACTGTCTTTCATATCAGTGGCAAATGACAGGAGAAAGCCTTCATTTACTCAGGTTCTATTTTAAATTTATTTATTTACTTTATTTTTTGTGGGTTTTGCTTCAAATGCTGCTTTGCTTTCTTCTTGCTGCTTTATTTCAGGGTCAGCTTCAGAAATGAGAATCACACCTGTGTTGCTTTGTCCCTGTTCAAAGAGAGAAAGTGCTGTTAAATACTCTAGAGAATTTCTGGTGCCCATCACAGATATTGTTAAAATATATGTTTTTTGCTCTTCTAAAATTTACTTTGTAACACAATTTTATTTGGAAATCAACATGAACATATGATCTTTCTAAGTTGTCTAATACATAGGTTGACTGTAAAAGAGCTTTTACAATCTGCCAGTTGCATTTGGATAGATCTTACATGTCACTCACTCGAAAAAGAAGTAAAAAATTCTGCCTATTTATAAATCACTTAAGGTTAACAACATTTTTTCCCCTTTCATGCTATAGCAATCACCCATGTTACTGAATGAAAATCTTTAGATTGTTCAGATTCTTTTTAAATACCCAGATAACATGCTCTGGATGTCTCTGAGGGGCTGTGTTCATGGTATTAGGTGCTGAACTCATGCCCATCAAGAGGCAAGCCTGGTCCTGTGGAGTTTATTTACTTCAGCTTCACAATGGAGAAACATCAGGAAGAAGATAAATTACATTGTAATTTGTGTTTAGCATAGTAGGGGACTGAGGCAGAGTAAATATTTTCCAAGCATATAAACTCAGTTAACCCTATTTTCCAAAGGTCACACTGCCTGCCTGGCTCCTTTCAATTGGGAAGTCCCAGGTGGGACAGAAACCACCGTTTCCTCGCAGGTGATCGCTAATCAGAGTTGGAGAGCAGCTCCATCTGCAGGGAGAGCCATGGAGCAAATTTGTCAGTTCTGCCTTTCTAACTGAAAAATTTGAGACCTTTGCCAAAGTGCCTTAAAAGAGTGGAGCTCAGTGAATAAGGCAAGAACAACCAAAGTATTTGGTTGTCCTTCCATCATTTAGAAAGATTTGAATGTTTTGCAGGCTTGCTTTCTTGTTCAGTTCCTCAACAACTGCTGGGCAAACCAATTTATTGAAGAAAATTTAGCTCCCCATCTGGGGAACACTCATTACAGAGGGGTGCTATGAAAGTAAGTGCATTAGCAATGCTGATATATAACTTTGACTAAGACTGTGAGAACTTGTGAGAGTTCGAGTGAGAGATTGACCTGGTTAATAAACTTCCCATACTGAAGTTTAAATACCCTACTCTGTGTTTTATACTTGCCTTTTTCCTCCTAAAGTTTCTTTGTAAAATGTAACTCCATCATCTATTTCTGTTGTTAACTTTCTATTGCTGCAAAGCTCTTTCTGTTTGTTGCAGTGATATTGCTACCCGAGCCTGAGATTTCCTACACAATTGCATCATTGGTCTCCAGCACACTAATGTAGAACTAAGAGCAGGAAAAATCACTTTTGAAATAGAAGGAGAAATGGTGATGTCGAATGAGCCTGCTGCTACCCTGCAGCCTATTTAATTAACAAAATTGATCACTTCTTGGAAGGGATAGAGTGATTTGATAGAATTCAGGGAGAAAACACCTCCCTTTCAGGGCAAGGATAGTTCTTTTTTGACACCCCCACTGCTTTTTAAAATTACTCTCTGCTGATTCCCACAAAGGAGAGAAAAAATGATTTTTTTTATTGCTATGTTGTTTCATATATATGATGGCTGCTCTGAAAGTGATGCCTCCTATCTTATAATGTTGGACCCTGATATCAGAGGTGTATATTGGTGGTATAGCAGTAGAGGTTGAACATTTATGACAACATTCTGTTACATTTTGTTACGTGTGACAGATGACAACAGAGGCACAGCCTGACAGAATGGAATCTGCCATGGAAGTGCGTATGAACCAAAGGTGTGTCATTGAATTCCTCCATGCTGAAAAAAAATGACAGCCACTGACTTCCACTGACATTTGGTAGACATTTATGGAGATTAAACAGTAGACATCAGCACAGTGAAGTGGCAGGTAGTAGTGTTGACAGCAAGCCTGCCTCTATTGATGCAGATTTTTACAACTACAGCATGCAGTCTCTTGTGAATCATGGTAAAAATTCACAGTTAATGGTGGTGGTAAACATGTGGAAAAAATACTGCTTTGAAGCTGACAGTTTTCTCTATCCAATAGCATTATTGTGCTCTTTGTATCTATTCTATTTACCACAGAAATAAATAGAAGGCATTACAGTTGACATTGTATGTATGTATGTATGTAATTTTTTCCCAGAACGGTGGATCTGATTATAAATACTGATGTAATATACAGATCATAGAAACATAGAAACTTACAAACAAAAAGTCATAAAAACATAGAGTGATAAAATGGCTTGGGTTTGAAAGGATCTTAGAACTCACCCAGCTCCAATCACCTGCCATGGGCAGGGCTGCAACCCAACAGATCAGGCTGCCCAGGATCCACTTCAGTCTGGCCTTGAATGCCCCCAGGGATGGGGCATCTACAGCTCCTCTGGGCAGCCAATTTAAGTGTCCCACCACCCTCTGAGTAAAGAATTTTATCCTAATAGTTAGCTAAAATTTCCTCTCTTTAACTTTAAAAAATTTCTCCCTTATCCTATCACTCTCAGACTGCATAAAATGTCTGTCTCCCTTTCGTTTATAAGCTCCCTTTATGTAGTGTAAGTCTGCAATGATGTTTCCCTGGAGCCTTCTTTACTTAAACCTGAACATCTCCAGTTCTCTCAGTCTTTCTTCATAAGAGAGGTGCTCTAGCCCTCTCATTATCCTCACAGACCTCCTCTGGACTCTCTTCAACAGCTTCTCATCTTTCTTATGCTGGGGGCCCCAGGCCTGGACACAGTACTCCAGATGGGACTTCACAAAGGCAGAGTAGAAAGAAACAGTCACCTCCTTCTCCCTGCTGTCACCCCTCTTTTGAAGCAGACCTGGATACAGTTGATCTTCTGGGCTTCAAGCACACACTACTGGCTCATGTCAAGCTTTTCATTCACCAGAACCCTCAGATCCTTCCTTCTCCATAGTGCTGTTCCCAGAGAGTTCTTCCAGCAGTCTATAGTCATGTTGGGGACTGCCCTGACTAAAGTGCATTACTTTGTACTTGGCCTTGTTGAATCTCAGTGTATTTACATGAGCCCATTTTTGAGTCTCGGTCCCTTTGGATGGCATCCCTTTATGGTGTCTTATCAGTTATTGTAATCTGCAAATCTGCTGTGGGTGCACTTGAATCCACTTCTAGGTCACTGAAAATGATAGTGAACAGCACCAGTCCCAAGATTCACCCTTCAGGGACATCCTCACTGGTCTCCATCTGGTCACAGAGCTGTTGACCAGAACTCCCTTGCTGTGACCATCCAACAAGTTCCTTATCCACTGGAAAAGAGGATAAGTCCACCATTCAAATCCTTGTCTCTCCAATTTAGAGAGAATAATGTCATAGGGGACCACATCAAAGGCCTTGCAGAGGTCCAGTTACACTATGCCTTCCTTTTGTGCACTGAAGCCACCACTCTACCAGAGAAGTTAGGTGTGATCTGCTCCTGGTGTAGCTGTGCTGCTTCTCAAGGATCTACTTATCACTTTAGCATTGAGCTTAGCTATTTGTGGGAGAATAAATTCAGCCTGATTGTTTTTGTTGTCTTATACATATAGTACTGGAGCAATTACCTTTCTTCTGATGCCTAAGTATTGTCAGAGTCAAAGCAATATTGTGAAGTTTGTGAGGAAGCAGTAAATACAGCATACATTTTTCTGTTTAACCATGTTGGCGGTGGAGAAATCAGAAATTTTTGAAAATGAATAAAATGGGTATAGCTTTTTTTTTTCAAGAAAACTCGTGTGCAAAACCTAGTTTCTTCAGAGACGCTTGAAATTTTCCAGACATCCCAACAAATTTAAGGCTCCTGTTATAGGCTGTTCTGAAGGCTGATGGGAATGATGCTGTTCTAAGCATCAGTTGTATTTCTTTCTCATGTCTTCCCAGAACCTGCCTGCTTGAGTTGGCCATCTGTTTATCTCATGGTGATGGTTTTATGTCTAGTGATACAAGACAGAAATGTGATGCTCTGCTGTTGAACTAGCTGAGTTATGTTTCTGTGTGGTGCAAAGAATAAAAGGATGTACAGCATTGATTTCTGCTAGCTCTCATTTGCAGTGGTTTGATCAAGTCTCAGAATGCTCAGTTTCATATGTGGATAGCTTCAATCACCTCTTTTTCACTAAGACTCACCTGAGTGGTAGAGTGTGCAGGAAGATTTCTGAGGGCAGCTGTCCATAGACAGCGACCAGAGAGTCTGTTATGTTGCTTGCAGGAGGTCTCTGACACAGATGCATGTAGTTTATAAGCAGATAGAGGTCTGCGGCTTTCAGCCTGCTATGCTGTCTTATGTGTAGAATGAAGAAAACAAAATGCTAATTAAGCATTTAGCGATAACTTTGTCTCACAACAGCATGGCATATAAGGGCAAAAATAATACACATAAGTGCCACTGGCTTTAAAATGGGCTTTGGCTTTGCAAGAGTGGTAAAATCTTTATAAACAGCTAATAAACTTATTCATCAGATCTTAGGCCTTGATCTCCAAAGATACCAAATACTTGTAAATAAATCAGTCAAAGACATTCCACAACATTTCTTTTATTGATTCACAATCTCCTTGATTAAATTTCTAAGAAATAATAAATTTTTAATTGTTTGTCTCTCAAAGCTGCAAGTTGGATATGTATGACATCAAGAAAGCAAAAGTGAGATTCAGAAAGCAGCTGAACTAATGATTTGCTAATGCATTTCATCTTTCCCTGTAAGAAATCCAGTTCTTCCTCTTGTATGACCACTTACACCTTGGAAAGTAATGATTAAAAAAAGATAAAATGTGAGCGAATTCATGTGCTAATGTGCACACTTGAAGGACAAGCACATAAATCTTCAGTTGTGAAGCCAAGCCTCAGTTGTTCTTTATCATATAGTAAGAGTGATAAAAATCAGTTCTTCAAGTATACAGACATTCAGAGGCAGGGTGCAGTTTTATTTCAATTGCAGCTTGATGTCTTTGCCTTGTCCAACAATGAGGAACTTATTAGGTCTGTTTAAAAGATAAGACCAGAATCTAGTGAGCATTCAAAGCTCAGAGTCTGCTGGTTTCTGGTCCTGTGCTTTGTGCTAATGCTTCTCAAAGCAAGCATCAGGAGGCATCCCCTGTTGCCAGGAGGCAGACCAGCATTTCCTTGTTTCTTCTGCTTTATGCAACAGAGGTGATAAATAAATAGCCTCACATGGTATACAACAATGATTAATGGAACTTTGGTTTACTAGGCTGCAGGACATGTCCAGTTAATTAAATTTCCTCCAAGACTTCCTTGTTATTTTCTTCTCAAGTTCACAAACTGTGTGATACGCGCTGCACTCGAGTATTGTAAGAGATAACCATAGCTGCAGTGATTGACTTAGGAAAAGATGATATGTTTTCTATTCAGCATGGCTACTGTCCTTTGCACTTGGTTTCTGTCCTTGATCAGAGCTTTAAGGAGAGAAACACTGCCATGCTTAGCCAGAAAGCAAACTCAACTTCAGCCTACTGTTATGCTCATTCCAGTGCATTGTGAGAATATCATTAACATGTTTGGATAGCAACTTAGGGAATGTTTAGGAGGACCACGATCTACTGGACTTTAGCCAGAATCAAAGATAAGCTGATTACTCATGAGGGTGGATTCAGAGAGAAAAAACAAAAGCCAAAAGGCCAAGCATTGTCAAAGGAATGTGTTTGGTTCTTCCTGTTTTATTGTTTTTTTGTTGTTGTTGTTGTTGTTGTTGTTTTTTTAAGTTGCCTGTAGTTTTATTTAGGTCTTTATGTTGTTAAAACTCAGTTTTAAAAGATGAAATGAAAGATGACTTTATCTCTTCAAATATTATCCATTGATTAGAAAGCAGTAATTTGGTGAGTCTGAAAATGTATATTTTAGTCTCTGCTTGTAAGAACTCTTAATGAAAATGACACTTGCCTTCCCTTTTTCTGAGTGACAGTATGGTGTTTTTGCAATTTCTGTGAGTAATTCTGTCAGAAGATGAATTTAATACTGCAGTGTCAGTGTGAACGAACTCTGGCAGTCTAACAGAGTTTCTATTCACAGATTCCATTTCATCTTCAGGTACTGAGCTGCAAAGATAAAGAATAAGTGAATTTGAGAATGCACTTCTGAACTGGCCTGCTTAAGAAGAGACATGCAATTTTCTAGAAAAAAAAAAATCAAAAAACTAGATTCATGAAAAGAGAATGCAGTTACTCATTTTGTTTTCTGAAGAGAAAGCAATACTTTCATCATTAGAAATAATTCAGGGTACAAGAATGAACTGAGAGCCCTGTACTCTCTGACCTGCAGTGTGATGGCAAAAAGGCTCTCCTAAAGCTAGCTAGTGACTGACCACCTTCACCAAAGACTGTTGGATGGTTTTGGTCAATTCTATGAATATATGGATAGAAGAGCAAAGATGAGAGTTTTTAAGAATTCATATACACCAAAGGATTTTTAATTGAGTTAACACAAACTATCCATCTGTAGCAAATCAATCTGGAAACATTCTAAATGATTGTCATTTAGAAAAAGGGTATTGAGGGATTTGAAGCTGGGGTTTTAGCTTTTATCTAATTCTCTTAAGCCTGACTTTTTACCCTTAGTATTTGTCTAGGCAAAAACATCTCCTTAGCTCTGTTCTTTGTATGGATGTGGGCTCTATTTTTATGGCAATTCTGTAAGCCTAGCTTTTTGCCTGTTATTCAAAATACTTACCAGTTTCCTGGAGCTGTAGATGGAGTTGTGTATGTGTTAAAATGCACAGCCCCTGTATTTTGCAAAAGAAAAGGGGGAGGAGGGGACTATGCACCAAATAACTTCAATTTTATATTCATTTGTCAGCCTCACAGCCTAAGGAGAATTTTAATGTAGAAAAACTGCATGAATCCTTCTTTTTAAGAGCAAAGAGACAGTGAATTTACATTTAACTTGCGTGAATTTCCTTTATTTCCAGCAGGGCATTTTAAATCCATGAATTGACTATAAAGGAAAATGGATATGAGAAGAAAACTGGGAATCCAAGTTTTTAATAAAAAAGAAGATTTGTTAGAAAAAGATCAAATTATTTATGTCAAGCCTATTTACATCTGGACAGCAGAGTAGATTAAGCAAATCCTATATACAAAAAAATAAAGAAGTATGTCCAAAGGCTGCTTGCTGATAGTGATAAATGCACTGAAACTTGCCAACACAAAAAGAAGCTGTACCATATCCCTTTCTTTTACTTAACACACAATGAAAGTATGAAAGTTCAGTCCTGCAAATGTATAAATGTGCAGGAACCATCACCAAAATAGATCTCCATATATCCTGACATTCAAGTTCTTGGTCCATCATTTTTTGAAACTGATAGTTTTAAAAGCAAAAGAACACCATATTCTAATTGGATGTTTTGTATCTGTAGCAGAAGATTCCTGTAAGCACAGGAGGGTAAGACTTGCTTTTTAGGTCAGAACTTCAGTACTGATCGTTAAAACACTCACATTTTTCCAAGTAAATAGGAGCATTCATTTGAACTCAGTCATAAAACGAGCAGCAATGAAAATTTACTGTAAGGTCATAAATGGGAAATGTGTACAATGTATTAAGACATAAATGTTATAAAACCTAGCTTAATCTAGTGTAGCACATAAGTAGTCTTTCCCTCCGACACTTACGGCAAGAGCAACATTTCCAAAATCATCAATCATCTTACTTTTTAAATGGATGAAGTTTTCAGAAGGCCAAGCTTTACTTTGGAAATTCAGATGCACATGGGAGGCCTGAGCTTTTTTTTTTGTTAGGTACAAATCTTTTTTCTCCTTCTTCATTAAGAACTGGTAAACAGTGGATTATAACCCAGATTAGATTATTGAATTATGTTCTTTGGAATATAATCAGCTCCTCCTCTTTTCTCTTTTTGTTGCAATTCTAGACTCAAAAATAGTCCTCCCTGTCCTTCCAATACAATAGTAATTACCTCAATGTGAAACATGAGCTAGGTAATGTCAAGGACCTCACTGCTGTCAGTCAAGTGCTGGCAAAATGCAAGAATTATTTTTCTGTGTCATTAGACTTCGATGAGCTTGAAGACTTATTCACAACAAAACCTGCTTATTCTTTACTAACTTGAGATTTTATTTTTTTTCCCATCAATTCATGACATTCAGGCACAGTCCAAAATACAACTCTATGCCTTCTATCTGTACCTAAATGTTTTGCTACTGTAGAATTTTCATTTTTCAGGCCAAGGATAGTCAGAACTTCTGTAAGGTTAATACATTTTTGACAGCAAATCTAAGAAATTGTTGGTTTTCTCATCAGCTGGAATGCTCTAAAACATGAACCAAAATTAAGAAAAATTTCCAACAATTTCTGCACAAACTAGTGTGAGATTCTGTAGTTTGTGATATGCAAGATTTCAGTGTAGATTTCCATTTTTAGTTAAAATTATTTGAGCTGCACCTCTGATTCACATGTTATTCCTTACTATAAAATAGGGTTCTATGTTTGCTGTCTCATATGTCTTGCCTACATTCAAAAAAGTTTCAGGGCTGAAGAAAACAGGAAAGGGTATGTATTTGCAAACACTTCCCCAGGTGAGAATTTCTATAAAAAAATCAGTAATGATGAAAGATATTTTAAACTAGACTTTTTATCTCCCAAGGCAAGATTTTTATAAACAGGAAAGGGAATGTCTCTTTACGAGAGTGGATAGTGATAGGACAAAGGAGAGTGGTCTTAAAGTGAGACAGGGGAGGTTTAGGTTAGATATTAGGAGGAAGTTTTTCACCCAGAGGGTGGTGAGGCACTGGAACAGGTTGCCCAAGGAGGTTGTGGATGCCCCATCCCTAGAGGCATTCAAGGCCAGGCTGGATGTGGCTCTGGGCAGCCTGGTCTGGTGGTTGGCGACCCTGCACATAGCAGTGGTGGATGAAACTAGATGATCATTGTGTCCTTTTCAACCCAGGCCATTCTGTGATTCTATGATTCTATGATTTTTCTGGAGTAAGTTGTGCTTTTCTTTCTGTAAATTACTGTGAAGGAGAATATTTCTAAAAAAGAATTCTGGCCTCTATCCTTGAAGAAAAAACTTCAAGCAATAAAAAAAAAATAGTGTCTTGTTTTCTTTGGTTTTATTTTGTTTTTCTGTGAAATGGAAGAAAATATCAAACTGTTGGGTTTTTTTTTGCTTTTTTTTTTTTCTCTTCCCACAAAGATACCAAAACATGATTTTTTGCTCATTTTCTTCACTGAAAGAATTTTTCATGTAGCTTAATGATCAGTGAATAACACACTCAAAATTTCCCTTTGGGTGTAACAAGAGATTTAATCCTTCTTCAACTGAAATGAACAATATATTTTTTTTTAACTTTATTTTCTTCATCAGAAAAAAAAATAATAATAATAATTTTAGTTCACCTTAAATATCTAAATTAATTTAGTCAGATGAATATGCATTTGACATATAATTGTCAAGAGTGCATGAAATACAGTTCACAAAGTCTTTTCAGGATAACATTCAACAATTTGAATGCATATTTTAAAGGACCTGGCTTCATAGAGCTTTCAGCTTCTGGTTACATAGAGCATCCTTTACTAGTTAACATTATTTCCTCTAATCCATGGAAACAGTCCTGTTGACAGAATTATTTAGTACCTAAACAGAATGAAACAAAGCAAAATATGCACATGAAAACAAAATTCCAAATCAGCTGAGATCCAGGGGTAGATAAAGAGATAATCCTGGGTCTAAATACATAATAGCAATAACTGCAGTCTATGAGGATCAAAATGTGACCAAGAAACAGTTGCTATCCGGGGTCCAACAACATTGGGCTTTTCTTTAAATTTAAAAATCTAATGTTCTGTTTTCAAAATATTACTGCTTACTTTTGCTATTTGATTAAAAATTGGGTTTGGTGTAACTGTATTCAACATGGATTTGATTTGGAGAGAATTAATGAAGAAAGACAATGATTATATTCATTAAAGTAGACTTCATAAATGAATTGTAATTTAGCCTCACATACTTTGTTTCAGATGGCAAGACCTTCACTTGATGTTTACTGTTCTTTGATAAACAAGTCAATATTTACACCAAATGGTTGTGTAGTCTCCATCCCTGAAGATATCTGAGAGCCAGCTGGGCTTGGTCTTTGGAAATCTGCACTAGATAACTCATCTTGAGAAGGCCAGACCAGATTATCTCTGGAGGTCACTTCCAATCTTGACTTTTGAGACTCTACTCCTACATCTTGGTGTTTGACATCTTGGAAGCAATAAGACTGGATTTTTTTTTTTTTTTTTTTCCCAAAGGAATGTATGTTAGGGACCAAAAACCTTATGCAAACCCTACCCTCAGCTGAGGAATTTTAAAGAATCACATGAAAAGTCCATTGCCAAAGCAGAAGGGGTGGGGATAATATGTCCTGACTTGACAAACCAGTTGTTTCTTGCCCACATGTAGTTTAAAACTCATCAAAAGAAAAAAGAAAACAAAACAGCGTGACCTAGGTTTTTCTTAGGCTTTTTAATTAAGACTGTTGCATACTCATGCAGGGCATAAAATACAAAACTTGGTTTTCAAATGCATTGGCCATACAAAAAACATCAGGAACTCCTCATTGACTGACACTTCTGGAAGTCTGGAGCTTTAAGCTAAGAATTAGGAACTGGTTTACAAAATTTTCACATCTGGTTTGTAGGAGTAAATGTCTTTTTATGCTATATGAAAAAACTGAGCAAGATATTTAGGCCTTCACCTGCTGTCTGTGAGACATTACTGCGTCATTTTCTAGATCTATAGATGAAAACTTATGTAGGCTATAACTTTCCTCTGTTTTGTTGGAGGAAAAAGCAAAATAAACCCAAAATGAATAAATGCTTCCTCAAACAAGAATAAGATACTTTTTATATTTCAAAGTCTTTAATGTATGTGGCAAATTATATCTTCTTTTCTCTGAACCACAGTGAAAGAAGTGATGTTTTGGAGGCTAGTAATAAGCAATTCATAAAAACAAAATTATTTTTTTAGCACAGTGCAATTTTATCAATTTATTCTATGTTTTTCTGAGTGGCAAGAATGTTCTTTGTGTGTATTTCACATCAATGGAGTTTACATTTTTTCTGTCACTTTATATTAATCTAATGCAATCTAGCAAAGAAAACATCTTGCTGTGGCCCTTGCAAAGAATTACCTGCTTTTTTTTTTTTTTCTCAGGAAAATAAATGTATTTTTAGATGCAGAAAATAATATATATTTATTCATTTTAATACAGAATATAACGCTTACACTTTATACCTTGGAATCACCAGGACTGGTTGTGATGGACGATCTCTGGGTGCAGAGATCATGTAGAAATACAAATCATAGGAATTTATTGGGGATACAAAGTCACTCTGGATAGAAACACACATTCTTTCTTAATTGTGGAGCTTTGCTTCTGTTGAAATGGAAATTGTTCACGGAATTCATGTGGTTCTGCTACTCAGAAGTCTTATAGGTACAGAGAAGACTGTAATATCATGTTACAAGATAACATATATGCTTGTCTTGTGAAAAGCAGATTGTCACTGTATAAGCTACAAAGCACATTCTCTTTGTAGAAAAAATGTTAAATATTATGTACATTGCACATACTTTTTTTTTTTTTTTGTATTCATTTTTCTTTTTTTTTTTTTTTGTTCTTCCTTCATACTCTTGCATTTTTTATAAGACATAGTTCTCAGCCACAGCTTGGTTTGTGAGGATTATTATTAATCTAATTAATAATTAATTAATTAACTGGCAGACCAGTCTGAAATTTGCACTATCTCCAGTTAAACCCACGTGCTTTTCAGAAAGATTATCACCTACTGCGGGAGCTCAGGACTGCTGATTTTGAAAGCTGTAGACTCTGCAGTCTCTTGGAGTTATTTGCTCTAATGTTTGACCACACTTAAAAACAGTCAAAATCAAAACCAAAAACAGAACAAGAACAACAAGCAAGCAAACAAAACCAAAACAAAAAACAACCCACAAGCCCACAACTTTTTCTTATGTGAAAAAAGAACCTCTTGTATTTCAGTCTGTGCCCACCATGTGCCTTGCTACTGGACACTGACACCGAGTCACTGTTCAGCTCTAACCACATACACATGGAAAAGATGCCCCTGATGTTTCTCTTCTCCAGGCTAGACAGGTCCAGCTCTCTCACACTTTCCTTATATGAGAGATGCTCTGGTTCTTTCACTGTCTTTGTGGCCATACATTGGTCCAATATATCCATGTCTCTCTTGTACTGGGGAGCCTGGGACTGACCGAGCACTCCAGCTGTCTTACTAGGGCTGAATAGATGAGAAGAATCACCTTCCTTCATCTGCTGGTCATTATGCAGCCCAAGATACAGGTGGCTATCTTTGCCAACAGGCTTACTGCTTCCTCATGTTTAACTTGGTGTCCACTGAGAACTTTCTGCAAAGCTGTTTTTAAGGCAATCACACCCCTAGGCTGTCCTGGTGTCTGGGGTTATTATTCCCAGGTGCAGTGTTTGTCATTCATTTACTTTGGTGATGATTTAGCAAGGGAATACAGATCTGTCCTTACATACACTGCTTATAAATTACTGCCAAAATGAAAAGAAAATAGAAGTACTTGTTTCTTGGTTTCAACGTGACACCCATGGAGGATTAGTAATTGATAGAGATAGTAGCTGGAAAGTTCCATGTATATTGGCACAAAATCTTTTTTTTTTTTTTTTTTTTTTTTTTTTTTTGTGGTAGTAGTTTGTTTGGTCAGCATGCACTGCTGAGAAGAGCTCATGCTCCCCAGGCATGAGAATAAAGCCTGATTTTGCCTTTAATGGCCAATAAATCAGCTATCACTTCTGAGTCGTCATAACCCTGCCTCTAGAAATGGCTGTAACATTTCCAAGACCTTCTCCAAAATCAAATTAAGTAATGAAACTTATTTCCCCTGAAGCATTAAGGTGAAAAAAGCATAGAGGTGAGGCAAGCCTCATCTGCCTCTCCTCAACTCTCTTGGCTATTTCACAGTCCTGTTCTGACAATTAATTCATAATGTTCCTATACAAACTGAAGTACTGAGATTCAGAGTGTTGCTTTGAGAAACTATTCACTCTGAGATTCTCTGAACTGTCTTCTCTATGTTCTCAGGATGGACAGCTTCAGCACAACATTGTCTAGTTTAGATAATTTTGCAGAAAATGGTATATTTGTTTAGAAAACTAAAGAAAGCTATATAATGTAATGGAAGAGATGCACTGCAGAAGACAATAGGATAGCGAAAGCATTTGAGTATCATCTTATTCATTTCTAATATCACAGGTGTCTTCACTCATGTGGTTACAGTCTCCACCAGTGAAGAGTTTGCTCTGGTTAATCTTAGTAGGACCAAAGCAGTGTTGAAACTGAGAGGATGCTTCTCACTTTCTTATTAGAAGCGTGATGCATAGGGTCTCAAATGCCCTCAGAATTTTCTAGGCTCTTTTTGGTGATTCACATGCCATACTTTCCATTTTTCAAGGAGATTTATAGAATTATAGTCACAATGTACTCATTAATTTTAATAGGAAAGAAACAAGCAGCAAGAAGGATGGGAGTAAAATTATTAAATCTGTAAAAATTTTTATCCATCGTTAGCATGTCAGTATGAAATACACTCTTCAGGACTATTCATTTTTTAACAATTATGTGCCTTTGGATCTTGCTGGCAACAGTAGTTGTATCTCACAATGCATGTTTGGTGATGGCATTTCACTTTATTTTTAATTTTTTTAATATGAAAAATAAATATAAATGAAAATAGAAGAAAATTTTGTAACGTTATATTTTTACTTTTTCTCTCCACTGAGGGGCAAATGTGTACATAAGAATAATGTGTATTGTGTTCATTATGAAAACTATAGAAAAATTTCAGTAAAATGATTCCTTCTCTCTTAGAGAAGAAAAGGAAAAGCAAAAATTTTAATTAAAGTTTTGTTTAATTCTTAGGCACATTTGAAAATTAAATACCATCTAACTGGAAAAAAAAAGAAAAAAAAAAAAAGGATAAGTCAAGACGTTGCAGTGCTCCCATTACAACAGAGAACATTTCATGAAAATGTCCTTCTGATGGAAAAGTTTGCCAAAACCATGGAGAATTTGAAGAATGGAACCTTTGAACTTCTAGTTTAAACTATGAACAATTTTCTTGCAATATCTTGAAACTTTGATTCATGAACTGTCCTTCACACTGATTTTGTTCAAAGCCTTCTTTCCTCCTCCGCTGATTTTACTGAGCATTGCTGACATTGGAATGGGTTTGGATGGAAAAGAAAATTGATATATTGTAATCTACAGTATACACTGTGAGCCCAAGGCTTCTGCTTATTTATTTGCAAATAATAGTTTTCAATAAACTTTTATAAACTGAAATTAGTAGATATACTGGAGCCTCAAAACAAGATTTATGAGCATATGGTGGTAGATTCCAAATTACTGTAGGTCTCTGGAAAAGCTGAAGCCAGTACTTGGAATGACTGAATTTCTTGTATATGAAAAATATATCTGATAATATTCAGGGCAAACACCAATTTAATTACATTCTGCAAGCTGAACAAATAGCAAAAAGTGTACATCAACAAAATTTCTATATGCAATAGTATCTTGCAGGTTAGAAAGGAAGGAGACCTAGAGAAAATAAGGGTTGTGAAGCTAGCAAAGAAGGAAATTTGTCCCCTCAAAACAAACATTTTCCTTTCACGTAAAGATGATATTACAATAGCGCAATCACAGAAAATGATTTCTTCTAGCCATGAATAGCCGAAGCAATTTTTATCTTCAATAATTCTTTTCCACACTAAAATTGAGCAACACAGTGTGATAGGGTTGAAATCAACGTATATCATAAAGACAGCACGTTTCTGCCTTTGAAGGGGTTGTGATATAATTCGTTCAGATTTCAGTATAATGCATTAAGCAAAGCAACAGCGTAATATTCATCTTTGCTACACGGTCACTGCAAAATGCTGTTTTTTTTTTTTTTTTTTTTTTTTTTTTTTTTTTTTTTCCAGTCACTAGAAACATACAAACACCAGTAATTGAAACACCAAGTTTCAGTTCTCTTCAGATCAAGAGAAAAACGTGTCATAATTATTATAAATTATTCCTCTCAGCAGCACAAAACTTAGTAAATAAATTATACTGACCCAAGAATGGGAAAGCAAGAAACAAAAATGAGGCATCTACCTGCTAGAAGAAAGCCTGTCCACAGCATTATCCTTATGAAACTAGACTGCCTGTTTGTAAGAGAGAGAGGAATTGTCCTTTCAAAACGGCTTTTGAAAACCAGTAATTTGTTTTGAGTACACTGAAGTATGGGTGTCTGAGCTGAGACCATTTACAGAAACTACTATCCAAGGAAATGCTGTATGATGTACACACACACTCTTTGAGTTCAAAGCAGGAAACCAAATGAAGGTAAAAAGAGGTAGCTCTGTTCTCTGGATAGGAACATCAAAACCTTATGAAACAACTTGCATCTCCAAAGGTAGTCACGTATATACAGTACAGCAAGTACAGCACCTTTGCATTTGCCAACTACCACCTGATTCAAACACCACTGGAACATAGACTGTATTACTGTATGTGAATAATGATCTGAATGGCATCAGATTTGCCTCCAACTGTTGTCATTATCACCATACTTCTTTATTCTGTGTACATATTATCATGACTTACATCTTTACATCTGCTAAAATTTATTCTTTTCCAAGATTCCTTTTTTTTCCTCCCTTAGTTTTGCAAAATCATCTGCCAAAACAGTTTTTTTGGAAAAACAAACAAACAAACAAACAGTTATGGTGTTTAAATTAATTAAGCAATATAGATGTAAACTATGGTAAAAAGCTTTGAATCAACATTATTAATGCTGTTATTATTCCTTTGGGGCAAATTGTAGTTCCACATAATAATGGGGGAAAAAAAAAAGACAAAGAAAAGAAAAAAGGAGAAAAAATGGTTTGGTCTTACAAGTTCTCCGAAGGGATAGTATAGTTTCTTGTCCTTGCTATCTGAAGCAGTATATTGGCTAGTTCTGCAGGATGCCTTCTTACTCCCTGTCTAATATTTTGACATGGACTAACATTTCCAAATGAAAATTATTTAAAAAATCACAAGTTCATAAAGAAAGATTCAGTCTGCTTTTCCTTTCCTAGATCGATATGAAGTTTCTATAAACAGTTGAGCTTTATTTCAGCAAACCAACTTGTACTAGTACAGAAAACAGCTCACATTCAATTATCAAGTAGACTGTGATATTTATTCATATTCATTTTTGGGTTGTCATGAATCTTTCTACAGCTGATAGAGGATTTTGAAAAAGAAAACGTGTACCAATTTTGCTGACAGATAGAATAGCCTTTTAAAGTTCATATCATTTCTTACTACTGCTTTTGTTCATCAGTGTAATGTGATATGACTTGTCAGTGTTTACTCCTGCTCACATCTGATATCACGTAAAAGACTTGCAACTCATACTAACATCTTATTAACACTTGGAAATTACAAGCAGAAAGAATACAAATAATTTAAGATACCATCTAGGCAAATATAAATGTACGACAAAACAGTAAATGAAAATGTCATTTTCTCTAGAAGCATACTGATTTGTTAATTTAACATTAGCCGTAAGAATGTAAGTTACATTAAACATAATTTGTTTAATTACTCCTGATAATGTGTTTTTATTAGGTAAAAAAGCATTTGTGGTTGGCATTTAATGCTGACTTTATGTTAATGAACAAAACTTGCATACTTTACGTCTGCTAAAATTTATGCTTTTCCAAGATTCCTTTTTTTTTTTCCTCCCCTAGTTTTGCAAAATCATCTGCCAAAACAGTCTTTTTGGAAAAACAAACAAACAAACAAACAGTTATGGTGTTTAAATTAATTAAGCAATATGGATGTAAACTATGGTAAAAAGCTACTATGCTTGAAGGCTGCTGGCAACTCATAACATTTTAAAGTTTGAAGTTAAAAAAAAAAAATCAGTCAAGGGAATAAGACACTCAGTTTCTGATGATTCATCATTTGGATGTCTAATTGTAAGAGCTTTTTGAAGAATTCATTACAGAGGAATTGTTCCAGATTAACAACTTATTTTAAACTTTCATGCCATTTTCAGACATATTTATGTTGCCTGATAGAACACAGGATTGCAGGTGAGCTAAATGCAGCCCTGAAACTCTTATTTATTTTATTTTATTTTATTTTATTTTATTTTATTTTATTTTATTTTATTTTATTTTATTTTATTTTATTTTATTTTATTTTATTTTCCATTGTGCTGAACAACTGACTAGCTTGACAATTGGCTGTTATTAAGAATGGCAAAAAATAGCCCAGTTGATGCTGGAGAGCAGTTAGCATTTCTATGTCACCTTTGGATGAAGCATCTCCAGTACACTGATTACCTCTGGGATACTGGCAATAATGATTCCATTCCTTCCTGCCACACTAGATACATGCAAATTGCTGCCACTGTATTTCTGTAGCTCGAGTTCATTTCATCCAAACTGCTCTAAAGGCAATCTGACCCAGGGCTTTGTGCCTGTAACTTTCCTGTCTCGATCATATGACTCTAATAGGAAGGACTTTTGGACTAGTTTTGGTCTAAAAGGAATTGCAAAGCTGAATGAGACATATAGGGGTTATTCTGAGCCTCTCTGGATCAAGCCAACTGGAGCATGAACAAAAAACATTACTGACATTATCTTATCTCACCTTACTTCATTAACTATCTATCTAAATAAATGTTTGTCTCTCTTAAAATCATCAAAAGCCTTTTATGAGATTAGCAATTTACTGTATTTCTGACTGTGTCATGACAACTTAGGACTGTAGAATCTGGATATGGTAAAAATACGAGTTAGCACATCCTGCCTAAGGAGGTTGTGGATGCCCCATCCCTGCAGGCATTCAAGGCCAGGCTGGATGTGGCTCTGGGCAGCCTGGTCTGGTGGCTGGCGACTGTGCACATAGCAGGGGGATTGAAACTAGATGATCATTCTGGTCCTTTCAACCCAGGCCATTCTATAATTCTATGATTAATTGAAGGCAAACACAACCTTTTCTAAGCTCAGGTTTTCCTGGATACAAGTTTATAACTAAACTTGTCATTAATTTTTCTGCTGCTTTTTATCTGGATCTGACTGTCCTTCTCTGATATTGAATCCTATTATGCAGGTATGAAGTCTTAAAAGCTCAATGCTCAAGAAGGTTGGATCCTGTGATGTTCCAGGATGAACCTCTCAACTTTTTTCTTGCCTGCCAACCATTGTCACCTTTAATCTTGAGAGCAACATGTAAGGGGCAAAGACTGATGACTATTTAAGTCTCATTCTGGCATCCATCATTATTCTTTATATATATTCAATATCAATATTCTTTAATATTAATTTGTTTTATTTGGTAAAGATTAGTAGATTAAGGAAATTCCAGAGGCTTTTTTTCTAATGTGTTCTGTTGTTGAAGGGCCATCTTAAATCCATAAAAATAAGTTGAAAATTGGTGCAGTTATAAAAGCAGTAAAGTGAACACTGAAATCTATAATATATTTTAAGGATCCTAATTATAATGTGCTCACTGATAGTGAAAACCATTTCTCTGCCACATACGTGCTTTCTTCAATAAATTGCCTTGTATCTGTCAGGAAAGTAACTTTATTAATAATCTTTGCCTCCAGAACCTGAGAGCTTCTTTTCCTTCATTTGACCTGGGCTGAGTAACTCCCTGGCTCTTTGCTCTGTAATTCTGTACATGGACTTTAGCAGGAAGGCATGGGCTTTGTCAAGATACCTGGTGATCTACTGTTTAAAGTTGCAAATTTGTTGGAAATGCTGGTGCATTTTTTTCCATTAAAACATTGTATGATTATAAAAGCAACAGTAACAATTTCAATAATTTTTCTGCAATAAAAAGCAGAACAAAAAACAAACAAAAAAAAACCCCTAACAACAACAAAAAACTCAATAGTAAAATTACTCTGACAATTATGGTACAGTTTGTAGCCTGATAGTTTTCAGAAACCACAATCAATTCCCTGTTGAAGTAAGAATTCATCTAGGCTGCATATTACATATAAGGTTTATTTGGATATTCACATGATCTTGACTGAGAGAGACAAATACAACTTATTGTGAAAAATCCACAATGGCTTCAATATAGTATAAACAAAAAATAACATGATGGTTTAATTTCTAAAACACTTTTGGGTGAATGTGTACTTGAACCTGGGCAATACAGATCTCATATTCTCCAAGATGAGGTGTAGCGAGCAGACTTTCAGACCAAGCAAATGTATTTTATGGCTGAGTTGTTATTCCAGTTTGGACCTGTTGTTTGAAATCTGTCTTGTCCAGTTTAAACATGGAAGCCATCACAATTAGGAAACAATGTTAACAACAAAACAATGAAGCCTGTAATAAGTTTACGCAACAGCTAAACGCTGCTCAAGAAGTCTGACTAATTTGATATTTCATCTGTATATAATTGTGTATGCTTGTGTATTTGTGTTCTTCCATATAGTTCTACACATTCTGCTCTTCATTTAAAGCAGTAGTAGAATTAATCTCAGGAATACTTTTGGTTCAGGACTGCATAAATAAAATATAACCTGGAGTCTGGGTAACTTGATTCTTACAGTAATCTAAGACCACAGTGCATTTCTTCTTCCTAAGACTGTGACTTTGTTTTCTGCAGCAATATCTAGAACCTTTTCTCACTAATAGCAGTCCTTGTCCCACTGTCACAACTGGTCTGTGTGAAGACAACAGCCTATTGCGGCTGCCCACTGGAGGATCAGTCTCTACTCCCAGTAGTGGTCATCTTCGTTATAATAATGCATTTCCAAAATAAGCATTTACTAGTCATCACCTTGCAAGTTACTAGTCTAAATAGCAGACTTCTTTCCTGAAATTCTCTTGTTCACAGTTGCTCTGTCTACAGAAATTTTCTCTCCATTTCCTTGTAAACTCCTTTCACTCACCTACGTCTGCATGTATAGTAGCTATACATCTGTTCAGAGAGATTTCTCACTCTGTCTTGTGATATGAGGAAGATGGCTTGACAGTGTGATTGCTACAGAAAGAAAAAGCTTAATTGATGCCAGTTTTACTGCAAAATTTCTCTTTCATTTCTAAATTTTGTCTTTTATATCCAAAAGCAGAATTTCACAGGCAGTGGCCCAAATGTTGCGTTATGTACTGTGTTATGTATTGTGTAATCCTTCTGCAAACTACACTTTGAACAAAAACTAGCAGAAAAATGAATTCACTGCACTATTGCAAGGTCTGAGACTGCTAACATCTGAGTTATTTGGCAGCTGTGTTGCTTAAAAAGCACCATAACTAACACAATCCTTTTAACACACCGACAGGAAGTAAAACTCTTGTGTTTTTGCTGGTTGATCAGTAACTCTCTGAGCCTGTTTCTGTGCTGTAATTTGTAATGGCACAGCTGCTATGGACAAGTAGCTATAAAGCTTTTTCGTCAGGATATTTTGTTACGGTTTCTGTGCATTTCCTACCCAAACATTACTAGTATGTCTTATTGACAGTGGTAGACCTGATGATGTAAATTCTCAAGTTCAAAAATCTTTTCTGATCTTACTTCAGTAAACAAGGAATTGTTTGGGTTCTCTTGTTTTGTTCCATTGTTTTAGTTAGGATGATCTTCTTGAGTGACCTAGGTAACTAAGATGAAGGATATTTCCATAAACATTTCAATCATCTCATGACAGTAACCAGAATATAGTAAACATAAATGTATAGCCCTGAACTATTTGATTATTCTATTTCAACTTTGTGATTTTGGTTGTAAAGAGAAAGAATAACTAAAATTCCATCGATGATTAATGGACATTTTGTATTTCCTGAAAAGCATGGTCTAATTGAATATAATGTTTGAGTTGTAATTTCTCTGCTTTCCTCTTTTTTAAACATTATTGTCAAAATATAATAATGATCCTATCTGATAGATTTAGATATAGAAATATTTAATCTCTGTAACAATGCCCAGACCTAAAGCTAAGCATTTTGTTGGGAGCTGTGGACTTAGTCTGGGTCAGAAAATTTAGGAGATATTTTTGTAATGCAATGTAAACTAGCCTAAATAGATGTAATATCCATGTGCTTTTATCTCAAAAATATGTGTTCTTGTGAAACATTTTGATTTTCCCATTCAATAGTGACTTAAGTTTCATGATGGCTATGTACAAAATGGAAACAATTATTTTGTCAGAAGGGAGGATTCTTATAAACAGTGGAAAAAGAAAGGGAAAGGAAAGAGGAAAAAGGAAATGGAAAGGGGCAGGAAAAAGGAAATGGAAAGGGGAGAGGAAAAGGAAAAGGAAAAGGAAAAGGAAAAGGAAAAGGAAAAGGAAAAGGGAAAGGGAAAGGGAAAGGGAAAGGGAAAGGGAAAGGGAAAGGGAAAGGGAAAGGAAAGGAAAAGGAAAAGGAAAAGGAAAAGGAAAAGGAAAAGGAAAAGGAAAAGGAAAAGGAAAAGGAAAAGGAAAAGGAAAAGGAAAAGGAAAAGGAAAAGGAAAAGGAAAAGGAAAAGGAAAAGGAAAAGGAAAAGGAAAAGGAAAAGAGAAGGGGAAGGGGGAAAGGGAAAGGGAGAGGGAAAGGGAAAGGGAAAGGGAAACGGAAATGGAAACGGAAATGGAAATGGAAACGGAAAGGGATGAACCTTATCGGGCATAAATTGCCCCCATTGCCACATTGGTCACACATTCCATGTATTGCATTACTGTTGACCTATCATGTCACAAATCATGTGAAATGAATATGAAAATGATTATCTGCCAAAGAAGAATATTTAAGTCCCTTCATTAATGTAAGCTGGTGTGCTGGATAACTTATTTATGGTAGTCTTTAGGTAGAGATATTTTGCGTACATATGAAGTTCAAAAAAGATTATATACACACAGGAGTGCTCACGATTGTGTATATTTGTGCTCAGAGAACACAATGAAATTCCACTTGATTTTAAATGAAAAGTATTTAAAAACCACCCTTATCATCAGTATTTATGATTGATGGGAAAAGTAACAGAACCACAGAATCATAGAATCACCAGGATTGGAAAAGACCTTCAAGATCACCCAGTCCAACCATCCACTGATCACCAATAGTTCTCACTAAACCATGCCCCTCAACACAAAATCCAAACATTCCTTGAACACCTCCAGGATCGGTGACTTCACCACCTCCCTGGGCAGCCCATTCCAGTGCCTGACCACTCTTTCAGAAAAGCAGTATTTCCTAACGTCCAGCCTAAATCTCCCCTGGCATAGCCAGTATCATCATTCTTCCTGGTGCTGATCATGATCAAGACTAACAATGTTTTCCCTTTTTTTTTTTTTTTTCTTTTTTACATAAAACAAAAGTGACTCTAAACCACGATGGCCGCAGTATCTATGTTGCAGCTTGTTTGATTTCAACAGAATTTTATTCATAAGCATAATCAACCAGTGTTCATCATGGAAGTTTCATTGGAAAATATTTTTTTCCTCTTTTTTCCTGAAAGCTGATAAGTCTCTGAGGATAATGGAAATTCAGCTTTGTGTGGTTTCTAAGCAGCAAATTTATTTGTGTCCATAGTTCTGGATTGTAAAAAGTATATTTCCTTGCCATGTTAATTGTAGAAAAGACAATGGCTTCACTTGCCTTTCCAGCATTATTTGTTCCCAGATGAACATAACATATTACATGTTTCATTTGCCAGTGTTATTGGTATAACTTCACATAAAATGTTCATAAAAAATACTGTTTCTTCATTCAAACCTGTTACATCTCTAACATGAACGATTTGGGGGAACCATGGGGAAAATGTAGCTAATGTGTGTATATGTTTGTTTCATTTTTCCTTATTTTAATTGCATGATCAGCTACAGTGGGATTAGTCTGTGTTAGTTACAGAGCATAGAAGTAAGTTCAGCACTTTCTAAATGTGATTGTTGTTATAAAATTCTCTTGGAGGTATTCTTTTTAATCCCACGTATACTGAACAGCAACTCACTCAGCTGTTGAAAATTAGCCTCTGAAGTAGTGTTGGTCTTCCACAGTCAGCAAGTCTCTGAATCCTGAGCATCCTGATGAGCCTTTTATTATATTGGCCTGAACTTATCTGTTTCTTATTTTTTTCCTAGTTAGTGTAGTGTTGCAATTCACTATGTAGATGTACATAAACAACTCTAATTCATGAGTTAATCTTAGAGGGTGAAATTTATTCTTACCTGTGAAGAATTTTGTGCATGAACAAACCACCAGTAATCAAAAAGCCTTTTTAAAAAATTTATTTTATTTAATCTATTTTTTTTTTTTAATGCTGCTATTTATGGTAAAAGAATTTGAATGCTTTCCTATAGAGAATGGTCTGCGGTCTCTTTACACCTCTATGATTCATGGATTTGAAGGGTGACTATTCAGTAGATAAGGAATTGTTTGGATGGTTGTACCCAGAGATTAACAGCTCTGTGTCTGGCTGAAGGCTGGTCATGAGTGGTGTCCCCCAGGGGTCCATCTTGGGTTAAAACCTTGGAGGGAAGAGGGGCCCATGAAAGCTGGTCAGTATTCAAGGACCATCTCCTCCAAGCCCAGAATCAATGCATCCCAAGAAATAGGAAGGCAGGCAAGAATACCTTGGAGCTTCTGGACTTAAGCGCAAAAAAGAATGTCTATAGGGAGTGGAATCAGGAATGAGTTATCTGGGAGGTCTACAAAGAAGTTGTCTGAGCAGTCAGAGATCAGGTTAGGAAAGCTAAAACCCAGATAGAATTAAATCTAGCCAGGGACATAAAGGGGACCAAGAAGAAATTCTACAGGTATATCAGCTATAAAACTAAGGCCAGGGAAAACGTGGGCCCTCTCCAGAAGGGAATTGGAGATCTCATCACGAGGGATATGGAGATAGCTGAGGTGCTCAAAGATTTCTTTGCTTCTTCACTGACAAGGGCTCTAGCCAGACCACCCAAACTACAGAAAGCAAAGAAGTTAGAGAAGAAAGTGAAGATTAGGTTTGTGACCTAAAGAACTATGCACAAGTCCATGGGATCCAATGAGATCCATCCATGCATTCTGAGGGAAAGGTCATGGCAGTCTGGTGAAGTTCTTACTGATTGAAAAAGGGAAAACATAACCTCCATTTTCAAGAAGGGAAAATAAGAAAATCCAGGGAACTACAGACCAGTCATTTTCACCTCTGTGCCTGGCAATAGCATGGAGCAGATCGTTGTGAAGACCCTACTAAGGCACATGGAAAATAAAGATGAAGTGATTGGCAGTAACCAAAGTGGCTTCACCAAAGGCAAGTCATGCCTGACAAACTTGGTGGCCTTTTATTATGAAGTTACAACATCTGTGGACAAAGGGAGAACAACTGAAGTCATCTACCTGGATGTGTGCAAAACATTTGACACTGTCCTGCATGACCTCCTGGTCACCAAATTGGAGAAAAATGGATTTGATGGATGGACCACTCACTGGATAAAAATTGGCTGGATGGTGACCAGAGTTGCAGACAGCAGTTCACTGTCCAAGTAGAGGCTGGTGATGAGTGTTATTCCACAGGGAATGGTGCTGGAGCCACTATTATTTAACATCTTTGTAGGTGACATGAACAGTCGGATCAAATGTACCCTTGGCAAGTTTGCAGATGACACCAAGCTGAGTGGTGCAGTTGGTACGCTAGTGGGAAGGAATGCCATCCAGAGGGACCCGGACAGGCTTGAGGGATGGTTCCTTGCCTACCTCATGAAGTTCAGTAAGGGCAAGTGCAAGGCCCTGCACTGGGGTAGAGGCAATTTCAAGCACAGATACAAGTTGCACACAGAACAGCTTGAGAGCAGTCCTGAAGAGAAGGATTTGAGTGTATTGGTTGATTCAACATGAGCTAGTAATGTGCACTTGCAGCCCAGAAGGCCAACTTTATCCTGGGCTGCATCAAGAAAAGCATGACCAGCAGGTCAAGGGAGATGATTCTGCCCCTCTACTCTGTTCTGGTGAGACCCCACTTGGAGTGTTGTGTCCAGTTATGGGGCCCCCATCACAGAAAGGACATCAAGCTGTTGGAGCAGGTCCAGAGGAGGGCCACAAAGATGATCAGAGGGCTGGAGCACCTTCCCTATGAGGACAGGCTGAGAGAGGTGGGGCTTTTCAGCCTGGAGAAGAGAGGGCTCTGGGAGGACCTTAGAGAGGCCTTGCAGTACCTGAAGGGGGCCTACAGGAGACCTGGGAAGGGACTTTTTATGAGGGCATGTAGCGACAGGACAAGGGGAAATGGTTTAGACTAGATATTAGGAAGAAATTATTTACTGCAAAGGTGGTAAAACACATAAACAGGTAGCCCAATGAGGCTGTGGATGCCCCCTCCCTGGGAACATTAAAGAGCAAGCTGGCTTTGAGGCTGTGAGCTGTCTAGTCGGAGGTATCTCTGCCTACAGCAAGGGGCTTAGAACTAGATGATCTTAAAGGTCCCTTCCAACAGAAACCATTCTTTGATTCTATGATTCTATGATACTGGGACTTGTAGTCTTTAACATGTTTATAAATGACATAGATGATGGGATTGAGTACACCCTCAGCAAGTTTCCTGATGACAGCAAGCTGAGAGGTGCAGTTAACACAACAAAAATGAAGGGATGCCATCCAGAGGGACCTGCACAGACTCAAAAATTACAAAAAGCTTTATGATCACAGAATCACAGAATCACTAAGGTTGGAAAAGACCTATAAGATCATCCAGTCCAACCATCCACCTATCACCAATGGTTCTCACTAAACCATATCCCTCAACACAACATCCAAACGTTCCTTGAACACCTCCAGGGAAGGGGATTCCACCACCTCCCTGGGCAGCCCATTCCAGCGCCTGACCACCCTTTCAGAGAAGTAGTATTTCCTAATATCCAGCCTGAATCTTCCCTGGCACAGCTTGAAACCATTCCCTCTAGTCCTATCACCGGTTATACGGGAGAAGAGGCCGACCCCCAGCTCGCTACAACCTCCCTTCAGGTAGTTATAGAGAGCAATAAGGTCTCCCCTGAGCCTCCTCTTCTCCAGACTGAACAATCCCAGCTCCCTCAGCCGCTCCTCATAAGGCCTGTGCTCCAGACCCCTCACCAGCTTTGTTGCCCTTCTTTGAACACGCTCCAGGGCCTCAACGTCTTTCTTGCAGTGAGGGGCCCAGAACTGGACACAGTACTCAAGGTGCGGCCTCACCAGAGCTGAGTACAGGGGAACAATTACTTCCCTACTCCTGCTGGTCACACTACTTCTGATACAAGCCAGGATGCCACTGGCCTTCTTGGCCACCCAAGCACACTGCTGGCTCATGTTTAGCCAAGCGTCAACCAGCACCCCCAGGTCCATTTCCTCTACACAGTCTTCTAGCCACTCCGCCCCAAGCCTGTAGCGTTGCTTGGGGTTGCTGTGGCCAAAGTGAAGGACCCGGCATTTGGTCTTATTAAACCTCATCCCATTGGCTTCAGCCCAGCTATCCAGCCTGTCCAGATCCCTCTGTAGGGCCTCGCTACCCCCAGGCAGATCGACACTTCCAGCCAACTTGGTGTCATCTGCAAACTTACTGAGGGTGCACTCAATGCCCTCATCCAGGTCATCAATAAAGATATTGAAAAGGACAGGCCCCAGCACCGACCCCTGGGGAACACCACTTGTGACCGGTCGTCAGCTGGATTTAGCTCCGTTGACCACCACTCTCTGGGCCCGGCACTCCAGCCAGTTCCTTACCCAGCCAAGAGTGTACCTGTCCAAGCCAACGACTGCCAGCTTCTGCAGGAGAATACTGTGGGAGACAGTGTCAAAGGCCTTGCTGAAGTCTAGGTAGACTACATCAACAGCCTTTCCCTCATCCACCAGGCGGGTCACTAGATCATAGAAGGAGGGTAGATTGGTCAAGCAAGACCTACCCTTCGTGAACCCATGCTGGCTAGACCTGATCCCCCGGTTGTCCCGCACTTGCCACGTGATCTCCCTCAAGACAATCTGCTCCATAACCTTCCCTGGCACCGAGGTCAGGCTAACAGGCCTGTAGTTCCCCGGGTCCTCCTTACAGCCCTTCTTGTAGATGGGAGTCACACTGGCAAGACTCCAGTCTTCTGGTACTTCACCAGTCAACAAGGAGCACTGATAGATGATGGAAAGCGGCTCGGCTATCACCTCCGCCAGTTCCCTCAGCACTCTTGGGTGAATCTCATCCGGCCCCATGGACTTGTGACAGTCCAGTTGGAGTAGCAGGTCTCTGACTGTTTCCTTCTGAATCGTGGGTGGTTTAATCTGCTTCCCAGCCGAGACTACCAGTTCAAAAAGTGGATATCCTGAGGATAACTGGTCTGACCTTTAAAGACAGACGTAAAGAAGGCATTCAGGACCTCTGCCTTTCCTTATCGTCAGTAGTCACATTCCCAGCCTCATCCAGTAAAGAACGGAGATTCTCCTTAGTCCTCCTCTTACTGTTGATATATTTGTAAAAGGATTTCTTGTTTCCTTTTATCCCAGCGGCCAGGTTGAGTTCGAGCTGGGCTTTCGCCTTTCTGATTTTCTCCCTGCACATCTTAACAACTTCTCTGTACTCTTTCTGAGTTGCCGTCTCTTCTTCCACAGAAGGTAGATTCTCTTTTTCTCCCGGAGCCTCAAGAATAGTTCCCTATTCATCCACGCCGGTCTCCTTCCCCGCCGGCTCATCTTGCAGCTCAGGGGGACAGCCCGCTCCTGCGCCTGTAAGACTACCTTCTTGAAGAGCAACCAGTTGTCTTGGACCCCTTTACCCTCTAAGACTGAATCCCAGGGGACTCCCCCTACTAGTCTTCTAAACAATTCAAAGTCCGCCCTCCAGAAGTCCAAGGTAACAGTTTTGCTGTTCTTCCTCCTGGCTCCACCAAGAATCAGAACTCTACCATCTCATGGTCACTCTGTCCAAGACAGCCCCCGACCTCCACATCTTCCACCAGACCTTCTCTGTTTGTGAACAGCAGGTCTAGCGGGGCAGCTCCTCTCGTAGGCTCTCTCACCAGCTGCATCAGAAAGTTATCCTCCATACACTCCAGAAACCTCCTAGACTGCTTCTTCTGCGCTGCGTTGAATTCCCAGCATATGTCAGGGAAGTTGAAGTCCCCCATGAGGACAAGGGCTGGTGATCTCGCAGCTTCTGCCAGCTGCTCATAGAACACCTCATCTGCCTCTTCATCCTGGTTCGGTGGTCTATAGCAGACGCCCACCAATATGTCTGCCTTGCCAGCCCTTCCCCTGATCTTTACCCATAGGGATTCAACCTTATCATCCCCAGCCACAAGCTCAGTAACATCAAAGCACTCTCTAACATACGGAGCCACACCTCCACCCCTTCTTCCTTACCTATCCTTCCTGAAGAGCTTGTAGCCATCCATTGCAGCACTCCAGTCATGGGAGCAGTCCCACCATGTTTCCGTAATGGCGACTAGGTCATAGCTTGCCTGCCGCACCATGGCTTCCAACTCTTCTTGTTTGTTGCCCATGCTGCGTGCATTGGTGTAGATGCACTTCAGCCGAGCCCCTCGCCTCATCCCTAATCCCATTGCCGCTCCCCCAGGCTCATCTCTAGCAGTCCTGGTTTTATCCCCTACCCCCTTTATATCTAGTTTAAAGCCCTCTCTACAAGTCCTGCCAGCTCTTGGGCAAGGATCCGTTTCCCCCTTCGAGACAGGTGAGACCCATCAGCCGACCCCAGGCCAGGTGCCGAGTAGACCGCCCCATGATCAAAGAACCCAAAATTCTTGCTTTTGCACCATCCTTTCAGCCACATGTTTATAAGGTGTGTTCTTCTGGTCGTCTCAGCATCCTTCCCTGCCACTGTAGGAATACAGGCAAATACTACCTGTATGCCTGCTCCTTCAACTAACCTCCCCAGTCTCCTGAAGTCATTTTTCATAGTCCTCAGGCTTCCATCAGTGACCTCATCACTGCCAGCCTGGACTATCAATAAGGGATAATAATCAGAGGAGCGGATCAAACTAGGAAGTTTCCTAGAAATATCCCTGACCCGGGCCCCAGGGAGGCAGCACACCTCCCTGCGGGTGGGGGCAGGCCGACATATTGGGCCTTCAGTTCCTCCTAGAAGGGAGTCTCCTATGATTACCCTATGATATTCAAGAACACCAATTGTAAGTGTTAACCTTGGGTTGGGAGAGTGCTAAATACATGTACAAAGTGGGAAAAAAACTCACCGTGTAGCCCTGCTGGGAAGGATCTGAGGATTCTAGTGATCAAAAAGCTTGATGCATGCCAACAGTGTGAGCTTGCAGCCCAGAATGCCAACTGTATCCTGGACTGCATCAAGAGTGGGGAGGCCAGCAGGGTGAGGGGAGAGATTGTCTTCCTCTAATCTGTTGTTGTTAGGACCCATCTGGAGTATAAGAAAGACAGAGCTGTTGAGCAAACCCAGAAGAGGACCACAAAGATAATAAGAGCTCTGAGGAAGACTTCATGTGGCTTTCTAATACTTAAAGGCAGCTTTTAAGCAGTAGGGAGACTGACTTTTTGTGAAATCTGGTAGGACTAAAAGAAGAGAGATTAGATTAGATTAGATTAGATTAGTTTAGATACTAAGAGGAAATTTTTCTCTCAGAGCATGGTGAGGCACTTGCACAGGTTGCCCAGGGAAGCTGTGGATGCCCTACTAGAGGTTCTGAAGGCCAGGCTGGATAGGGCCCTGGGCAGTCCGATCCAGTGGCAACCAGCCCATAGCAGGGGATTGGAACTGGATGTGCTTTAATATCCCTTCTAATCTAAGCTATGATTCTGTTATCCTGTGATACTATGATATTTTACTGAAAAATGGGAATGTATATTATCCTATGTTAACCAGCACTATACTGTCCTTTACATAAAATATAACCTCTCAGGGACTGTGCTAAAAATCAAGAACTGTAATTTTGGTTTGTTTGGGCCCATAAACAATTGTTGTGCATTTTGCAGTTCATTCCCTTTCCATCTTCCCCTCCACCTCATCTCCAGAACTCTTCCTCTGCTTCCAAAGTCTGTTTTCTGGATAGCAAGAAGAACTACAAAAAAACACCCTTCATGACAACTGCTCCTTGAAGAGGGAAAAACACTGATGCTTCTTGATGCTGTAGATGCTCCCTCTACAAAACTAATCCTCACAGGACAACCCACTCCAGAAAGAGCAACCTGCATTTTTTTTCTAATTTCTTTGTTTCCTTTTTAAATTCAGAAAGTGTTTTAAGATTGATTAGTGTGAGATCAAGGGGGTTCTTTGAGGGAAGAATAAACACAGGGGATAAAAACAATGTTCATAAATATCCTTCTTTGTGATTATCTTCTCCCTTACAACACTTCTTATTTGGTTTCTTTTCCATAGGAAAAGCATGCACCTTTCTCCTTGCTTGGCTCTTACATTTGACAGAGTGGAAACTCTAATCTCAGAGTGGCTGTTTTGAAACTGTTTGAAGCTTGCTGCATTAATTGCTATCCCGACTTGTAAGTAGCCTTATAATCTCATTATGTATGCCATAATTTGCCTTTAAAGACAACAGAACCTCTCCTTGAAATGCCTGTGACAGATGATCACCCTCTGATTCTTGTTAAATTCTAGCATTCTGCAATCTGTTTCTCTGTATGTGAAACAGTAATAGTTGCTTGAACTCTGCATTATGTTTGTTGATCCTGGGGAGATCTTACAGACTGAAAGGGGAAACTATATCTAAGAAATACTGCAGAATCAGATGGGATGCTGCACAAGGTATGATGCTGAGAGTGGTTTTGGCAGTCCTTATGGTAATCACTGAAACAGAAAATATGCTGTCTTGGCTTGTTGCATGTTAGTTAATCTAAGGAGGTTTAAATATGTGTACATGCAATGTATATGGATATGTGTGTATGTATAAGTATGTGTATATATACAAGCAAATATATACGTGCATGTACGTTTTGTATCTTTGTATAAATACTTTTTATGTGAAATCTAGTTACTGCTTTGTTGCTGCCTAATTTTTCACCATGGTTAATTGATTTATCTCATAAATAAATTCTTCAGATTGTAGAATCTTAGAGTGATTGTATCCTAGATCTTTAAATATTGGATATTCATGATCTAGAGACAATAATTTTGGTTCAAATTTGGCATAAATAGCACGACGATTTTCTTTTTGCTCATTTTAAACTTTTTAAAATTTTTTGCTCAGGGAAAAAAAAAAAAAAAAAAAAAAAAACACACAAAACTTGAGACCTAGGTGGAAAACATTCTTCCTATCCATCCTATTCAGATGTGTATTTATTATGTATAAAAAATCCTCTTCATTTTGACCCCTGTGGGTCTATTTTACAGTGTATCAAAAGACTTATATTCCTAAAACCAGTGAACCCCCCAAGATGATTCACTGATGCATGCAGTTTAGATTAGCATTTGACTGACCAAGGTGACTGGTAGAGCTTCAGTGGAACATATCAAAATTGTATCCATTTAACCCAAACAAGGGCTTCTTGCTGAAAATACTAATTCACTGTAATTCTGAGGAGACAGTGCATAAGAATTTTATGGGAACTGACAGCTGGATTTAAAGGATTATGATCTGGTTATAATTGCAGGGATTCTGTGAACTGGATACTGCAGTTAATTGCTCATATCTAGTCTCCATTTAACAATCTTCTAGGAGTAATCAGAGAGAGCCTCCACTGATGTTGATCAGCACAGCTGCACTGAAGTGAGGACATGAAATACAACTAATTTACACAAGCTTACTTTTGCACTTGGGGTAAACAACTAGCTAATTAAATCCATGAGACATGGATTTGGGAAAACTTAGCAATGTCAATAAGAATAAAGAAATGATAGGAAGTCAACCTAATGAACAAAGATAACTGAATTGAAGATTAAAGGATATTCTGAACTGCAAAATAAAACATATGTAAGAAAAAATAAATATTTGTATTATTATGCTTCAGGAACAGAAAAAAAAAAAAAAAAAAAAAAAAAAACCTTAGAAGTTGTATTTGTGTTCATTTTGGATGAAATACTCTGACTAGAATTTCATTCTCAGTGCTCATTGACATTCAGTAGGACTGGGATACTAGCTCCACTCTGTACATTCAAAAATCAATCCATCAGCTGGCAATGATATATGGTGGTGCTTTCAGATTTATTTTATTTGTTTGCTTTAAAATATCTTGTGCAACATGGATCTGCAAAACATATTTAAAGATTTTCTTTTAGGAACAGGAGAAAAATGAGTCCAGGTCTCTCCAGAGAGACTCTGCAAGCACTGGGTATACTGCTCGTTTTTTGGAAAAATCCTCTTGTTTAAAAGAAACTCACTAACATATAAAGGAATTAAAGGTACATATATTAGGAAAAAGAAGTAATTTATTTTCCAAATACATGCCTTGTAATTTCTGTAATGTCAGAACAATGAGGTAACCTGGACAAGGTGCACCATACATTTTCAGTGTTATGCCTCATTTTCAGTAGAATAATGATCAAATGGAAACTGTGGGAATCTATGGTGAAGGACAATGTAACCTGAAATGTACAGGCTACCAGACGCATGGCTTATAATAGGTGTCTGTAGAGGGGAGGACTGAACAAACCACTATTCTGTCTTCACAATATGTGCTTTTAAATAAGTGTTCTTAGTTCTTCAAGCCTCAGCTCTTTAACATGCAAACGGATTTTGCAAATCAAAGAGACTCCCTTGGTTGCGAAGATTATTTTATTTTATTTTATTTTTTTGGAAAAGAAGTCCAAACAGATGTAAAATTGAGTTAATGGAGCCTCTGCAAAGGGAAGCAACCACTTAACCTGTATCTATCAAGAAATAATAAATCTGAAAAACCTCAGTGCTTGAGTGATGATTCTGGCTTAGCTTCCTCCATGTGCCTGAAAGTCAGCATGTCTTCAAAAAGGTATCAGACAATGCCTTTATCCCAGTTTTTTTTTTTTTTACACTGGCATAATGTAGAATTGAATCGCTCATTTTAGCTTCCTGTGCCTCTGTTTCCCCATTTCTAAAGCCAAAGATGATATTTTGTGATCAATGATTCATTTCTTCACCTTCTCTCTGTCTCTTTCTCTCTTTTTTAAATTGTCTTTCACCTTTAAACATTTCCATTAGCTATTTAAAAACAAACCAACGTAAAGGAATGCCAAGGCATTTTAATGCAGAAAGTTGTGACCTGTGAAAAGCATAGAGGGGTGGTAAGAAAAGCAAAGAGGAAGATAGAAGAGAGGTTCTCTATAGCTTTCTGAGGATGACAATATATATACATATTCAGTATGATGCAGTTTCAGTGTAATTCCAAGAGAACAATTTCTATTGTGTTAACATTTTTCCCTGACTCTCTTAATGTGCATATATTTATAATTTATTTTTATTATTTTCCGTGTGCTGCTATTCAAGCTTTTCTTCCATGGTTTATAAATGCTACCACGAATTTTCTGCCCATGTTTAAGCTTTTGTTTCAATGGCTTTCCAATTTCTTACACCTAAGTCATGTGAACCTTCCCTCCAAGCCACCCCTACTCCTGTCTGTCTCTGTGCGTACTCCTGGCTTTTGATCATTATGACTGCTTCAGTGTTCTGCAAAAAAAGCCTTTAAATCTTTGCCCTCAGTAATCCGTTCCACTTTGCTACAGGCAGCAAGAACATTTTTTGTTCCTCCTTGTGAGGCTGGACTGTAGAGGTTGTGCACAGAGACCCTTCAAGCCTGGATCAGATTGCTGACAGAAGCAGTCCAAAGTGTGCTACCTATGTTTTGTAAGCTGTGATTTGTCACTGATAAAAATAACTCATGGGACAGCTTTCAATCATAATAATAAATATGGAAACTCAGGCAAAAGGGAATATTTGTGCTTGCAAATACTTAGATTCTCTGCGTGACTCAGTAGTGTGAACAACCGGTCTCCAAAAGGGCAAGAAGGAAGATCCAGGTAATTACAGGCCAGTCAGCCTCACCTCTGTCCCTGGAAAGGTGATGGAACAGCTTGTGATGGATGCCATCTCCAGACAACTGGAAGAAAAGGAGGTTATCAGGAGTAGTCAGCATGGGTTCACCAGGGGGAGGTCGTGCTTGACCAACCTGGTAGCCTTCTATGATGTTGTCACTGGCTGGGTGGATGGGGGGAGAGCAATGGATGTAGTCTACCTTGATTTCAGCAAGGCATTTGACACTGTCTCCCACGACATCCTTATAACGAAGCTGAGGAAGTGCGGGATAGATGAGTGGACAGTGAGGTGGGTTGAGAACTGGCTGACTGGCAGAGCACAGAGGGTTGTCATTGGCGGTGCAGAGTCTGGTTGGAGGCCTGTAACTAGCGGTGTTCCCCAGGGGTCGGTGCTGGGTCCGGTCTTGTTCAACATCTTCATCGATGACCTTGATGAGGGGATAGTGGCCACCGTCAGCAAGTTTGCTGATGATACGAAGTTGGGAGGATTGGCTGACACACCCAAAGGCTGTGCTGCCATTCAGCAATACCTGGACAGGCTGGAGAGCTGGGCAGTAAGAAACCAGATGAGGTTTAACAAAAGCAAGTGTAGAGTCTTGCATTTGGGGAGGAATAATTGCATGCACCAGTACAGGTTGGGGGATGACCTGCTGGAGAGGAGCTCTGCAGAGAGGGACCTGGGTGTCCTGGTGGACGACAGGTTGGCCACGAGCCAGCAGTGTGCCCTTGTGGCCAAAAAGGCCAATGGCATTCTGGGGTGCATTAAAAAGAGCATGGCCAGCAGGTCGAGGGAGGTGATCCTCCCCCTCTACTCTGACCTGGTAAGGCCTCATCTGGAGTACTGTGTCCAGTTCTGGGCTCCTCAGTACAAAAAAGACAGGGATCTCTTGGAAAGAGTCCAGCGGAGAGCCACAAAGATGGTGAAGGGCCTGGAGCATCTCCCCTATGAAGAAAGGCTAAGTGATCTGGGTCTGTTTAGCCTTGAGAAGAGAAGACTGAGAGGGCACCTGATCCAGGTCTATAACTATCTAAGGTGTGGGGGGCAAAGTGGCGAGGCCAGACTCTTTTCAGCAGTGTGCGGAGACAGGACAAGGGGAAATGGCCAGAAACCAGAGCATAGGAAGTTCCTCACCAATGTGCGCAAGAACTTCTTTACGGTGAGAGTGACGGAGCACTGGAACAGGCTGCCCAGGGAGGTTGTGGAGTCTTCTTCTCTGGAGATATTCAAGACCCGCCTGGACGCCTACCTGTGCGACCTGGTGTAGGGAGCCTGCTTTGGCAGGGGGGTTGGACTCGGTGATCTCTGGAGGTCCCTTCCAACCCCTACGATTCTGTGATTCTGTGATTTTGTGATTCTGTGAACCTGACTCACACTGAAGATCTGGAGATTTTATCTGCTTCCATCAAGTTAGTGATAAATATTTCATCCTTCGTGAAGATCTTGTTCTTTTTTTTTTTCTCTCTCTCTCTCTCTCTTTTTTTGTTTTTCTTTTTTTGGGCTAGCCACCTCCCTCTAAGCTCCCTGTCAGAGTCTCTCAATGATTTCCTTTGCTTTGCTCTGGAAAAAAAGTCTGGTGCAAACGTGCAGGAGGAATGGTCAGGACTGACTGCCATACTGAAGGGATGACTGACTTTGGAGATGATGGAATGGAACAATAGCACTTCTGAGTTCGTGTGCAGTGAGGTCAGTCCAGGAGTGACTTGGGGAGGCAGAGATGGTTTGTTGCTTATTCAAGTGTCAGCTTTTGAAGCTGTTCTATCTACAGAGTGGGACAGAAGAACTCCACAGAAAAGACAGTACCTTGAAGATGAGTTAGGTCTGGTGGCAAAACAAAAATGTTCCTACAAGACATGGGAAAACTTGACCTCTAAGACTGAAGAACTCACTGGGCACTCTGGCACACAGAAAAATGGGAAGAGTTGTAGCAAGCCTTCAGTATGGAAGGACATGGACTTTCATGATTCTGCTATAGAAATGCTAGCAAAAATGACTTAAAAAGAGACAGTTCTATAAAGTAGACAGAGAGCTTCTTGTTTTGTTTACTTATTCCCTACATCAGACATACTTTTCTTCTTTTCTTTCAGAAAGCTGCAGAGTTTTTATTGATTAAATATCCAGAGGCACAAGAAGACTTATTTGAGTACCATGACTTCTGAATTCCCATATTCTTCCACCTGTCACATTATAAATGGCATTTATGCTTTTCTTTTTTGAGGGGAATGGTCCTGTGTGGAAATAGGGATTGAATCTGATGAACCTTGTGGGTCCCATCCAATTTGGGTTATTCTATAAATCTATGTTTCTATGATTCTGTCATTTCTTAGCTTTCACCTAGAATTTTCTCAGATCTAGATCAGGTCAATCATCTGATTCTGAACTGTTTTGTTAAGGGACTCCAAGCCTTGGTATCATTTAGAGAGAGCCAAGCTCAGTATTTGAAAGTTAAAGGAAAAATGAGTGGACCATCTGAGCTACCTGTTGTTCAGTAGCTGAGAGACATACAGCTTGAGAGGCAATGGAGAAAACTTGAGTTCGTTGATTTTAGTGGCATCCTCAGAAGTTTAGCACTTTGCAGAGCATAACCTGAATTTACTAACTCTTTGAAGACAAATTTGTCTTGATCCAAGTACTTTCTTTCTTTCCTGACCTCACATTGAAATTTTCCTTTTGTTCATTACAGGTGTTCTCAGTACAGAGCCTGTACTCTCTGAAAAGTTTTAAGAAGAAAATCTTTTGTAATGCTGCCTTTATATATTTCCTCACACACTGTTCTGCAATGTAAGTAAGTAATGTTTTGAAAATCAGTATGTTTCAAATCTCACAAAAAAACGGTCCGAATGTTTGCAATTTAATGCAGAGTGGTACATTCCGGTATGTTTTGGGAAGCATGACATTTTTTTTCCCATTTACCTAAAAGATGGTTTTGTACAAATATTTAAAATAAAAGTTCTCAATAAAGTCTTCCTTAAGCAATGAAGAAGTATTGCTGATGATGTTTCACCTCTGCATATATTTTATTTAGTTCTTCTTGACTTTATACTGTGTGACAGGCATGGATAATGTCTACACTGCCGACAAGGGAATACTCCATATTCTGGAGTATCTCCTTTGCTCCTTATATGACTGAAGCAATTGTCCTTTGTTGGAAAGAGAAAAATATCAGAGATGGTAAACTGGACATGTGTGCGATTTTTCAATTTCAGTTATAGAAAATGTATGCTAATGGATTCAGGAAGCTACGCAGCAGTACTTCAGTTCCTGTGTTTGAGTGTCAGCTGCAGAATCAGACTCCAGCTATCACATATACATTTTGACAGCCATGCTCCTGTTTTTCATTTGTTTATCTGTGTAGTGTTTCAGCAAGAAGCAAATCCTAGTTTTCCACTTATGAACTTGATTCGGTACAGTTTATTACAGTACTGGTGTAGTAACTGGAGATATACTGATGAGTGATTGTTTCCAATAACTCCATTTTTTTTTTTTTTTAATGCAGTGGTTTTTGTGTTGGTAATACTAAATTAAACTGGTAACAGGACTCTATCTCTTCTCTACAGCTGTCTTTTATCAGCTTCATGAAACCAATTCATGCTACAACTTGTGTACATCCAGAAAAGTGGATTACTGTTGCCTCCCACTCAAAATCCTTAGATGTAATGTGGATATTTTACTTTTTTGTTTGTTTTGTTTTTTTTTAAGGTGCCTTCTTCTTCATTCTTCTACATTAATACCATAGACAGCAGGGTACATTTCCATTCAGCTCTTTCTGCACTTTATCTCTTCTTGTAGACATACAAAATCAAGTGAATATTGCCAGGAAAGCAGCTATGTTAGCAGAGTACAAGTAACTTAGTACTAGATGCTGTATACTCTGAGCTAATGACTGTCAAGGACTGGAAAAGCTTTTACACTCAGGTCTGATTCAAAATTATATACTCACGAGGAAAACCGACTAGCTCTTTGCTGTGTAGATCTGTTCTTAAGGTGAAAATTCACCCACAGCCTTCATCCATTCCCTTTCTCCAATTCCTAACTTCAAATTGAGTATTACAGTGACTGAAGTTTTCTCTGTGTATAGGTGTCCCTGAAGTGAAGTAGGAAGACTTATGAGGAAATGTCTGCAAAGAAGAGGATGTTGTACTTCCTTATGTGCTATCCTGACTCATTCTGGAAGGCAGACAAGGTTTCCCACTTGAGAAGAATATCCAGACGTTTATTGGCTTAGCTCCATATTTATTCACTCTCTGCTCAACTTTTTATAGCATATAATTCTGTTGATATGAATAGAATTAATCACACTAATGACACTAAATATGTACTCAAATGCTCATAGGTAACAGTGATGAGACAACACAGAAGAATTTTTCTTGTCTAGATCTGTCTGTCCTATGAAATAATTTTTTATTTATCTGAAGACTCAATAGCTCTTGGAAATCTAAATGGATGCACAACTCTGCTTCTGATTTTTATTTTCTATTTTTTTATTTTTGTTAGAAAAGAAAGGTGACTTATTACCTTGGAAATCATAAAAATGAATTAAAAACATTCCTTTTTAATAATTAGGAAAATGAAGTGTAAAAGCTGACAGAATAAGTTGTACTGAGAGAACCAGTTCCTTACTGATCCAAAAGCTTGAAGGTTAACATAAGCCCAAAGGAAAAGGAAGAAATAAGTTCACTTCCTCAGCATGAGATGCCCAGTACCCATAGCCTTCCCCTTCCAAAAGTTTTACCTTCTGAAAGTTCCTTCAGTACATTCAGATCTTCACACCTCTCATCGCTCCTTCTCAGGCTCTGTGGCTTTGTACTGAATAGAGAATGCTATAAGAATATAAGAATATCTCTAAATCCAGAGACCCTTCTGGGAGGTGTACTGCCTACCTCTGCTCAGGCTTCACTGCGTATTCTTTTCAAAAACTGTCACAGCCTCCCAATGAGAAGTGTATCAAATTCTTCCTCTCCTTCAATTTTACTGGGATTGCATAGAAATGAATACATTTTAAGGATTTTTAACTAACTGAACTGAACCCAGATCAGAATGTGTCTTTGTATTTCAAGTTCTGACAGGTAAAAATTCATCTTCAAGTATGAATTTAACTTCTTTCAACTTCTTTCACATTTTTCAGCTACAAAATCAATTATTTTAAGAGCTCTAGAGTGGCCAGTCTGTGATAACCCTGAAATAAAATGACACTTTCCAATCTTTTTGAAATCCTTCCATTCATGAATTGTGAAGGATTAGAATTTTATTTGCCTCATTTTTTTTTTTTTAATTTTGCTCATTAAAAAGAAAATTCTGTGTTTTTTGTTTCTTTCTTTCTTTCTTTGTTTCTCAAATTGTATAACCTATCTTTCATATTGGTATTTAACAAGTACAGGTTGTTGTGAAAAGAACTAATGAGATTTTTCAGGCAAATACTGCATGCTGCTAGGAAAAAATTAAATGCTTTCATTTAGACAAAACCAAGCAATTAATTTTCATTTCTAGTGAATTCTTAAAGATTGCTTTAACAACATAGAAGGCATGGTTGATGTAGGAGAAGACCTTTAAGGAGTGTCTTGCTTCTCATTATGGGGTTTACATTTTTAGAGAGACAAGCAAATGGAAAAAGTAATCACTCATATGTACTCATTTGCAAATTTCTTTGCCTCCATTTTCTTAGCAGGGAAGTTCTATTATTGTTGATTATGGATTGACTTTGTCACTACTATAAGTTAGTGCTAGCTGGAGTAGTAAGTGAATGGAAAATGGGTTATTGAGGGACTCTTTGCTTACCTTAGTCAGAGCCTACAGTTGTCAGACTGTGGTTTGCTGTTAAACCACAAAGTCCCTCGATGATTGCCATGGTGTTCCAGGCCTCAGGCACTTATTTTTCTTGCTTTGAAGTGAAATAAACATAGAGTAATTTAGCTGTGTGTGAATAGACAGAAACATGTGACCTTAAAACTGAATTGTACTGCACCAATACTGATACATTTTGTTGATTTCTGTAGGGATCTGTGGTTGGACAAATACTAGATTTATTAAAGAAGCTTATTTTTCTTTTTTCTTTTGGTCACAAGAGAGAGAACCAAGCTGCTGTGTTCATCAAGCACCTACCTATTTGTCTTATGTGAAGTTGTGGTTTAAAGAATTCCCAGGATGTGTCCCAGATGTAAATTAATTCCTATTGAATTAGCTGGGAGCAGGATCAGATCCTCCATCTGATGCATAAACCCGAGAAGATCTGAGGGTTCTCACCGAATGGAATATTTTTTTTTTAAGTACTCAAATAAAAATAAAGATCACAAGAAGCAGAAGTCATGAATACTTTGAACTACAGTTCCTAAAATACGATGTTAAGATCAATGATAACTGCAAGTTGCTGAGAGTGAAAAAGCCATTTTAACGGATGACAGATAAAGGGATGTCCTTTCCATTAAGATCTCACAACACACTACACAACACCATTAATTTTAAAATTGTGCAGTGATATTGGTCATAAAGACTAAAGCCCACCTCAATATTTTTTTTTTCCCCTTCAAGCAGCAACTCAGAAAAACACTATCAAATCCTAGTGGACATGGATTGAAATCTTAGATTTGATTTTATGGCAGTGCTGTGAAAACAAATGAAAAACAAAAATCTGTGATTTTTTTTTAGTTTTCTAATTGAAATGGAACAGTAGTTTTGAACTTTCATCTGAATATCCTGGTGCTTAGCTACCTCTTTTTAGATCTTTGATTCAATTCTATTACGCAGTTCAGAGAAAATAGTCAATGTGATTCATAGGTGACTGAAATCAGTGCAAAGGTCTCAACTGATTTACCCAACTTTGGCCAAGTCTCTGGCTTTATAGACAAGCATTCATATGATATACAAGGATTTCTGGCTGATGTCTTCCCTAATAAATATGCAATGCTCTGACATATTCTGCTACCAGGAAAATAGCCAGTCAGGAGATAAAGACTGAATATAAGTTGATGTCATTCTCCACTGTAGTAACTTGTGCTCTTGAGCATCTGCAGCCCTATAGTGACTTGGCAATTGTTTGGCTAAATGCTCATAAAGTTTTCACATCTTTCAGCTGTGTCAGAAGTCCAGTGGAAAAATCAACACTGTGAATTTATGATGCCCTGTGGAAGATTTAATATCTGATACACCAGCTTGAATTAACACCTTCGTAATCTGTTTTACACTTTGGCAAATGTGACAGATACTCTGCTGATCCAGATGACAAGACTCCACTGTTTGTATGTCTGTAATTTCAAACACTGAACATTTCATTTCTGTTACTTGTTTATGTTAGTTTTTCTTGGTTAGTGTCCTGGCAGGACCTTAAAAACCCAAGGTGAAAATTCAATAGAAGGACAATCTACTGAGACAACAAGAACACTGTACTTCACACGTGAAGTGTCAATTAGCCATATCTCCCAACATGTCATATGAAAATAATCTAGCCTGTCTACCAGATTGCTGCAAGTGCACAGTAGACTTACTATGTTTCAGACTCATGGCACGTACAGATTAGCCATAACACCACAAACCCAAGAGTTCTCTGTTTCTGTATATACCCATCTGCCAATAAAATCCAGATATAAGGCAGCTGGTTCAGGGTTGAGACTCCCTGGACAACAGTTTTAAACAAGGGATTAGTCATGAAAGAAAGAGATCCAGGAAAACTTTTTTTTTTCCATGTTCTTACTTTCTCTCTAATATTCATTCAACAAATGTAGTGATGAAACAAATTCAGCCCTGTGAAGAAAAATCCAAATGGAGAAAAACTATTAACTAGTTCATAAAAACTTATAACTAGACTAGATGATACCAAGGGAATAAAATATTTTAAAGAAAGTAGTTTTGGACATTGTTTATGAATGTGGAAGCCAGTAACAGGACACTACAGTGGAACCAGCAATCTGTAACAAATGTGGATCTGGAAAAGAAGGCATCTATGCTTCCAGAGCTGTTGCACTGGATAAAAGCAGAGATCAATCATTTGAAATATGTTTGTAAGAAAGCACTGCAAGCAGATACAGTTGTTACGTTTTTGGTGAATATCTGGTCTGAGTAACTTACCTAATGTGTTAGCAAATTTGGTATACTGATGATAGGTTTTTTGGAAAGAATTTATTGGCTCTGAATATACTCTGTTCCAGCTGAAACGAAAACATGTGATTCCTTGTCCCAAGACTGGAATACTTTATATCTGGAATAGATACATCTGAACTGCCCTACATGTATGTATATTATATTATGTATACATATACCAAGGCACTCTCCATCAGTGACAGCATCAGTAGACAGGAAGGGAGAAGGATGTCATCTACCTGGAATTCTGCAAAGTGTTTGACATGGTCCCTCAGCACATCCTTCTCTCTAAATTGGAGAGGTATGGATTTGAAGGATGGACTCTTCAATGTATTAGGAATTGATTGGCTGGATGCTGCCAAAGGGTTGTGATCAGTGGTTCTGTGTCAGGGTGAAGGCCAGTCACAAGTGTTGTCCCTCAGGGGTCGGTCTTGGGACTGGTGCTCTTCAACATCTTTATCAATGACATAGTCAATGGCATCAAGTGCATCCTCAGCAAGTTTGCAATGACTGGAGGAGTGGACCCAAGTGAACCTAACGAGGCTTAACAGGGCCAAGTATAACGTGCTTCACTTGGGCCAGGGTAATCCCAGGTGTTTATATGGACTGCGCAAAGAACCCCTTGAGAGCAGCCCTGTGGAGTACTTGGGGCTCCTCATAGACGAGAAGCTGGACATGAGCTAGCAATGTGTACTTGCAGACTGAAAGGCCAACCATATACTGGGCTGCCTTAAAAAAGGAGTGGTCAGCAGGGAGGGAGAGGTGATTGTCTCCCTCTACTCAGCTCTTGTGAGGCCCCATCAGCAGTACTGCGTCCAGGCCTGGAGCACCAAGTACAGGAAGGATGTGGAGCTCTTGGAGCGGGTCCAGAAGAGGGCCACTAAGATGATCAGAGGGCTGGAGCACCTCTCCTGTGAGGAAAGGTTGAGGGAGCTGGGCTTGTTTAGCTTGTAGAAGGAAAAGCTCCGAGGAGACCTCACTGTGGCCTTCCAGTACTTTAAAGGAGGGAAAATGGCTGTTTACCAGGGTAGACAGTGATAGGACAAAGGAGAATGGTTTTAAACTGAGACAGGGGAGGTTTAGATTAGATATTAGGAGGAAGTTTTTCACCCAGAGGGTGGTGAGGCACTGGAACAGGTTGCCCAAGGAGGTTGTGGATGCCCCATCCCTAGAGGCATTCAAGGCCAGGCTGGATGTGGCTCTGGGCAGCCTGGTCTGGTGGTTGGCGATCCTGCTCATAGCAGGGGGATTGAAACATGATGATCACTTTGGTCCTTTTCAACCCAGACCATTCTGTGATTCTGTGATTCTATGATATTTACATTTTGTCCATTGGTCGCCTGTGGTACAAATACAAAAACTATGTTTATTCATAAAATATGAACACAAACTCAAATTTTGGCAATAACAGTCTAATGGTGACTGGAATATATATTTAAATCATAAAATAAAATAAATATTTACATTGTCAGGAGACTTTGTCTCATTTCATTAATATAAGTCCTACACTGCTGGGATGTTTCAACTATAATTCTCTTTGATAGACCATGCTTTTTACTTATTTATACAGAAATGCTTGGCTTCCTGCTAAAGGTAATGTGATGCTCACATTGTTTGTGTAGCAACATAGAAATGTAGCTTATTAATGGAACCGGCTGTTTCATGATAGTTTGTTTTTAACAGTGGAATGGTTGCTGAATAGCCTATGTCTGTTTTTTTTTATTTTTCATTTGCTGGAATTTTTTTGAGTTTTGAGACATTACCTGACTTAATTTAGACAAAGTTGCAAAATTTGGACAACTGATTCCTTCTTCTTTGGCAATGTGTGCATGTGAATGATATGCAGCTAATCAGAACTGAGGAAAACCTATAACAATTCTTCTTCCACATCATATCACTGCCATTGGCATTTGTGTATTCTGCATGCTTTCCTATGCAACTTACTGTAGAGGAACTGCTTTAGCAACAGGATTGGACTGGATGATCTCCAGAGGTCCCTTCGAAACTGTACAGTTCTTGAATCTATGAGTAGGGGAAACCAGGCGGGTCCCCTAACTGTGAGCTGTTGACTCTGTGGGGATTGCCAGGAGAAGGACATGGGGCCTTTTGGGAACCTTTCTGTTGGGTAGGGGGGGCTGGCACATGAAATGAAAGGTCCCCATTAACTTAGGGTTTCCTTCTGGCTTCTCTTGCAGGCGGACAGACCAAAGCTCAGGCAGGCAGTGTCCCACAGCAGTGGATCTGGAGAAGGGAGACAGCTTTACCAACTGTGCCACCTCTCCCATGGCAGGCAATGCCACTGACAGCTACAGCCCAGAATGCAGCCACTGATCACAGACAAGTTCCCACATTGTCAACACTGCCAGCAGCTACCTCCATGTGTTCTCCAAGAGGCAGAGCAGGTGCTGGCGAAGCTACAACCAGCAGACTGCCTGTGTATGTCCCATGTCTTCAGGGTAACTCTCAGCACCAGGATACAGTAGCAAGGGCCGAGGGCTGGCAGGCAGATCTGAGTGTCCCTGCACCCCCTCTCAAGCCTGCAAAGAAAATGCCCAAGTTCCTCAGGTTGGCATACTGCAGGCGTCTGGTAGCCATAAGACCGAGACCCTGCCAGAAACTAGCATGGCCTATGCAACATGCACCCACCAGCACTGTGAGAACAATCCAAGGCTGGGAATGGCCCCAAGGATGAGACTTGACCTGCTCCAGTGCTCAGGAGGGCACCAGAGATGCTGACAGGGTCTCTACGTCACGTTCCCTGGCAGCAGAGCAGGAAGCAGATGATGGTGCCAAAGCTGCTGGCACTTCTCAGGCCATGCAGGGTGCCCAGTACACTGATCTTGCATTCTTGGTTAGAAAAATGCTTTAGGCTCTGTGCAAGGCTTTCACCTGCAGCTGCATCACAGGACAGTGAGAGCAGAGGCATGAGGCTGCCAGCAGCAGGCAGCTCCCTGTGGATAGCAGCTCCCATCCCAAAGAGGAGGAATTCTGAATGTTTTTTCTTAGTTCTGTTCTGGCTGAGGCTGTCTGTTGTATGTTCTCTGAGTGCAGAAGATGGCATTAGAACAAGGGGTAGACAATTGTTGTGTCTGTAGTGCCTGTGAAGTGTGATTTGTGGCTAGTGAAGAATGAGCCACAGTGAGTGTGTGAGGTGGCCTGTGAGGAATGGGGTTTTAAGGGGCAGCCCTGGTGTGAGAGCACTTGTGTGTCTGTAGGAGTGACAGCACAGCCAGGACCCTTGGGATCTGGGGTATCAGGCCTGTTTCCTGCCCATACCAGCAACTGGAGGAGGGCTGTAACTTCAGGGAACCCAGGAACAAGCAACTGCAGGAGACTGGGAGCCAGGAGCAGCGATCTGCGGGGCAGGCTGTGGGTCTGAGTGCAGCTGGGGGAGAGATCCACCTTGTGCGTGTGAATCTATGTATGCTGCAGTGGAACTTTCACCCTTCCCAGCTAGAGTGGGGAGGAAGAGTAGGACACTGATGCTTGTGTATCGGGGTCTAAGTTCCATGGATATCTATGTGCTGGCACACCACTTTCTATATCCCCCTCCTGAATAGGATAGAAGGAGAACATTTGATGAAAAACTCATAGGTGGAGATAAGGACAGGAAGATCACTCAATGGTCATGGGCAAAACCCTCAGCATAAAGAAGGTTGATGGAGTTTAATTCCCCAGGATTCGGTACAGGGTATGGTCTTGTTCAACATCTTTATCAGTGACATTGATGAAGGGAGAGAATGCACCCTCAACAAGTTTGTAGGTGATAGGATATTGGGAGGAAAGGCTGATAGACCAGAAGGCTGTGCAAGACTAGGGTACATGGCTGGAGTGTTGGGCAGAGAAAATACTTAGGAGGCTCCACAGAGGCAAGCGCAGAGTCCTACACGTGGGGAGCAGTAATCAGACACATCAGTATAGTTCAGGGGCTGATCTACTGGAATGTAGAACAAAGCAGAGAAGGTGCCCTGGTCGATAACAGGTGCACAATGAGACAGCAGTGTGCCCCTGTGGCCCAGAGGGCCAGTGGTGTCCTGGGGTGCATTAAAATGGTATGGCCCGCTGGTAAATGTAGGTGATTCTCCCCCTCCTTTTTGAGTGGATGAGGCTTGCAGTACTGTGCTCCCCAGTTCATGAAAGAGATGGAACTGGTGCAGAGATTCCAGTGCAGGGCCACAGAGATGATCAGGAGCCTGGTACATTTTCCTTATGAGGAAAGGCTGAGAGAACTGGGCCTGTTTAGCCTGGAAAAGCCTGGAAAAGAAGGCTTTACAGGTGGTTTCCCATCCTTGGAGGCACTCAGAGTCAGACTGGATCTTTACAACTACCTGAAAACAGGTAGTAGTTAGTGGGAGGTTGACCTCTTCTACTAGGTCAGTAGCGATAGGATGAGAAATAATTACTTTGAGTGGCACCAGGTGTGGTTCAGGTTTGAAAATAGCAAAAAATTTATCTCCAAGAAGTATTCCAGCTTTGGAACAGACTGCCTAGGGATGTGGTGGAGTGAACATCCATGGAGGTATTCAAGAAATCTGTAGATGTGGCACTGAGGGACATGGTTTAGCGGGCATGGTGGAGATGGACTGGGATTGGAATTGATCTGACAGATTTTTTCCAATTGTAATGATCCCATGATGTAATGATTCTCAATACCTAAAGGGTGGGTTTCAAAAGGATGAGGCCAGGATCTTTTCAGTGGTGTCCATTTACATGACAAGGGGCAAAGTTCTATAAATGGAACACCGTAAACTCCATCTGAACGTCAGGAAAAACTTTGTTGTGAGAGTGACAGAGCATTGGAACAGGCTGCCCAGGGAGTTTTGTGATGTCTCCTTCTCTGGAAACACTCAGAACAAGCCGGGGAAAGCCCGGATGCTTTCCTGGGTAACCTCTTGCTGGGAACCTCCTTTAGCAGGGGTGTTGGAATGGATGATCTCCAGAGGTCCCTTCCAACCCCAGTGATTGTGTGAGTGTGATTTTTGCAACAGAGTAATGACCTTTCAGGACTGGTTTGTAAAACGTACGTCTTCCACCTGTCTGGGCATTATTTTGTAAATTTCTCAGGTGCTTTTAGCTGAAAAAAATTTCTCAGTAATACATAAAATTTTCAAAATCTTTCCTTGTTGGCACAGTTTTTTCTCTGTAGTCACTGACTGGAACTTCGTAACTCCTGAAGGAGAAAATCATGCTCTGTGTGCAGAGCTCCAGAAATTCTTAATATTTGAATTTTTGATCTCACAACATTCTCAACAAGAGCAACAGTTAAGGATTTTGGGGTTTGAAACTGAATTATCTTCCTAGTAAAAAAAAAAGCGATAATATCTGGGAACATGTATGACTTAGAGTGGTTTCATTCTTAGAACTATAAGCACAATGTGCTTTTCTTTTAGCATTTTCTTTTTTTTTCTTCTTTTTTTTTTTTTTTTTTTTTTCCTGAAAAGCTAATCCTCATGAATAATAAGCAGTAGATGGAAATTGCAATTCTGTTAATCACTACCAAGTAAACAATGTTCAAAACCCAACATTTTATCAAATATAAAGTGAGATTTGTGAAAAGAATTAATTACAGCTTCTATTTTGCTTTTCTGAAATAAATGAAACTCTTCTTTCAAATTATATTACAAATTTGACACTTATTTCAGTTTCATTAATGTACTTGCTACTGGTCATCTATGACTAAGTCATTGTCCTTTTCATTGCAGCCAAGTGTGCAACAGCTTTGTATGACATCAAGAGCTGTGTACAGATAAGGTGAACTATTTTATTGAGATGTATGTTTGCTGAAGTAAATAAACTAACTACTGCTCAAAGTGCAGGTGTATCAGGGTGTGATAGGAAAGAAAACAGGAAATAAAGCACTGGCTTATTTTCCATGGGGTAACTGAAATCTTTGTTATAAAAAGGTAATAGACTAGATCCACCCAGAGTTAATGGCAGTAAAGAAACTACATGAGAGCTTCTCTTAGAAAAGTACTCTAATAAATACAGTGAAAAACCAAATATCCAAGCATAAGACATTTTTTCCAGATATCAGGACGTAAATAATAATAAGACAGATTTTGCTTGCAGATAGTCCTGCACAACTGGGCACTAAGCTGAAGCACAAAATTAAGCTAAAGAGTAAAACTGAATATGAGTGTTGTGAATGGTCTTTCCCAGGCAAAAACAAACAAACAAACAAACAAACAAAAAACAAACAATCAAAAAGAAACCTCGAATAAATAAAAATGAATTGTACTACTCAAATAGTAATAAAACTACTCACATTGGATAAATACTACTTGCATTAATTTTTTTTTTTTTTTTTTTTTTTTTTTTTTTTTTTTTTTTTTCATCACAGGTTAGTGTTTGGATTGGAAGAACACTTCCTCAGAGAAGTGAGTCCAGATAGGACTAAGTTCTGTATAAACAGCATTTTTCATAGTAGAATCAGCTAATTAATCAGTAATATGTAATTACATGGCTACATAAGGCAACAATCTGAATTTTTTTCTCATGGATGACTGTAAATGCTATTTGCAATAGCTTTGGAAGTAGAATAAGGAATTCACAAAAGGCAAGGAAGTTTATGAGACAATAAAGTTTAATTGCTTCTATTCCATAAGATTAACAAATAGCCATGTAGAAGCACTAAACAGTAGGGTTTGCAGATCTTCTTAGCTATAGTAGTATCTACATTGCAAAGTCAGTTACTGCAGACATGCTTTAGACTGGCTTTCTAAAAGGTACCAATTTACAAAAGCTCAAATTTTTGCTTTTTAGCATAAGGATAGAGTCACCAGGTTTTTATGCCCCAGCTTTCTCTTGCTTTGTGTTAGCCGTATTGTTACTGCGCAACTCTTTTCTGACTGCTGTTATAGTCTTGAGATACCAAATTAATTGAGATACCAAAAACATTTTTGTTCTTTCTTTCTGTCACATAAATAAAAACATCTTCCTGTGATTTAGCTTTTGATGACATTGGTGAGGTTATACCTTGTAGTAAGATCAGCAGCACTTGTGCTTCAGCTTTAATTAAAACTTTAATTAGATGAAAGAAGTGAATATAATTCCTGTTCAAAAATAAACAATTGATAACCATTTGGACTTAAAAAAAAAAAAAAAAAAAAAAAAAAAAAAGAGAGAGAGAAAAAGAAAAAAAGGAGATTTTGAAATGCATTTGTATTTGACAACATAGGAAGAGGATGTTACTACACTGTAACTGTATTTGAATGAACTGATTTAAAGGACATTCCAGTGGCAGAGTTTGTTTGGCCAAGTCACTGCTTTGCCAAACATTCACTGAAATGTTTCCTAACAGTATGAAACAATAGACTTTAATGTTTTTTTAGCAGATGCACTTGACATCCAAATATAGCAACTTACTGTGCTATTGTCTTGCAAAGCAGTTACTGTGATTGGTAGAGTAGAGGAGAATGCCATCAATTATAAGTAGTTCCATGCTTTTTTTCCAAATGTGCCTGAACAACTCATGTTTTCACTGTTGTTGTCAATATGTAGGTCACCTGCATCAAAATTACACCTAGAAATGAAATTCTACCTTGAATTTTGTTTGAGGTATTCCATAGCCTTATGGTATTCTTCATTTCTTCGATGGAGCATCTCCAACTAACACTGGGAGATTTCAGAATACTTTTGTAGTGACAGTCCTTCGCAACAATGCCAAAGTTCATTTTCTTGTTTGCCTGGATAAATGAAGTATTGCATTGATTGACATAAACCTAAATAAATTCAGTGGCTCCTTCAATTTCTACTTGGGTAGCTAAGTACTTCACTCACCAGCTAGTGCTATTTCTGTTCTTATCTCTCTACTCTTCTTTTCTCATGTTCTGCCATTAGAAAACTATCTGAAAAGCTTCCACATGAGAAATTTTTATATTTGTGAACTTTATGTTTGTGTTTTTATTCAGTCAAGTAAAAAACAGTTTTCAATTTTAACTAGTAGATAAAGTCGGATGCAGAAAGGATTTTCTGAGAAATGTCTAGATCTTGTATCAGCTGTTCTATAAGCAAAAGAAGCAGCAAACATATAAACAGAAATCCTAAGTGTGATCTTGAATGTCTCTACAGACTTCAGGATCGTGTGGAGGATGTCCTCTGAGCAGGGATGGCATGTATAAAGTACAGTGTAGAAAGTATAGTAAAGTATAGCAAAGTATACTTTTCTGAAAGAGTAAAATTTATCCCAAATTCACTTTAGAACAGAAGCTGAGCATGATCTTTATTAATCATTAGGTCAGCCTGATGGTTGGACTAGATGATCTTGAAGTTATTTTCCATTCTACACGATTCCATGATTCAAAGATTCTGTGATTCTAATGCTAACTGCAAGCATCTACTAGTCTTGCTACTCCTTCATGAACCTCACAGCAATGAAACAGTTGAAATAAATGAGTAATTCTCTAGCCTTTAGCAGTTGCTTTTGATTTCAATGAGTACGCCCTAAAGATTTTTAAATACACGTATCGATGATTTATGTTGCTAAAATATCTTTTCAATCACAGAACTATAGAACTGTTTGAATCAAAGCTAAGGTTTTTTATCTGAGTATCTCCTTTCAGAATAGAAGTCAGGTGCCATAGAAAAAGGTAAGGAACTTTCCGTACTCAAATTATTTCTCTTAAGTTAGGGATGTTCCTTTTCCTGGAAAAGCTAACAGATGCTCTATAACTGAGAGAGGAATTTCAACATTTCCACTATTTAAAACTCAAGTTTAAACATTAGATATTTTTAACTCTATTTGAATCTGTCTCTAAGTGCTTCTTCATTTAGCACTTCACTACTGTCTTAATTTTCTACTTAATCTTTTGGGTTTGTGTATCTTTATGCTAAACGTACTGTTTTCTAGCCTTTGTCTTCCACTCTAGATATACTCAAAAAAGACAGCCTGATAGAATTTCAGACACAGATTTTGATTTCCAGAAATTTTTTGCAGAGAGTAATTTCATTTATTCCAGCTTTTATATGTAATATAAGCACAGGGAGAGTACTGAGACGATAAGTGCTTTTCAGGATGATTGTGAGATACCTAGATCTTATGTGCATGTATCAAAAACTGATTTATTCTCATCTTCCTGTATCTTACATGTTAAATGAGCAGTGTTCAGCTATGCTCAGTTACAACTTACAGGTAAATCTGTCTGTCAGGCTTTGATTATTACAAATGCCAATAGCTACTCTAGCTGTATTTCTTATCGCTTCTTTTACTTTGCTGTTGTACTGTACTGCTTTTCTTGCATATTTGACAGACTTCCAATTCTGACTTGAAAATCACTGCATTTTTAGGAGAAGCAGGAAGAGTGAACGGTCTATTTCTGCTTCTTGAAAAGATGCTTTGTGCTGACTTGTAAAGACTAGAGTAGCCCTGCTTTCTACTTCTAACAGAAATAATGATTCTTTCTCTTTCTAGTCTCCCAATAGGCCTCTCAATTTACCACTCTGTACTTGACCCCAATCAAAGTAATGTGTTCACTGCAGTTATCATGAAGTATCATGAAGTGGTGTTAACCCCATGGAGTCAGAGGGCTGCACTCAACCAAAAAAAAAAAAAAAAAAAAAAAAAATCTGTTTCTCTGTAGTCTCATTCTCTGAATATGGCTAATTTATTTTAAGATGCATTAGACCTTCACAGCTCTTTCAACTTACTACAGTTGTTTGATAACCCAGTGAGTGCATGCATGCATGCATGTGTGCATGTGAGTGTATGTTTGTCGTCCTGGAGGACTAATATATGACAAAAAGACTGCATAAAAATCTTGATATTGATGACCAGTGGACCTGATGTCTAAAGTCTGCTAACTAGGATTTTTATTTTTAGAAGGGTGAAAAGATCCTGTTTTTTTTTTTTTTGTTTTTTTTTTTAAAGGAATTTTACCTTTAAATGACTTTAAAAAGCAAAATTCTGTTTACCCAATAAAGGCTTTAGGGCATGAGCATTTGTTGATATTCCACCACATAGTAAGCTGGAGTAATTGTTTGGTAGAGTTGCTTTCTAATATTCAGGGCTTTTGGTTTCTGTCAATCTCTACCGAGACTGCATCAAAAATGTGAATTATATTTTTTATTAAATTTGGCTTAATTGATGAAATACTAATTATCTTTTCTTCAAAAGCTAGTAAGAACTAAATGAATAATTTCAGACAAAGCAGCATTTTGTACGAAGTCTTGTATTTACCTGAGCTATCCATTACTGAGGATAAAATAATACTACATTTCTATTATCCAAACCTCATTTGAGCTTCCTTGTATTGGAGAGAAAATTCTGAGTACAAATTGTGAATCTTACTTCTTGTTCACACTAATTTACTGTAACATGCCCTAATTTTCCATAAAACAGTAAAGGAGCAAAGTAAAATATAAGTCAATTGTCATTACATAGTCTCAATGACTCTTTTTTTAGTAAGTCATCACAATCTATTTTAGGCATCAAGTTATGCCTAAACTAATTTTCGCATATTCCTAACTTCAATACATGTATTAAGGAGTGGCCACTTTTGATGTATGCAATGGTAATTACTGTAATGTTATTCATACTAGCTGCTGCTTTATATTGATCAGGCTGGTAAACTACTGGATACATCTAGAACATTCATTGTTCTAGAACAATGGAACAGTTATTTAAAATGTGACATGGAAGCCTCCAAATATTCCCTCTCTCCACCCCAGCCATTGGTACATTAAGAAAAATTGCAGGCTGAATACTGTAAGACACTGAAATCATGCAGAACTTTTTCTATTTTTACATGAAAATGATGTGCAGTAAGTATAGTTGTGTGATGCTGTTCTTAATAATCCACTTGCTTACTTTTATCTGAAATGAGATTTCTTGTCTTCAGTGTACCATCTGTATTCCTTTTCTATGGCCTTCACTCTTTAGGGTCCAGCACTTCTCTTCCTGCATTTTTCTTGGAAAGAATGAAAGCATCTTTAGGCGTATAACAAAAGTTTGTCCTAATGCTGTTTACCTTGCCTGGAAAAACTGCTGTTTTCATGTGACCTGGGGGAAGTAAAAAAACATATTTAAAGCTGATGCTTCTCTTCCAATGCTATTTCTTTTTAACAAATCACAACATGTGGGACTCCTATTAGTGATCTCATAGCTGTAGTCCTCTATAAACACATATGGCCATGAAAAACAGTCATCTTTCACACAGAAAGCTGGATTATGCTGTAATGGTACATCAAAGCAGAATCAGATGAATCAGTAAGGTACCACTTGATAAAAAACACATAGTTTTAGATATTTCCCTCTGAGAAAGTGTCAAACCAAATGAGTAAATCCAGAAGAGAAGAATAATTTTCAGATGAACGGTAGATATGACCAAAAGGAAAAGCTGAACACTTTGTTTTCTGTCTAAAGAAGCATGGGAACATAGGTACTTCACACACAGACACAATGGTCTCCAGCAGAAGTTAAATGGTCTGCATTCCATGAGCATGAAGGATAGGATAAGAGCTATTGTTGGTGGAAAAAAAAAAGAAAAAAAAAAAAAAGATTTAAATTGGACATTAGGATAGCTTTCTTCATGATAGATAAAACAGCACTCAAAAATTATTTCAGGATGACATATGTAGAGTTCCTCTAAGAATAATTTGGACAAACACTCATTGGGAATGAAACCAGTATTGCTGAGTTTGCCTTACACAGTGGGACTGACTAGATCATCTTTAAATTTCCATTTCAACCTTATCATTCTGTGACAGTAGATTTCATAAGTGAGCAGTGTATTTTTAATAAGGAAAAGCATATCTTTTTTTATACAGTATCTGTTTACATGACAGTGAACAAAGTTATTTCTGTGTCTTCACCAACACAATTAATTACATTTAGTAATTTTAGGCTTGGGACAGAGACGTTTCTTTAAAGATTGAAGTTTATGGCAGAGTTTTTTGAATGTCTTTTGTGCTGATTTTTGGTGGAAAAAAAACAGTAAATTATAAAATTAGCTGGAGTTTGGTAATATATAACACATTACACTAATATCACACAATCTATTAGCACTTACCAGTGTCTCTTAGCTGCTACCAGCTCTAGAAAGATTTGAAGTAATAATGATCCAATGCTCTGGTGTTCCCTACTCTCTCTGACTATAGCAGCCAGCCTTTTTGGATAAGGAAGGACATCTGCATGGAATTAGGCAAACAGTAACCACTAGTGAGCATTTGAGAACTGAAATACTGAAGACAATACTGGTTGTCATCAATCCAGTTTAGAGATTTCCTTTTAAGTGCCTAAACATAAAAAATGAACTGGCTGGAATACCTTCACTCCACTTAGGAAATGATCACTATATCATTAAACATAGATTAGATTAGATAGATTAGATTAGATTAATTGATTTTGAGATCAGAACAAATGGCTATCCCGACTAAATTCTCTTCTATACAGAGAAGCCTTGATCTTATATTTAGACATAGCACTTAACAAGGATGGTACCATAAGACTCTGGCAATAAACACTGCTTCATTAGCATGAACTTGTAAGTATATGGTGCTCTCAGTGTGCTTTCAAGAAATAGAGTGGTCATTAGTATTCTAGTAGAAATCACATTGCTTTGATATAATTGAATTCTCCTCTTCTACACTTCAGTTTCACATACGATAATTAAGCACCAAGACCTAAAATTTAAATAACATTTCTTATTTATGTGCTGTGTTTGCTTTTTATTTGCCAGGTGACATTTCAATTAGAGCTCTAACTATCTCTACCAGTGAGATTTTCTCGTCTCTACTAGCTAGGTTGTTATAATTAATGTCCAATTATATATATATATAGAAAAACTGTCAAATAACATGAGACTGAGTCACGAGTCAACCTATGCAATATGGCTAATGGTTCATAAGTGCAAAGCAAGATCACTGGGTGCACATGTATCAAAGATGTAAGAATGTGCAAGACAAAAATCCCATTACAACCCAAAGGCTCTGCCTGCTAATGAATAGTGTAAACATATGGCTAGTTAAAAGCATTGGTGACCTAGACTCATCCACGTTTCCTTGAACAAAAGCTTTCCTTAATACAAGCTTGCAGCATGATATCTGAAGCTAAAAGGGTTATGCCAAAATTGTTTGTTGGGAAAAATAAAATAATTGCTGCCATCCGGAACTAGCAAGCTAGTGTTAAATACAGAATGAAAGACAGCTTACATCCACTTTGACCCAGCCAGCCTTCCTTCTCTCTTTCAGAGCAAACCAGGGCCATTTTCCCATTTTTCTTGGAAAGTAAGCATTGGCTTCTCTCTTTGGAGAGATTTGTCCTAAACCAAGCTTTCTTTCTGTATCCAACTTCTTGTGTTCTATTTCTATTTAACATTGGAATGCAAAAAGTTGCAATAACTTGACTTTTTCATAAGCCTTCTGATGATTTCTTTTGCAGTTCATTTGATACCAAAACTTGAACAAACTTTGAAAAAAAATAACCTCAGGCAGTTTTCCTTATCTCTTCTTTTCATATCCAGTCTGCACTAAGTAGTTTTCTTTTATGATGTCAGATGGAAATTTTCATGGTTGTAACCTGCTGGGTTAAATATCATCCTTTACAATTGAAGTATTTTCTGTTTAGTGTTTGAGAACATTTACATTTCCTACTTTTTACGTCAAAGAAATAACACTATTTCTCTCAAATATGATTAATCCAGTTCAGTTTTAATATTTCTTTGGCCTTGGGATATTTTACAAAAAATGTAACAACTTCATACTGTGTAGGCAAATGCAAAGAACATATTGGTTAAGATTAGTGAAGATCAGCAAGACCAGCCACTGCTGACAGAACACAAAGTTACTGGGAGCCTTTGAAGTCTCATTGTCTGGATTTGCAAAAAAAGAGAGCATTTGTTGTTTACAAGAAGAGCAGCTGAATGCCTGAAAAAACTAGTCTTTCTAGCATTTGTATGCTTTAGGCCCTTTTCTAAACAGAGAATTTTCTTTGGCTTTGTTAAAGTAACCCCAGGGCTTATCTACATAGGTGTGTTTGTGAGGAATAAGCTAGGATATGAATTTTTAAGTGTCACAGCTGGCTTCCACAGAAAGGATACACTGGGGTATAAGTGCCTTGCTGTAGTTAAGGTTCATCAACCAGCAAAAGAACCATCTTTTTCTGCATTTTGCATCTCTGCAGTTAATTCCTTGTCAAAAGTTTCTGTTCTTTGAGTTTTTCTTTATTTCACAGCTATTTCAATTGCTTTGTTATCTTTCCTTACAAACTTTTTTCCATTATCATCTGCATACCTCAGGTGCAACTACAATACAATGATAATAATACAATAAGCTGTTTTTGACTTCTGAGGCAGCTTGTATGATTCTGCATTTATATATTTTGTGCTAAAAAGGAGGATTTAAAATTTATTCCCCTCAGGTGCTATAAAGATATTAGTAACTCCAATCTAAAACTCTTTTAAATTCCGTTCCTTGAATGTATCTGCCTGCTTAGTGTTGACCCCTGAAGTAAAGAAAGTATCACAGTGAAAACTGATTGAATGTTCCCAGTTTTGCTCCTTCAGAGTTTAATGGAAAATGTGACATTCACAATTGTCGACAGGGCGCTCAAATGCTTCAGCTGGGATATACTCAATTTTTAAAGAAGTGGAAGCAAATGCCAACTTTCTACTTTTTTTTTCTATTTTTGCTGCAAATTTGCTGATGGAAGATGAAGGTATAGTAGGAAATTTATGGAAATTACAGCAGTATGTGGACGATTCATTTTTGTTATCCCACTCATTTTTTCAATGTAGAAATGAATAAATCCCTGCCATCATTTTCTCTCCCTCACCTGTGGGTAAGCTTACAAAACATTCAAAATACTGAACTCCCTAGGTATTCAATATTGTGCAACAGAGAGAATTTTTGATTTCATTATTTTCTCTACTTAATAGGATTTTTTCCACTTCATGTGGGGATTAACTTTGCTGTGTACTTCTGCAGATGTCTGATTATCTGATAGCATACCAGAGAAGCTCAAAATCTGCTGCCTATTGTTGGATCACTGGGAATGGGAGAAGCCTATGTTTTTGTGGTGGCATAATGTCAACTCCAGTTAAAAATTTATTCAAATAATGAATAAGTGCATCTGGTCAATGACCACTTACCAGGCAATAAGTAGTACTAAGGAAGGGAGGAAACCATAAAGAACAAACAGGAACACAGACATGACAATCACAGAATCACCAAGGTTGGAAAAGACCTTCAAGATCATCCAGTCTAACCATCCATCAATCACCAATAGTTCTCACTAAACCATATCCCTCAACACAAAATCCAAATGTTCCTTGAACACCTCCAGGATCAGTGACTCCATCACCTCCCTGGGCAGCCCATTCCAGTGCCTGACCACTCTTTCAGAGAAGTAGTATTTTCTAAAGTCCAGCCTAAATCTCCCCTGGTGCAGCTGGAAGCCATTCTCTCTAGTTCTATCACTAGTTACATGAGAGAAGAGGCGGACCTCCAGCCCACTACAACCTCCCTTCAGGTAGTTACAGAGAGCAATAATGTCTTCCCTGAGCCTCCTCTTCTCCAGACAAAAAACATACAAAGACACAATAACAAGATAGGTTACTCACAGTCACATTAACTGATGGGCTACTGGGAAACTGAAAATGTCATTTGAAGGGAGCTCTGCCAGGATGTTCCAACTTGTGGGACTCTGGGATCCAAAATGGGATCCACCAAAGGGTGCTGAGGGAGCAGATGGAAGTGGCTGCCAAGCCTCTTTCCACTTTCTATCATTGTTCCTGGTCCATTGGAGAGGTACCAGAGGATTGGAGGCTTGCCAGTGTGATTCTCATCTACAAGAAGGCTTGTTAGAAGAATCTGGGCAAGTACAATTCTGTCAACCTTCCCTTGGTGCTGGGAAAGATTATGGAAACAGATAAGCTTGAGTGAGATCACACAGCATGTGCAGGACAACCTGGGGATCAGGCACAGCCAGCAGCAGTTCACAAAAGGCAGGTCCTGCTTGACCATCCTCAGTGACTGGGTGACTCACCTGGTGGTTGAGGGAAAGTCTGCCTAGACTTCAGCAAAGGCTTTGACACTGTCCCAACATTATTCTCCTGAGGAAGCTGACAGTTCATGGCTTGGACTTGCGTATTCTTTGCTGGATAAAGAATTGGCTGGAGGGCGAGGCCCAGGGGGTGGTGGAGAATGGAATTAAATCCAGCTGGTGACTATTCATAAGCAGTGTTTCCCAGGGGTTGATACTGGGGCTCATCCTGTTTTAGATCTAGCCATTTTGCACTGCATTTCTCCAACTCTTCCTTTCAGGAAGGTTAATGACAGTCTGTGGGGGAATTCATCTGCCCAGCAGGGTGAAAACACCACGAGCATGCATATACATTTGCTAGCAAACTTCAAGGTGGACCAGATGATAAGCTGGAGATCTGTGATTACTTAGGGCATCTCATTTTTTTAATAATGTGTCACACATGGTGGGGTGGTATGCTGTTACATCAGAAGAAGTAGGCATACATTGTCTTAGTCTGTACAGGTAGCTAGAGATTAAAACTACTGTCCATGATGACTTCATGATCTTTAATGATAACATAAATACTTTTATCAAAACTTATCTAAATAGGTGGCTGATGAAGAAAATCCCAGTTTGTCTTCTTTTGTGTTGAAGTCATTATAGGGTTTAATTCAAGGAGTGATTTCATCCGGTAGCTACCAGCTATTTGTGTTTGTTATGGCTAAATGATATCTGTTTTACAGTTACTCTAAATATGACAAACTGAAAGGACAGGCATATAGGACCTCTCACGAGAATGTGCACAGGGTGGGTTTTCCTCAGCTGTTTCAATTACTGTCTGCAAACTGGGTGCTATTCACTAAGAGACGCACTGAATAGGTAGAGGGGTAAGAGATCAGGAAAATGTGAACATGAAGAAATTGTCAAAAAAATAAAATGAAACAACAACAACAGCAAAAAATGCCTCAGCTTGAAGAAGCATGAAAGTACTGACACATGTTGTGCCAAGAAGTAAGATGGCCTTTTGTGGGTCAGCGTTGAAATTCAGGAGCTAATTTCTGGCAGTTGTTCATCCAAATATTTGAAAAAAACAAGAAACCAATCACTCATATTATTTCTGTCCTAGACACTGTGATATTTCTTCTCTTCTTTTTATTTTATTTTATTTTTTCCCCAGAGTTACATTTTCTTATAATTTATCCTTATTCTCTTCCATAAATGGCAATAGACAACTGTCATTGCTGGTTCATCTACCAATAGATAGTTATGCTTTCAGCACTTAGCAAATGGTACACTTGTGATTCTGCTTTTTTCTGCTGTATTTTCAGCTTTTACAGCTGTGAATGTGCTGGGGAGCAGCACGACTGTGACAGCCAGGAGGACTCCATGGTCATTTATTGCTGAGGCTTTGTCTTTGCAATGCTTGTGCACACCTGCAGGGACTCCTCTGTCTACTGGAACAAGGGGCTGATTGTGCTTCTCTGAGCCATGCAAGTGCTGTAGAAGGCTGGTAGTATTACACATCTGCTGAGGTAAACTTCTGCTTGCAAACAAACTGAAACTTCCAATTTTTATCATGGAGAGCTTTGATTAACTTGCTATCAGCAGTCATCAGTCTGAGTTGGCTTTTGAATGGTACCTGATGCACAAAAGATTATAACAGTTTCCAGACAGCTAATCTTTTGCAATCCATTGCACCTTATTCACTTTGAAAACCCATCCCCAATCATGAGAGAGCACGTGGCCAATTCTGCAAACAAACCTAAAAGTTTAATCAAAAGTGAGCCATACAGCAACAACAGAAAATAAACCTTGCACTTTCTACAGCTTCAATCTGAGATTGCTGCCTCTTCTTGTTCAGAAAAAAACAGATGTGAATGCTGTGTCTTGCCTTACTCGTGAAAGATGCCACAGACTCTGGACTGATGTATTAAAAGATGTGTGCACACTGCAGAGAAGCAAGGGGCACAAAAGCCAACAATAGCACAAACTGTAAACCTCAGAGAAAGAGACATCCTGCCTGAGCTACTCCCTATGGTCTGGGCATGAAGCTGGCCATCCAGACTGGGATCCAATGAAGCTACTGCACAAAATTAGTGTTTAAGCCCAGCTACTGGGGAAGTTCGCTTTGTACATTTATACATACACCTGAATGTTCTTTACTCAGAGGGCGGTGAGGCCCCAGCACAACTGCCCAGAGAAACAGTGGATGCCCCATCTCTGGAGATGCTCAAGGCCAAGCTGGATGGGGCCCTGTGTATTCTGATCTAGTGAGTGACAGGCAGCCCATGGCAGGGAGTTGGAACAGGATGGTCTTAGGGTTCCTTTCCACCCAAATCTTTCTGTGACACTATGATTCTATGTTCCCCAGTTGTTCTTTTCATTCATTCTTTTCAGGTAGAGAGGGAAGCAGGAATCTACCTGGTACTGTTCAGGTACTGTGTCTGCCTATGCTTATTTCTGTGATCAGGCACATGTACATATTCATGTGGCATGTATGTGTGTTTCTGTGCATGTGCCCACTGATAACACATGCTCTGGTAGGACCTGGGAACAAGAAGCTGTAGCAGCCTCACGTATGTGAAGCCTGCTGAATCCTGTCTCATTTCCCCTAACATAACATGTGCATGCCCTAGATACTAAAAGATACTAAAAATTTGTGATCAAATAAACATATTCTTATCTTCTTCATCCTTAGTTTGCTCTGTGTTCTTTTTTTTTTTTTTTTTCAGTCTTGATATGATAGAAATGTGCTCAGCACTTACCCATGCTATGCACATACCTTTGCTATGCAATCTCCATTGCAGTTTCAAAATCAAATATTCAAGCATTTTAAAGAAGGTTCAGGCTGCATATTGTTCTTGAAACCACTTTTGCCTTCTTTTTCACTGTTGCAATCTAATTTTTCTAAGAACAGCTGGTGAGGTAGAGTTTTTTTGTTCCATTGGAGATTGGACTAAGCTCTCCACAAAAAAAACCTGAACTGCTGAGAGGAAGGTTGCTGATACACTGATAGAAAAAAAAGGTGGAGAACATGCAAAGTGCCCAGAGGTTAAAACAATCCCTTGACTGCCTTTCTCTTTCCCAGGCTTCAGCCTTTGCTCCCAGGTCCTGAAGCTTTCATCCCGCACTGCAGCAGTCTCTCACCTTCAATACATTTAAATTGAAGTGAAATGGCCCAGAATGACATGCTACAATTGCAGACTTCCACTTAGTGCTTTCATGCTTTACCAGTCTCTTTCAAAGAAAAGCTTTTCAAATACAAAAACTATGCTTCAGCCTGCCCATGGCATTTTTTTCCATTTATTTTCCCTCTGTTCCACTGCATGACAACAGCCTCCGCCCAGCACTGCTCTTTATCTCTTTTTTTTTCCCATGGTTTAGATGACCCGGTGTTTGAGCTTGGTCTTATGCCACTGTCACTAGGTTGCATTAAAACAAATGACTATTATCAGTCAAAGAAGGCAGTCAAGGAAGTTTTAAATGGTTATTTCTGGTAGCTTTTCCCCTTGTCTGTGCTACAATCCTGTAGTCTTACTAAGGCAAATCTTCAGTGATGCAGAGCACAATTACACAACTGTACATTGGTGTATATCTACAGCTAAGGAAAATCAAATTAGTATTTAGGTCTTTGAAATATATGGATGAGCAGCTTGATTTGAAGCAATCAGGCACGCAAGTTTCAAGCATTTATTATTGTCTTTGGCTTCTCTGTTTTGATGGATTGTATTTTACGTTAAGAAGTGTAATTTTTTCATACTCAGATCCATTTTGCTTGTGTACTAAAATTGTGTTGCATAATAGAAACCTCAACTGTTGCACTTAGTGTCATTCAAATAATATTGACAAGATAAAAGCTTTTACATACAGACAGAAAATATATTTTAGAGTTTATCAAAAGGAAACTAGACTTCATGTTCTCTTGTACAGCACAGTACCTGTGCCATTGTGATAAGTTATGTTCTAAGTCACAGTGGCTGTCCCAAGACTTACTGTAAATTTATAGTTTTTAAAATATTGTTTCTATCTTCTTCAATTCTTATTAATAGCTTGAGAGGAAATACATAAACCTTTGTTTTTAATATTATATTCACAGATTATAGCTGTCCTCTAATATGTTACAATTGTTATAGATTCCCGTGACAAAACCAGACAGAGTCTAGTTTGATAAAGGGATCGCTTTATTTAATTAAGCAAGGCGGTAAAGTGAGCAAAACAGCGCTGGGCGCCGAGGGGAGCGTACACTCCACCAGGGTCGCGATTTGAACAAGGGATTGACTCTGTACTTATACAGTTCTCATCTCCTGCAGACATTCCAGCCATTCTTGCATTGATACAGTTCTTATCTCCTGCATACGTTCCAGTGATTCTTGCATTGATACAATTCTTATCTCCTGCATACGTTCCAGCGGTCGCACAGGTTGTTGCTGTGGTCGTAGCTGTTTTGCTGGCGGATTCATTTTCCAGCCTCCTGATGGTTGTGGGGGTGAAAGTCAGTAGTCTTTTCCATTTGGTTATTGTCTAGCGGCTTATGTGCCCCGGGCCTGCAACCTCTTAGTTTCCGTCGTTTACAACATTATTTACATTCCCAGACACCTGAGAAAGCACCATTGAGTTTTGATTTGACTAACAAACTTAATCCTTATCTATCACAACAATATAATCATTTTTCTTTATTTTTTTAGCTTTTCTTGTTCTGTTGTTTTTTTGTTATTATTTAATCAAGTTACAGATGTATTTTTTTTTTTCTTTTTTTGCAAGCAACTGTAAGACAATTTGGAGCTTTTCATGATTTAGTAACGATCATCTGTCATTCCTTCTTTAGTCAAGTTCTATAGAATAAGTATATGTTTTCTTCATTAGACCTTTTGCAACAATGACTAGAAAATTATCCTTTGTGAGATACAAAGGTAACTGTGGTCATCTATGACTTTGGGGAGCAGGAGGGAGGCACAATTCTCTCCTTGCCTCCCGCCATCTACAACACAGCTTCCTTATGTGAAGAAAATATATACTAATTAATTAATATGCACTAATATGTACTGTTCCTATTCTAAGGGACTTGTATATCCACTGAAGTTGTGGATATGAGATTTCTCTGTGCATTCCCACAATTGTCAGTTATTTAAAAACTAGGAAAATACATTCCCGACATTTTTAAAATCTCTCCTGTATTCTGTATCTTCCAATGCTACAAAAATTATTCATTTGTGACTTGTGCAGGCAGTGTAATTAAGAGTGCTGTGTGGCAAAAAGATGATTCATTTGGGTCACGTACAGAAGAATGAAAGACAACCAATGCATATTCTTTCAGTTCTAGCAGAACTTGTACTTTCTCCTCCAGAGTTCCTAATTGAGCAGTGATCTGGCAAAAGAGATTGAGCTGGCTAGGTTTAAAGATCCACATTTCTCACCCAAATACTATTGGAACACTGCAGTCAAAATTGAACTTTAAAGGCAATATTGACAGTCCATTGGAGAGTGCTTATATATATATATATGTATAATTTAACGTGTATATATATATATATATATATATATATATATTTTAAACTAACTAATTCTTCTTGCTGCTGACTACTACAAATTTTGACAGTAACATGGAAAGCAAAAAAAGGAAAGAAAAAAAAAGAAAAAAAAAAAGGGAAAAAAAAATGGAAGGACCTGTTTTCTACCCACAGAATGAAAAGAAAAAAAAAAATTACAAATATCTACATCTTTGAAAAATAAGTTTGAAAGAGACCTGATCTGGTAAGATCTCACTGAATAGAAGTCTTTTTTCTTCAGCTGTGTCTTCAGTAAAACAGATATGATGATCTGTGAAAGAAGCTTAGGAAGTACAGCTCTGTCACATTCAGTTTTTTTTTCTGAAGATCTTTTAAGCTAGAGACTTACTGGAGTCGAATACTCAAATCCTCTCCTCAGACAGAATTTGCCACTTTCCACTTAAGATGCCAGTTCTCCACCACAGCACCATTATGAAATAACTGTATTAAATGTGTTGAAGTGCTTGGATGCTGTAGAGGTTGAGATACGTGCCACAGCTCAGCAGTTAGGATGGATATAATTCCCTTCTCACCAGGTGAACAGGCTTTGACCAGAACACTACAACCAAGACTTGGTGTGGAAATGCATTATTATATACCAAGTATGGCTGTTTCTCCCCACAATCAGTGTGCTGACACACATATCCCTCTGGCACATGCCTAGATCATGGAAGAGGTGTCCAGGAGTAAAATTAAGGGCTTTTTTGCATATAAAATCAGTTTGTCACAAGGGGGAGTGGGTAAGTAGGGCATGAAAATGTGGAAGAGAGAAAAACACATGTTCTTTACCTGAGTTTTTCCTCAAAGGAAGTGTACCTCTGAGAGTTCTTTCTCACAGAGGTTGTAAGCTGCATGGTTGTGCTGTCACTTGCGCAGCACAAGTGCTGTCACTTAATTCACAGAAGAGTGAATTTCTGTTCCTCTCAAGAGTGTTTTTCACATACTAGAAGACATTTTGTTGGCTAAGAACTGACTTGGGCCATATGAGAGTTAAAGGACCTGCAATCTGGGAAGGAGTTTAAGAAACAAGACAAGGATTAGGAATGCTGTTCAGACATAGTGGTTTTGAAAGAAGGAAAGAAAAGAAATATACAGCAACCTTCAAGTCACTAGGCCAAGCCTGTGACTTTCTCCAGGCCAGAAAGCTTTGAGATAAGCACCTTCATACTGCTGATAGTTGTGTTTTGGTTCTTTTACAAAAGAAGCTGGTCTGCATAATTTGCTTTTTGTGATTTTTCTTTTTCATCTGTATATACTCAAAAACATATGGAACTTCTAGAAGCAGTTACTTGCCTGAGACTTGTCTGTTTTTGGCCGAGATGGAGTTAATTCTCTTTAACATAGGCCATAAGGTCCTGTGATTTCCTTTTAGGAAAAAAAAAAGAACAAACAGTTGATAACACAGCCGTAGCTGAGCAGCACTCCACAGAACTATGATCATTTCACCTTCTATTGCTGCCCTGCCAAGAAGAGATTTGGAGGCACAAGGAGCTGGGAGGGGACAGAAACAAGAAAACTGACCTAAACTGAACAAAGGTATGTTATGTGTGTTCATATATAATCTTGAACATCTATAGCTCAGCTCTTCCTTTCTCCATTCTCTAATCTTCTAATAATAGAATCAAAGAATTTTTAGAGGTCATCTAATCCAACTTCCTTGCAATGAACAGGGACACCTACAGCTTGATTAGGTGCTCAGAGCCCAGTCCAGCCTGATCTTGACGTCTCTGGGGACATCCAATACCTCTCTGGACAACCTACGCAGTGCCTCACTACCCTTATTGTAAAAACCTTCTTCCTTATATCCAACCTAAATCTACCCTCTTTTAGTATGAAACCATTTCCCCTTGTTCTTTCACAACAGACCCTGCTAAAGAATCTGTCCCACAGTTTCTTACAGCTCCCCTTTAGACGCTGACACTATTAGCCACTATCAAGTCTCGCTGGAGCCGTCTGGACTCCAGGCTGAACAGCCTCAGTTCTCTCAGCTGTCCTTGTAGGAGAGATGTTTCACCTCTTGGATCATTTTCATGGCCTTCCTCTGGATGCAATCCAACAGGTCTGTGTCATTCCTGTACTGAGGACTCCACATCTGAGAGCGGAGTAAAAGGGCAGGATCATCTACCTCAACCTGCTGCCCACACTTCTTTTGATGCAGCTCAGGATAAGGTTGACTTTCGGGGCTGAGAGGGCACATTGCTGGCTCACGTCCAGCTTCCCATCCAACAATTTCCCAAGTTGTTTTCAGCACGCTGTCCTCCATCTTTACATCCCCAAGCTTGTACTGGTAGTGGGAGTTGCCATGACTCAGGTGCAGGATCTTGCACTTGGATTTGTTGAACATCATGATGTTCACCTTGGCCCACTGCTCAAGCCTGTCTAGGTCTCTCTGGATAGAATTCCATCCCTCGGGCATGTTGACCACACCCCACAACTTGCTGAGGGTGCATTTGATCCCTCTGTTGATGTCACTAGTATATTTGGATACTGAGTTTTGGTATGGAAGAGCAAGTCTTACCATGAAGAACTGCCTCACCATACTCAAAATGAGATTTCAGAGCATATCATGATGCAAGGGAGAGCGATCATGTTAGGTAAGAAAAAAAAGTTAAATTGTGAATGCTTTAATTATGTCTGGCACTGATAATCAAATTGTAGAAAAGCTTTGATCTTCCTGGTTCCCAAATAAACCCCAGTAGGCAGACACACTGTTGGTGCACCTGACTACTTGAGCTTAGTGAGAAAATGGAGCAAGCAAACAAGAGGATTACTTTGACCCTGCAGCATTTTTTCCCTTGCGTGCAGTTGCCAGTAGAACGGCACTGAGGCTGCTTCAAATGGATTGTCCACCAGAGTAACAACAGTGTCCAAGAGAAAATAATAAAACCAAAACACAACAAGACACATCAGATGCTCAGAACTCTGGATAAGCATACTCTAAAGGTTAAATAATGATTGCTTTTCTTTGGCTCTCAGGAAACAATCCATCCAAATTCCTAACAAAGCTGTCCAGGTGTCAGCTACATATTAGAGTTTTTCTCATCACTTTGTAGTACTTCAAAGGTGCAAGCCCTGCTCAGTGTTAAGGAAAGTTGGCTAATTACAATACTGAAGTAGAAATTGGTATCCCAAATTTTACTCTCGGTTTGCCAGGGAAATGTACTGTGGCCAACCCATGACACTGAATGTTTGCTAGTGATTCAGAAGTTACTGCAGGAGATGTAGGAGCAAGATGATGGTAACTTTCAGCTGGCCAAACACAATGATCTTGTGATATCTGAGATATTTTGGTGCTCTCTAGTTGCTACCAGGGAAGGACAGGTCTCCACCAGATGCTACTCACAGTCTCGTAGGAGTGCTAGAAAAAGCAACTGAAGCAAGAGCTTCATACAGGCAAAATTTCTGAGCAGAATTTAATTCCAGTGGAAAGGATTAATAGTGATCCATCCTTGAACTCAAGCTGGATTTATTTTCATGTATAACACACAGCTTATTGGGACAAGGTGGAGCTCTATCAGCATTTAACTCAAGTTCTCATAGACTGTTAATAGAATACTTTTAAGGGCCTTTTGCCTTAATGGGTTTTGCCAGGCCTGTGCAATACACAGTATTGCACATAAAATACAAGTGTGAGTCATCAGTGCTGTCCCTATGTAGTGGGCTCTGCTTCGTATTTGGTCCTTCAGAAAGAAAAATCTCCAGATACTTCCTGCAATTAAAATTCTGGTTTCTGTTCTTGGTTATTGAGCCTGAATGCTGAATTAGAACAGTTTGCACAGGTTTCCCAGTATTTTTCCATGTAGCTGTGTATGTCTGGCAAATCAGACTAGACCTTTTGCAAATAACATCACTGGAGAATACGGGTGGTGCTGTCAGAAAAAGTCAGAAATAAATCAACTTGGCTGGAATTGCCAGCCAGCTGAGATGCCAGCCTGTGGGTTTGCAGAGCTTCATTGTGAGCTGCGTGATGCTTTGCATGTGTACTGTTGCACTGTGCCATTGGTGATAAATTTGTAACATAATAAAATATATATGCTTTTTGTTTGTCTGTCTGTCTGCCAGCATTCTTCTTTAATAGAACATATAATTTAAAAAACAGCAACAATAGATAAACCCTCATTTGCACAGTGAAACAGAAAAAAAAACCACATTTATATAACTGTATATATATACAAAATAAGGAAAATGTTACTAGGCTTAAAAGAAACAAAGTAATATGGGTGGTAAACTATAAGCTGTTGTGTTGTTTGTTTATTCACCATACAGTGTCTTCCTGCAGTTAATTAGATTGCACATCCAGAACTCCTCAGCTCGTTTACATCAGCTGACTGACCCTTTCACACCACAGTTCAAATTTTAATTAGTGCTGAACTTGGATGACATTGTAATCTGCATTTAGCAAGCTGGCTTTCCAAAAATGCTGTAGTCTGCATGGTTTCTACTCCACTTCTGTTATGTATGGCATCTTAAAAAAGTATTTATGAAATCCATCATACTTAACAAAGTTAGATTGAATTGAATTTGACAAAAAAATGAGATGTTTTTGAGAATCTGGACAGAGGAATCTAGGGGAAAAAAACTACCCTGCCTGAAGGAGTTGTGAATTCTTGGTAAGACATAAAGTCCTTGAAGACAGGCCCAGGTAGTTCCCCATAAGCTTGCTTTGCATCTGCACCAGGCTAACAGAGCATGCTGCTCCATGCTGCTGGTCGGTGTCTTGCTAGCAGTCACAACAGCACAATCCCTCTTCCAAAACAGGAAATCTCAGGTTCTTTTAAATGCTCATTAAATGCTCAGTGTCCACAGGCAGTAAGACTCACTAGTACTTGTTTATAAGCATTATTCCTTGCACTGCAAGTTTATAACCACCCGATGGCTGTTGGTGTGCCAAGTGCAGAAATGCCATGGCATTGCACCAATACTCATTCTCGTGCAATCTCAGATGAATGAGAATCCATCGGACCAGCAAGGTCTGTTCTGCACGTTCTGTTCTCTGCTTGTCAGAGATCTCTACCAACACCAACCTCCAACAGAAATGTTCAGCTTTTAGCCACAGCTGTGGCTCTGCACTAATCTTACCTAATGCAATCACCAACACTCCAGCAGCGTTAACTTCCACAGCAGCAAAAATTGTCCTGCATTTCTGGAGATTAGCACTAGATGGCAATGCTCTGGTGATTAAAAAAGTTCTGCCTTTCTGAAATACAGCCTCACCACTGAGTGCTAAAATCAGCTTTTGGATTTATGGTGGTGGGGGGTGTTGCTGGTGCTGCTACATTTCTCGAGGCAGTACACTATCGTGGCAGGGAGACATCTGATTCTTACTAAGTACTTGTAACAACATCTGAGGGAGCCCTGGCTTCTTAGGCTACCTTGGACTTGGTATTTTACTGTGAAGAGAACAAGACACATGGAAGTGAGAGGAGCTGGCATGTAGAAGCAGGATGGGAAACAAGGTAGCATAGAATCACAGAGTCATAGAATCACCAAGGTTAGAAAAGACCAGTCCAATCATCCACCTAGCAGCAATATTTCCCCACTAAACCATCTTCCTTAGTACAACATCCAAATGTTTCCTGAACACCTCCAGGAACAGTGGGTCAGTCACCTCCTTGGGCAGCCCATTCCACTCTTTTACAGAATAATTTTTTCCTAATATCCAACCTGGACCTCTCCTGACATAACTTGAGATCATTCCCTCTCATCCTATTGCTAGTAACACGTAAGAGGATTCCAATCCCCTTTCAGGAGGTTGTAGAGAGTGATAAGGTCTCCCCTGAGTTTCCCCTTCTTCAGACTGAACAATCCCAGTTCCCTCTGTCACTCTCTATAGGACTATGTTCCAGACGCCTCACCAAATTTGTTGCCCTTCTCTGGACATACTCCAGGGCCTCTATGTTCTTCTTGTAGTGAGGGGCCCAAAACCGAATACAGTATTCGAGGTGTGGCTTCACCAGAGCTGAGTACAGAGGGTCGATCACTTCCCTGCTCCTGCCACACTATTTCTGATACAAGCTAGGATGTCATTCGCCTTCTTGACCACCTGGGCACACTGCTGGCTCATGTCAGCTGAGCATTGACCAGGTCCCTTTCCTCTACACAGTCTTCCAGCTACTCTGCACAAAGGCTGTAGCATCTCATTGAGTTGTTGTGGCCCAAGCGCAGGACTCAGCACTTGGTCTTGTTGAACTTCACCGCACTGTCCTCAACCCAGTGATCCAGCCTCTCCAGATCCCTCTGAAGATCCTTTCTTCCCCCACGCACATCAATGTAGTGTCATCAGCAGTGTATGGGAAAGTTCTGCATTTTGTAGTGCCCTTAAATTTTGACTAAGCTGTACTACATGGCACTAAAAGGGAAGGTATGATTTGGGGTCTGGAATTGGCTTTTCAGGAATAGCAGTTCTCCAAGGCACTCCTACCTTTTTCCTACCACCATCTGTAAGTGCTTACACATGTGGCAATGTGTAACCATCATGCTTCCCTTCACTAAGTTAGTATTTCCCTTCTTGATCTATGACTGTACAAACTGTATAAGTGACAGGTTTATGCACACTTTATTAAGTGATGATTTTCTTGGACCTTTCCAGAAGTTGCTGGAGTTTGCCTGCTCTCCTCAAAAAGGAGATTATACAACAACTAGACATTATTTTCATTTCCAACCTTAGCATTGCTGGTTTCACAGTTCACCAGCGTGTACCTCAAATATGACATCAAATAAAGTGATTAAGCACATGAAGATCAAGGCATTTGTGCCTCTGCTTTCCTTGGAATCATCACTGCCTTCCAGGGAGCCAGGAAGCCTCCTGCTTTGCTGAATGAAAAGAAGTCTTTCCACTAAAGCAGACATCTCTTAAATTGAACTGTTAAAATAAAAGAAGAAATTCATCCCATTAGCCTCCTCACGTAGTTCCCGGGAACTTCTCACCATGCTCAGGGATTGTTTTGTCCCTTTCCTCCTGTTTCAAAGCAGACTAAAACAAATGGAGAAACTTCACTTCTACTGATTCCAGATTGCTATAATATAGGTCCTTTGACCCAAACCAGCAAAGGGGTACTGGTGTGCCCTACTCAGATACATATGCAAACTTGTAAATAAATATTCAAGCACATCCAAGGATAGGAAAATCAAATAAGCACCATGGAGTATTTTATTAAATCAGAAAAGAAAAAGAAACAATAAAATAATATTTGCAAGAGGATTGTATTAATGCTGTAAATTGCATTCACACAAGCACTCAAGAGCTCTCTAAGTAAAATGGAAAACATTCTTTTCCCTTTTACTGACAGATAACTTTTAATTTTTTATGACTGGGCATTGAGATCGATATCAGCAAGCTTTACCTCCATTGCTTTGCATGTTGGAAAAACACAAATCCAGGAGATATACTGCTCCTCTGAAATTGCATTTCTGTTGGTAGTTTATGTTTCTGTAATTGTATTAAAACCACTTACATACATACAACATGATTCCACACATAGCGTTTGTAAAACAAGCTGTTTAAGCTGCAGCACTTTTTTGTATAAATATATTTATCAGGGCTAAATTGCTAGTCAGCATGAGTGCTATAGAGAAATGGTAACAAAGAAAAAGTACATAGATCTCCTTTCATTTGACATTTTCTTGTGTTTTAATCTAATGGTAATTTTTAAACTGATATACTCTTTAGTCAAAAGATCTGTGGACTTAGAAAAATCCTGTCATTGCTATTGTCAGATTAGGAGTGAGCAGCTTTGGTTCTACCCCAGTCCGTATACTCAGCTGAAGTACAGAGCAGCTACAGAAGTCACTTGGGACTCAGAGTTCAAAGGAGAAACACAATTATAATCAAAATTTCATGACCATTTTTAATTACCTGTATTCAAGACTGAACATCTCCCTTCTTCCTTCTGCAGTAATGTATGAACAACAAATTATGGCTCTTGCAAAGACTCCATTCTGATGTGCATTCTTGTCTTCTAAAAATGCTAGTGGTCTTTCCTCCTGTGGTACTGAGCATTTATGTGAACAAGGTCAAGAAGGTAGGTCATGAAGCAATAGACCCAAGTTGTGACATGAGAAATTCCAATTAGATAGAAGGAAAATCTTCTCCAGAGTGGAATCAGCCAAACACTGGAGTAGATGCCCAAATGAAATGTGGAGTCTTCAGCAATTGAAATATTTGATACTCATCTTAGGAAGGCTCTGAATTATCCAATCTGATTGGCCCTGCCATCAGCATAGACTTGGACAAGGCAGTCTCTAAAACTCCCTTTCTACTTCAATTAATATCTGTTTCTATGAGTCTAACTGGAGAAAAACTGGAAAAAAAAAGAAAAGGCAGAAATATTCCAACTTCTTCTGTACATGTGAAATGAGTTATTTGGGAATCTCACACTGTCCTGGAGCAAAAATAAATTCTTTCTTAATGTTGAAGCATCATATTGAGTTTCTATTTTATTTCATCCTATTTCATTTTTAGACGAATCTGTGGTCGGCTATTCCCAACCCAACTTTATCTCTTTTTAGTTATCTTCTTGTATCTGATTGCCTTTCAGGCTTTCCTACAGATGGTGGTACATCTTCTCCTGATGACTCTGCTTTGATGTCTGTGTTCCTGTGTTTGGAAACATCATAATCATTTATGAAGCTCAAGTCAGGAGACTTTAATCTCTCTGTGAAGAGTGCTGCATAGATTTGACAGATATAAGCTCAGAACCCTTCTTTCTTTGAACATGTGTGAGTGTAAATATTTTTCTTTAGCAGTAATAAGACCTGAAAAATCTAATGAAAGCAGCTTGGTTCACAGCTCCTCCTTTGTGAGGCTGTACTCCTCCAAAGCACTCTGACAATATTGTCCCTTTCCGCAAAGGCAATTTCTTACTTTGTGATCACTTGTTTTTTTGTTGTTGTTTGGTTTTTGTTTGTTTGTTTGTTTTTGTTTGTTTGTTTTTGGGACAACTCTTTCTTTCAGAATATGAAAGGATTACAGGATGGGCACCAGCTATTATGTTGCTTTCTTGCAGGAAACTGCAACAGCCTTGTTATAAAATGTTAATATTTTTTAAATCCCCAGATCCGACATTATATTCAGTATGAGATTTCTTCAGTGAACTGCTTTCCAGATCCTTGGCAAGTGTAATTTGCTCTTCCACTGTTGTGACCTGAGTATGAAGAAGCTGAAAACAGTTAAAGATTTCTGTCAGGAAGGCTGAGACAGAGGCATGCAGACAGGAGAAGAAATACAATGAAATTATCATTGATTATCACTAGCTGAACTGCAGATTGGAGGTACTCCTCCAGTTTGGCTACATGAACTAAAGGCCTCTGACACTTGGATTAAAGACTGTTATAAACAATCAGCTGTTTGTCCCTGCGACTTTTGGGATGTTTGAGTGTAGACTTATCAATCCAGAGGCCATCCAAAACATATATCTAGAAAGAAACTCTCTCTCTATATATAGATGTTATAATATCATTATAGTTTTAATAAGAAAGCTTAGTTTTCAATGAGAAATGGGAAGCTTTGAGGAGCTAACTTGCTATTGATGGTTCTTCATAGAAACATAGAATCATAGAATTGTTATGGTTGGAAAGGACCCTTGAACGTTATCTAGTTGAACTCACATGCAACAGGGACACCTACAGCTAGATCAGGCTGCTCGGAGCTCCAATCAGTCTGACTTCGAGTGATTCCAAGGACAGGACAGCTAACACCTCTCTGGGCAACCTGTTCCAGTGCCTCACCACTTTGACTGTAAAAGACTTTCTCCTTATATACAACCTAAATCTCCCCAATTTTTGAAAGTTTGAAACCATTTCCCCTTGTCCTGTCACAACAGGTTCTGCTGAAGAAATTTTCCCCTTCTTTTCGGTAGCACTTCTTTTGATACTGAAAGGCTGCTATCTAGTCTACCCGGAGCCTTCTCTTTGCCAGGCTGAACAGTCCCAGCTCTCTAGCCAGTCCTCGTAGGGGAGGTGTTCCATCCCTTGGATCATTTTGTGGCCCTCCTGTTTGTGCACTCCAGCAAGTCCATGTCTCTCCTGTACTAAAGACTCCAAATTTGGATGCAGTACAATAGAAGTCTCCCCAGGGCAGGATCACCTCTATTGCCTTTCTAGACTGCAAAGGCACTTTGATGGCACATGTCCAGCTTGCATCCACCAGTACCCCCAAGTGCTTTTCGTCAGGGCTGTGCTCAGTCCTTTCATCTCCTAGCTTCTATCACTAGCAGGGGTTACCCTGACCTTGGTGCAAAACTTTGCATATGGCATAGTTGAACCTCATGATGTTCAAATGAGCTCACTGCTCAAGCCTGTCTATGTCTATCTGAATGGCATCCAGTCCTGAGGGCATGTTGGCCACAGCCCCTAGCTTGGTATCATCCACAAACTTGCTGAGGTTGCACTCGACCCCACTGTTGATGTCAGTGATGAAGATATTAAAGAATTCTGGTCCCAACACTGACTCCTGGGGGACACCACTTGTCACTGATGTCCATCCAGACAGTGAGCCTCTGACCACTAGTCTCTGAGTTCAATCCTTCAGCCAGTTCTTTGTTCATCGAATATTCCAGCCATCAGATCCATATCTTTCCAATTTGGAGAGAAGGATGTTGTAGGGTACTATCTCAAAGGACTAATCAGCATCATATACTTTCATTCCTTCTCTTTTGTAAATACAATAACGGTGTAAATAGTTTTGAATAGTGCTGCAAACGATGACAGACCTAATGCAAGTACATTTTAAATTATGTTTCAGCTTTTTAATTCAGTGCTTCTACATTTTGAAACTATCTTGCAGCATACTAAGATTCCATCTCTCTGCAAAATGTTTCCCTTTCCAATATGTATTTTACATGTATTGTAGCTTATAAATCAGAAGCTACACTGGATTGGGTATGGAAATCCATAATGCGTAACTTAAAAAACCAGCAGTTTGCTTCCCTCAGACTCATTGTGAATGGCTTCTTTGATGTTATCTCAAATGTCTTTGTGTACTTCCAACATTGGAAGATTTGTTCGGAAGCTTGTGTTTTGTTAGTTTCATTTTTCTTCCTTTTCAGTTCTTTCTCCGTGTCAGGGTCTTTTGTTTCAAGCCTTGTGTGGCAGTGTCTTGTTCTTTCTGCTTCCACCTTTCAGAATGATGCCATTGACTGATACCTGATTATTTATTTTATATAAACAAGCAGTACCTGGAAGGCTGTTATGGAAAAAAATAATATAAATAAAATTACAGTGATGTCTTCTTGCTTCTAGCATACTTCACGTTTAAAGCCATTAAAAATGACCCAGGTTAATTTATTCTACAAAGTAGTGGGGAAACTCCCAAGATGACTTTGAACAAACTGTGTGTAGCCTTGAACATGAAAAAGGTTAACATAGGCTCTATATAGTTATTTATTTACTTACTTCCTTATGCTAAGGGTGTGTCTGACACCTTTTTGGTGCCAGCTTCTGTGCAGGAGATAAACTGGCTTGTGAAGACATACAGATGTTGTGACTGCAAGGGAATTTTAACAAGTTATTTTGTGATGAATCACAAACTACTATATTAAGTTGCCTTGACAAACTGAACTACTTCTACAGCTGTTATGAGGATGTCTAAACTCTGCTACAGCAGTCATTCAAAGGTCTATGTAAATGTTGGCCCACTAAGATAAAAGCTCAGCTTTAGTATCTGTTAACAACGGAGCACATTTTATTCGTTGGTTCAAGTTAATACTTTCTCTATATTCTGCAGAAGATACTTTTTAACATATTTAGACAGATATAACATATGGTGCTCTTGTGTTTTGAGCAACTGATTCCTTAGCAGTTCACATCTGTACCTGGATACTATCAGAGAATATATTCTGTATTTACCAGCATTGTTTTCTTTCTTCTGCCATCCCTTCTGTAGCTTTTGTTTGCTCGTTTCTCTCAGAAGTTTGTTTCTGATTCATGTCACCTACAGGCCACTTTTGTTTTAAATACTGAGAAACTCTAGAATGATGGTCAGATATGTAAAATGTGGAGAATAACAGCATTTTTTACATAATTAATCTGGTAGATAGAGAAAGAAAAAAACAGTTTCTATGTAGAAAACTAATTAGTATTTAATGAATAGTACTACTAATACTATGAATGTCAGAAGCAATATTTTACCTTCTCTATTTTAATTTTGAATGTCATCGACCAGAACAACACAAAAGTTTATCTTCTGAACCATGAAATTATTTCAAATTTATTCTTCTGATTTCCTTGTACAAACGAGATTGTTCAATGTAATGTCAATTAAAAAAAAAAAAAAAAAAAAAAAAAAAGATGTATTGCCATGTGTGTATATAGTAATAGTCATCCCTAAAAATAATCATCTCCTTATTTAAATTTTTGAAGGAAAGGGAAAGGAAAAAGGGAAGGAGAAAGGGAAGGGGAATGGAGATTGAGAAAGAAGAAAGGAAAAGGGAAGGAATGGGAAAGGGAAAGGGAAAAGGAAGGAAAAGGTAATGGGAAAGGGAAAATGAACAGAACTCTTGTCCCCCAGTCAATTAGAAAGAATATTTTTATCTTAGAATGAAGAGAGAGTTTGTGACAACATGACCTGTGTAAAATCAAGTACTGAAAGTAAGATGGCTGTCATGATTTGCTTAATTTTTATAACCCTCCTGGAGAGTCTCCAATTATTTAAGTGCTGATGCAAATATAGATCATGTTGCCTTTTTGGACAGATCTGTCTGTTTTTAAATGGATGTTTATGTTTAGTTTCCTATTTTTTCTTTTGTAGAAGTAAGTTTTCTCCTGGGCTTGAAGAAGGTATGAATTGCTTGCTATTTAGTTTAGGCAAAACCAGAGTTTGATTATTAGCTCTATTATTGAATTCTGGCATGCTTTTATTAGAATAACAAGTTTTAATATATTTCTGTAAAATACAAATCTTTTGTAACCTGATGTACTTGACATTTATGTGCTTCTGTAAAAGCTTTTGCATCTTGGACTGCTTAAACTGTATTTTAACAGGTTTTTGCTTCCGAGCATGTTTTAAAAAAAAAAAAAAAAAAAATCACAATTCATAGAAATGAAAGTACAGGCAACTAAGGTCTTCAGGTAGATGGATCACCTGAGGGATGATGGATATGCTAAAACATCTGTGCTAGTAGATTGAAGTAAATGAGTCATCCCCCCAGTGAACAAACTCTGCCTCTGATGAGTTCTCCTTTCTCTTGACAATAGCTCGCTGATGAGCAGTGCTGTGACACTGACTTCAATTTGGGCCCTTATTCGTATGGACCTCAAGTGAACTTAGGAAAATGGAAGATGATAGAAAATCCAAGAGCTTCTGTGTTTTTCTCTGTTTTCAGGTCAGGCTTTTGATACTTCAAGAAGTATTTATTCCACTGAAAAATAGAAGTTAACTGACCACCAGTTTCAGCTCAGAATGCAATTTCCTTGATGCTATAGTGAGTAAGGAAAGGACAAGATAAGGATTAACTCTTGTTTAGGAATGTAGGTAAGTGTAGTAGGCGTGGCGAGGAAACGGAATGTGACAGGGTCAGGTTCCCTGTGCTCTGAGCTTGCCAGGTGATGCCCTGTGATAGGACAGCAAGCATGCAAGGGGTGTAGACAAAGCAGGACAAGAATGTGGGTATTTAAGTGCCTGCTACATTCCAATAAACGCCATTTTGCTTCACCTATTCTGGGGGTCTGTGCAAGCGTTTGGCCCCGACCTGGTCAGGGTCGGTCTCGCTGGGTCGTGGCGCCCTCGGTTGGCAGAGGACGAACAACACGAAGAAGCAACAGTAAGCAGGATGTGTGGTCAGATAAGAAAAGGGCATCTGGAAACTCTGTTGACACAAGGAATGGGTCAGGATCGGATTACTTCTGTCAGAGACAATGGGTCTTCTCCCATGCAAAGGAGACCCCCACTGCTCATGGCTGGCGGGACCATATGTTGATAAGTCAGGAATGTAATGAATATGCATGTGAATTCCACTGATTGTGTATTCGTTCGGCCTACATCTGTACCAAGCTTCTTCCTTACGGTGTGCAAGTTTGGAGGAGCTATCCCCCTTGCACCCAGCTTGGCGCCAAATGCTGAATAAAACATACCTGCTTTATAACCTAACTCTGGGTTATAGAGTTTGATTTCGCGAGTCAATTTGGCATGCCAGATGGGACAATCTCTGTTCGGCTGCAGGACCGGCTGAGAGGGAGGACGCCTTTGGTGCACTCCGAGATTGCTCGGAAGGACTCCCCTACCTCATCCGATCACTGCGGGAGTAGACAAGGACCATCTATCAGCGGACCAGGTATGTTTAGGAAAGGAGGGGAACCCCGTAAGTCGTAAGGAGACGTCCTACGCAGGGTGGATAGCCTTTGTGCTGCCCCTGGGTTAGTGAGCTCACAGGTTTGGCAGGTTGCCGGCTGGGGTGGGTAGGCTCTGGCGAGCAGCTCCTTGGGGGAGCGCCCACAAATGGACCTTGTAAGTCGGACGCGGGGTAAGGGGACAGGATATAGTGGGTATCCTGTCAAATGGTTATTTGGTTGTAATAATGGAGCTATACCTTGTATACTTGTTGTTACCATCTGCTGTAAATGTTCAGTACTGTGTATCTGAATCAATACCATCAAAATATTTGATGAAGCCGGCGTTGTGTGAATGTGGTGTGAGTGAGACGTAGCTAAGCTACGGAGCAAGAGTGGAGTCTCCGATCCGCGGTTCCATGCTCCCGCGAGGGAAACGGCCAGAGACGGACAAAGCGAAAGTTGTCTTTTTCTGTTGTTTGTCCGTCCATACGGGTTTTCTGTTTACGGATTGTGATGGTGATGGGAATTTATACTTTATAAATTGGGAAGAGGGGCCTGAGGAAAGGTGTGCATTCCACCCTGAAAACGAGTGTTGCCCCATTCATATTATATGTTGTCTAGTGTGTGAAGAAATATATTGGGGTTGGTGGCATCATTTGTGTCCAGAGTGCCACCGTGAGTGGTGGACCGAGCATCACGGACTGGCGTGGGGAAATTTTAGAGTATTGAGAGTTACTTGTGGAAACCTTAGGGCAATAACAAACCAGTGAGACAACATGATGGGAGGGTCACAGGGAAAGGAAATACCTAAAAGAACACCCCTTGGATGTATTCTGGCACATTGGCGAGATACTGCAGGGGGACCTGGGGGCACTCTAAGTAAGAAAACTCTGATAAAATATTGTAATCAATGATGGTTAATGTATAAATTGGATGATGGGGAAAAGTGGCCCCTAAATGGTTGTTGAACTACAATACCATTCTGCAACCAATGCTATTTTTAAAACAGGAAGGTAAATGGGATGAAGCAGCATACGCTGATATGTTCTTTACCCTCAGGAATCATCCTGAATGGCAAAGAGAATGTGGGATGGGGGCACCACAAGATCCTCTAGTGTATGAATGGGGAATGAATATCAACTCATTTATGTAATATTGTGTTCCGTTTGCAAGGGGATGTGTGAGGGAGGTGGGTCAGTCAGTGCTTTTTCTGTGGTGAGGTGTTTATAACCAAATGACACAGATTATTTAGGGAAAGTTATATGGTATTAAGGGTATTTATGGAAACTGAAGAACTGTATGGTTACATTTGTGCATTTCGAAGGGAATGAGACAAACTGTTTTGATGGTAACTGCAAGTGTAAATGAGGGTACTAAGAGTGGAACAAAGGAAAAAGGGTTAAAGAGAAAGTGAGTTAATCCTTGCTGGTGTGAGAGCAACCCCTGCACCGTTCCCCCCGTGAGCAGTACTTGGTGTGGGAGAGAGAGCCTGGGACGGAGACTGCTGTTACTTGTGAAGGGGGAAGTGAGAATAGCCTCTGTAGAGGTCTAGGAAACCCGAAATCCCAGTGTTAGCACTGGAAGCCTCTGGGGAGGAGGAGGTAAAACTGAAATATGATGTTAGTAGTTTATGTAATGATGAGAGTTTGGAAAGTGAAAAGTTTGGGAAGGACACAGGCTGAGGAAGGCAAGGATGAGCAGGGTGTGACAGGGATGTAGAGGTGAGTGATATGAAGGAAAAACAAACAAAAACTGATTGAGAAACAGAGATAGTAAGGAAATTGGGAATAACAGCAGCTGTTACTGTCGCAGCACTAGAGTAGGGCGTAGGACCCAGCGATCCACTCAGAGAGAGTGGGGGCTGGAAGAGCCCAGGGAGGGCTCCGCCCCACTGCAATGAAAGTAATGTGTGAATTACTGAGAAAGAGGGAACCGCCTCTGGTTGCAAAAATGAAGGATGGGAATTTGGGAAGTTTACCCTAGCAGATCCACTGGTTAAATTACAGCTAAGGAAGCAGAATAAAGAGGTAAAGAGATTAAATTCAGTAGAGAAAATTAGAGCTAAGTGTCAAGCAAGACCAATTAATGGAAAATTTTAAGTTTGGCTTTAACACAAACTGGGAAAAGCAATGTTGTACCCATAGAAGTTAGGTAAATCCTAAATCAGGTATACACAGGATTGCAGGCATCAGAAATGCCTGGCAGAGCCAAAATGCAGCCCAATAAAAGTTAAGTTAAAGACGGGAGCCAGCCCAACCAGGGTAAAGCAGTGCCCTTTGAGGATACAAGACTGTAGGAGGATAAAAGAAATAATAGATAACTTTACGAATTTTGGATTATTAATTGGATAGAAATCCAAATAGAACACCCCGATCTTGCAAATGAAAAATTGGATGGCAAGAGTTATAGTTTGGTACAAGATTTGAGGGCAATTAATAGAAATGTTGATCTTTATTAACCAAGTAAAGGAATAAGTAGGTGGGGTTTACCGTTCTGGATTTGAAGTACACCTTTTTCTGCCTGGTTTTGCCAAAGAAAGTCTACAGTGTGTGGATACTACAGTAACAAAGGAGGACTGTGTACAGTGGACTGTGAGTTTGCTGAATTTCTTGACTTAAATGGCTATCGTTTCTCAACAGAAAGCAGAACTGATCAAAGAGAAGGAAGCAGTTTGCTGAACACCCAGAACACCAATGCAGAGCTACCTCCAAGCCAGCAGTGTGCACTGCATGGAGACTGTTTATGCCAGTTGGTCAGACCTACAGGAGGAACCATTGGACAATGCTGAGGACGGAAACAGCTTTGTGAGATGAGGAAACTGTAAGGCAGGACATGCAGTAACTGCTACTGACAAGGTAATTGAAGCAAAACCATTACCTGTGGGGACTTCTGCTCAGAAGGCTGAAATAACTGCCTTGACAAGAACTAAATATGTTTTTGGGGTGGTATCCACTCATGGTACCATCTGGAAAGCGAGGTTTTCTTACACACATGGAAAACAAATTCAGTATGATGAAAATCTACCAAAGAGCGGCGTGGCTGTTATACATTGTAAAGGACAGCAGAAGAGTGACACTGTACAGGCAACTGGGAATATGATGGTGGATCAGGTGGCAAAACAGGCAGCTGAAGGAAAAGAAATTGGTGAACTGGCTTTAATTCCAGACAGTAAACTTAAAATATTTGAACCTTAATCAGAACCTATAAGGTATTATAGACAGGACAGGAATTTATTGATTTAAAAGGGAAGAGAGCAAACTGACAGGTGGGTGCATACCCAGATGGACACATTATTGTGCTCTTTATTATTTTATAGAAATTGGTTCTAAGGGAACAGAATAAAACATATGGGGGTACAGACATCAGAAAGTAACTGTACAATCCTAGTACCAGGGACAGGGTACAAGTGGGGCTTGTTGGGAAAGGGAATCTTTTAGGACAACAATTGTAAATTGATTTTTTTCAGAACTGCCAGGAAAAAGGAGGGTTTCAGTATATGCTAGTTCTAACAAATACCCTTTTCAGGGTGACCAGAAGTATTCCCTTGCAGGACCAATAAAGCCAAAGAAATAACCAAGGTATTGCTGCAGGAGATTATACCAAGGTTTGGATGTCCTGCAACAATACCCTTCAACCAGGGAACTCACTTTATTGCAGAGATTGTCTAATAGGTCAGTAAGCATTGGGAATACATTGGAATTAAATCACAGGTTGTAAAACTGGCTCAGGAAGCTGGATTATCCTGGCCACAGTTGTTGCCTTTGGCTCTCCTTAGGAAACCTAGAGCCAAAGAGGGGTTAAGTCTTTCAAAATACTGTACAAAAGGCCTTATGTTGTACAAACAGGATCTCTACCCAGGTAGGGAGTGAAATACTGAGTATGTGGTAAGCCTACAAGAATAGCTTCAGGAAATAGAGAAACTGGTTCTGGGAACTAGAGCCCAAGGCCTTGATGGCGTGATCCCTCAAGTACAATGGGAACTGAAGTCAGCTGGACCCTTAAAATTGTGAATCCAAAGACAGTAATATGGACTCTTATGATTGTTAGAAATGTTAATTTGATTAAGTGCAGCATTTGATGTAAATGCTTATATATCTCTTGTGGAAAACATCATTGCAAAGTATACTTATATCAGTAATTGTTTGGTATGTGGGCTCTGTATATAGGTGTATATATGTATATTTTGTCATACACATTGCAAGAAGATCCTGCACAAGATCAAACCAGAGAACAAGGCATGGCATGCCAGAGGAAGCGCCTGAAGAAGACGGTCCGGCCACAGTGGACTGCGAGGAGAAAGGACCCCTCCGACTAACAATTAAGAAAAATGTATAAACTATGCATTGTAATTAACCTTATAAGATTTGCTTTAGCCTGGGAAGGTAATAGCTACTCAGGCAGTGGCCCAAAATTTTAACCTAACAAATTGTTGGATATGTATGGCCCTCCCCAGAGCATGGGGGGTGCAAGTCTATGGGGTAGTAGCGCTTAATTGGACAATTCCAAATTGGGTGGAACACAAGGAATGTAAGTATGGAATAGAGGATACATTACAAAAGGGCCCCAAGTTTGATCTGTTGATTGTTAATTCCTCTAAATCTGTCTTTGTGGATAAGGAAAATGATAGCGAAATTACTGTGAAAGTTGGGTGGCAAAATTTAACAGGTATAGGATGTCGTTGGGAATATGGGAATTCGGGAACAGTAACAGGACTCAACGAAACTACAAGGTGGAAGCAGGGCATAGTGTGCGATCCTAGAACAAGTAAAAATTAATCTTGGCCTATAGATAAGAATGTACTTGGGATTGTGGGCATGGGAACATCTTTTACCCAACAAGAAGGTACGTCTAATCCATGCAGATTACCTTATGGATACTGGTGGTTATGTGGGGATGGGCAGGCACAAAAAGCACTGCCTCCAAATTGATTGGAACATGCAATTGTGAACCTGGAGTGTTCATCATTGAAAGGATATTTGAACATATCTTTGTTGGAAACATCCAAATAATTTTTGTCAGGACGGTATCTCTGATAAAAGCAGATTTTATTCACGATTGCAATGGCGGGCGTCCCGCAAGCAGGAGCGCACCTATGGACACAAGATGTCAGGCTTTATACCGTTTTTCCCTTTATCCATCCCCCTGCCCTGTTTCCCCATTGGCTGGGTACTCCAGGTTCACAATCTTATCAGTTTACGTTTGTTGATTCGTGTGTTATCTGGTGTAGCCATCCTGTTGTTTCCAAGATGTCTCGGTGCTTTTCTTGTATTGATATGGTGATTGTCTCCGAAGTCTTCGTTAAACAAAGAGCACCGGGGGGGATGATGCCAGGCCTTCAGATGTCTCTTCAGGGCTTCCTCGGGCATACCATGCTTTGTTCTCTGGTTTGATCTCGTGCAGGATCTTCTTGCAATGTGTGTGACAAAATATACATATATACACCTATATACAGAGCGTGCATTCCTGGGAAGGTTTGTCTAGAGGATAAGCGATGTAAACTATCAGAGTTCTTCCCCAAGTTAAGTAGAAGGACTCCCAACAGGAACTATGACAACAGAGTTCATGAAATAAAAATATTATCCAATTCTAATGCAGAAACAACATTTGATTCCCACAAGGGGGAAAAAGCCTTTACTTTTTCTTTTTTTTTTTTTTTTTTTTTTTTAACTGCTGGAAACAATTGCATCTTTTCTGGCAGACACTGAGAGAGACCTGATTTGCTATCAGTGAATCACACAATCACACTTCGTCCTCCGTGGATTGCCTCTCCCAATTTCATTGGTACTGCATCTCAGCAAAATCTGCACAAGGCAGTTTCTCAACTGCCTGCAGGTTGGTCAGCTCTTATTCTTCTGTGGTTTCTAGGAGAGCTTGCTGCAGAGTGTCTGCAATCAACACCTGTAGCATCAGTTCCACTTCTATGTCAAAGTCAAGCACTAGAGGCTGAGGGTGAGGCAAGAAAATGGAAAGCAATATTGATCAGTCTCTCTTAACAGCTTAGTAAGGAGAAGAAGTATGAAAAAGAGCACTTGTACTGAAGGCAATGCTGTGAAGTGGAGCAGCAGGCTCTTGTCAGCTGTAGAAAGAAGTATTAATTCAGCATGGGGCAAAAGGACAAGTGTGATCAAGTGAGCTTTACCCTGTCTGATAGACTCATGATCCCATCAAGGTCCTTTGGTGGCTACCAGGAGAAGCAAACCAGTGACCTGGGCTCTGTTACATGTATATGTTCTGAAGCCTTGTACATTAATGTCTTCAAGCACTCAGAAGCATTTTGTATTTACACAAATTAAAGAACACAGACAAGCAGTCATGTTTTATCATGATTCACAGTTCATCTTCCCATCTGTGGATTTGTCTGTCTTTTACAGGTGATTTCCTAGCTGACGGACTGAAAATCCAAGTAATCTCCTTACTAAATAGTTCAGTCAGTTGTTAATGAGAAACTCAACCAGCACTTGAAAATGTACTAACAGGCTTTCCCATTCCTAACCCTTGCTTCTGTACTGAAAGCTGCAGCCCTGCATCTGCTTTTGGATAAGGCTTATCCTCAAAAGTTCAAAAGAGGAGACAGCAATGTACCTTCAGCAGGGATATTGTGTTTGAAAGGCTGTAGCTGACTAGTAAATTTGGCACACACTGTCATTTAACTCCATCACAGTTTCCACTGGGAACAGGTTGTCCTCACCTGGGTTCAGAGTTTTTGACCCAATGCAGATAGTAAGATTACTAGAATTCATCCTGCTGGATGAAATATTTTGGTGTGGTGGTGCAGAGAAAGCAACTGCTTTGAGAAGGAAGTGAGTTGCTCTAGGCAATCATCAGCTACCCTAAGGGAACAGAAATTTAATATAACACCAATCCATCAACTCAGTGTTTGCTACTTCTTTATAGGAGTGCATTTCCATTAAACTTGCACAAATTATGTTACTACTGAAAAAAAAGAAGTGTGTGCTTTTCTCAGTCACTTAGCATAAGTGCCATTCAAAAATCCCCAAAGGCAGGTCAGCACAAGGTTAATTTTAAGATGAGGACTGATGGGTCAACATTAAAGAACCCCACATCTTTGTGTGGATCAACAACATTAATAAATTCTTTAACATCACTGGAGGCTTTTCTAAGGCATGTGAAAGATTGTGGTTGCATTTTGTAGCTTCCAAAGTATTCTAAATCAGCCTTGAAGTCTCCTGCTTTTCAATTACAAATCTTGGTGTTGTTTCTCTGCCAGATCTACAGCAGAGCAACTGCCTTCACTAAAACACCACAAACTCTCCACCTTATGAGAACCACTTTGTGGAGCAATCTCAAGTGCCTTAAGGGAGTGTTCTGACTAGAGAAATTCTTCCCTATGCCACCTTCCCTTCAAATTCAACCAAGCAGCTGCAAGAGTAATTTGACAGAAATGATGGGCTTTTAAATGAGGTTGTCAATCTGCGGGGAAAGTCTAGTGCACAACAATAAGGATGCTAGCAAAGCCTACTCTTTCAAATCCACACAATTTTCCCTGCTTCCTTGGCTTCTCCAAAGGAAGCTTCCCTTTCCCAAAGAGAACACCTGAAAGAATTTTTAAAGGCATGCTTTAGAGGAAGTCTCGCACTGCCAAGAGCTGCAGAAGCAGCTTTTAAATACTGCTGCTGAATGCAGAGGGAGCACCTCTGTGACCATGGCTGACAGTGACACACGTTGCAAGTGGCCAGGGCAGGATGGTGGTGCTGGGAGTAGCAGGAAGGAATTGGCTGCTCATCTTGGTCTTACTAAAGGCATTGAGCATTCCAAACCAATGGCAGGAAGGGGGATACCAAAATTCATGAGGGCTGTTAATTTTAATATATATGAGAAGGCGAGAAATGATACACAACTAGTTGTATTCTGTGTGATTAATTACTGTCCACTCACACACAACACTTGCAGTAATAGTCATTCACAGGGATTTTTCATTTTCTCTATTGTTTAATCTCATAGCTCTTTATTAGTGCATTGGCTTTTATGGTTACTTCAGGACTCCTTATGACATGACCAGAAATAGCATATGGTGGCCCTCCCTTTGTGATACAAGCAGACCTCAGCACAGCTGGCAAATGAAAGGTTCTCCTACTTTATCACAGAAGAACAATGTATGCCATGTCTCACCTTTTTGCTTTTGAAACACTATCTGCGTCACCTTTTTATGTCAGGAATGCAGTTGTCTATCTCTGTGCACGCAGGATGGATTTCCTCCCTATTTGCATTAATGAGATGCAGAATAAATGGCCTTTGAGGCCATTACAAACCCCTCATGGGCTTTTAAGATGGGAGTCTTCCTGAAGGAGGAAAGAACAGAAGCAGATGAAGAGCAAGAGCATTTCTTTTTCTTGAAATCTTGCTTCTGCATCAAGTGAGTACAGTAATTCGAAATTGTGATAGTAAGGAGGGATCTCTACATTAATATCAGAGAATATGGCAACCATCACATTGAGACAAATCAGCCAGAATACTGAACAGCACATCTCTTTAATCAGCTCCACTGAGCATAGTGGTACTTACTGAGTGCTTTAATGATATGTGTAGTAAGATGCTTTTTGAAATCAGAACAAAACACGTGAAATAATACTGGCCAAAGTAGGTGGATCACAATGAGATTAGAGAAAAAAGATAGTAGATGTTTCAGATGGCTGTCAGGATGATGAAAAGACACATAAGAACAAGGCAGAGAGTAGTAAGGAAGATTAAGCTAAAGAAATAAAAATATCTGAAAAAGAAATGTAAAAACATTATTTTTTTTCAATAAATAGTAAAAGACAATACAATTTCAAATGGAGGCTGTATGAAAATGTTACGTTATTGACATGGGAAAAACTGTTCAATGCAGGAGTACTGAGTTCCTTGAAAAAGAAATATGAAGGCGAAGCCAAAGACAGTGGGATCCACTTTCCTCCAGGTGCAAAAGAGTGCTGAACTGTAAAAACTGCAAATCTCTTAAAGGATGACAGCAAGCTGCTTCAGTTGACTAGCCTCAACTGTGAAGAAAAATACCGAGGATATACGAATTGCTTCAGCAAAGATTTGGATTCTCAAAGGACTGAGAAAGTTCTTGCAGTATGAAGTGTAATTGAGCAATGTGATTCATCACTTTCTGAAGCATCTTTGGTAGTTTTTTTTTTTTTTTTTTTTTTTTTCCTTTTGCAGGAAGACAGGCTTGTAAACTTTCCCTCAATTTTAATCTGATTCCTCCATTTCCTTATATGCAGTTGGAAATACTACTGCTAAGTGAAGGATAAGAGCTCTCAGTTCAGGACTTAGTACAGACTCAGATGGCCTTGCTGAGTGCTGAGACCATGGATCCAATATTTAATTAAAAAAGTTTTGTGGTAGTGGTGGTGGCATAGGGGAGTGAGAAAATACTGCTTAGCAATTAAAGTTTTGTCTTCGTTGAAGTACCTGTCAGATTACAAACAAAGTATCCCTATTTTCAGCTAGCTTGTGTGCCTGAATGTGCACATGTGATTATCATGCTAATGAATTATTAGACTTCACCTTCCAGTATTTGAGCTTCAGAAGGAACTGAAACAGCAAGTTGGAGAATAACTTTCCTGTAAGAACAGGGAACTGGCTTAAGAGATTTAGTAGACCAGCTAGGACTTAAATGTCATACTGTTATTCTTATACCATGGTATCATAAATGTCATAGAAGATAAAAGCCATATAGTTGCCAGGAATACACTTTTTGTATATCGAGATGTTGTTTTTACAGATGTTGAAGCATGTGTTGAGACTTTAAAACTGATTCCTAATTTAGGGAATGGAAGAATCAATTTGACAGGCATAAAATATTCAGTTAAAAAGATAATTAACTTACAGAACTTAACTCACAATATTAATTAATTAATATGAAGCAAAAACACATTCTGTGTTGAACACAGAATAAATGCATTACAGTTAGTCAGGCAAAAATATATTTGAATATAATTTGAAATGTCACTTTAAGCAATTTTTTTTTTTTTTTTTCAGAAAAGAGCAATAATTAAAATGTGAGATTTTAAAACAGTGGGATGATTTAACCCACTTTTTGTGCTTCTGACTATAATAAAGTTGAAGCAAGATAACGCTTTTCATTGTGTGTACGGTATTCGTAAATAATAGGGATGACTGGGGAAGCCATTTTTGGCAACTTCAATGACTACATCAGCTTGATAAAATAAGGGACGTCATTTACAGGAGTACTTTTAATGTCTTCAATAATCTTCTACTATACTGAGTTTACATGGAAAGAAATGTGTTTCTGACTTTGTGTCTGGGTTTGAAAGTGAAAGACATGTTTCTGCACAAGAAGTCCAAAATATCTGACACATTTCAGAAATTGTTTATATAGTGGTTTAGACTAGAATAGCCATTCTTCGTGTTTTAATTTCATTACAAATACAAATTATTTCATTAGGATAATCTGCTTTCAGCCTCACATTATCATTTAACTTTGATGCTATTAATGCCTATTCTGTTTTGCTTTTCTTCTGGGCACTGACTTGCTATTCCAATACTTCTTCAATACTGTAAAGGAAAGTAGTAGGTGGATAATGTATACTCAGTATGTTTCATTCCACTCTGCAGATAAGCAAGAGTTAGCTGTAGGTGCTGACGGTACCTGTTTTATTTCCTTCGAGAACATTAAGTAGGAAAACAAAGAGGAGTACAATGCATTAGCACAAAATTGTATTATCCATTGCAAGCCTGTAGTCCTGGCATGTGGCAAGAGGGCTCCCAGCTTCCTTGCTAGTGTGGCGAGTGAGGTGCAGACTCCCTTGCTGGTGCAGAACGATGGACAAAGGACCTTTATAGTAGCACAACAATATCTGGTTACATGTAGGAGCCAGGCGCCTTGTGTCTGGCTCAAGACTTTCATTATCCCACATCTTCCCCTTCTCTATTAATGAAAAAAGAGAACACGTGGTTCAGAAACATCCCTAAAAGTAGCTTAACTAAAATTAACACACTGAACAAGCGATGGGTTCTTTAGAGTACAAACAATAGTCCATATCAACCAATCCCAATGATTCCACTTCTTATAGTTCCTTAGTGAGGCAGCTGACTAAGTGTGTCTTGCCAGTGAGAGACCACACTGCTGATGAAGGTGCTGTGATCATGTTACAGCCAAGGATGAGACGGATGGCCAGACCCATCGTGCTGCTATCTATCTCTGACCTGTTCCTGTTAAGACACAAGCATAGCCTAGGCCCCATGTTATCACTGTCCAACAATTTAAAAACTTAAGAAAAAAGTATGCTGTAGCTACTCATACCTGCACTCCTCCTTTCTTGTTTTTGTTTTATTTTTTTTTAATAGGGAAATCTATTATTATTATTTTTTAAATCACTGAAATTACATATTCAAAACCAGAATTATGAAAGTCAGGCAGGTGCAGGTAAGATACACAGTTGTAAATATACACATTACATTCTTACACACCAGAAGATATTCAGCCAGTCAAGTTGGATTATACAATCAAATATGAGAAAGCTTCCTACACTGACAACTTACTGCACATGAACATATCATTTTCAGCAAAAGTTTTCTAATTTAGAATTCAATCATAGCACAATTTTCAAACATACTTTCAATGTTATTAGGCCTATCTTAAGAATTTTCTGGAGCATTGAACAACTGTTACAACAGCTAAAAGGTTCAGAAAAAAACACTACAACAATGCCAACATCTGGAACGAATGCGAATCCAAACACCACCACATGTCTCAGCAGAGGCTTTCGCAGCTGGTGCTCCCACAAGCTGACGATCACCAAGCCTGGAGGTTTGATCCTCCTCTTGCGGTGGAGAACGAGCCATAAGCCCAGGGTCTGCAAGCCTTGCTTCCAGTTGCTGAGCTCTGATAGCTTCAATTTCAGCGCCTTTTGTTCTGTAAATTCCTTAGTAGTGGGGTCTTTAGAGCAGGCAGCATCTTTTTGATGTCAAAGTTCAATCGCTAACTGTTGAAATGCAAGAGCTCTCTCCTGCTCATTATCAAAGTGTTCTTAAGCCTACCCAGAAATGTCATATATGGTTCATGGGACTGTTGCTTAATGCGAACAAAAGAATGTCTTTGCTTTCCAGCCTCTGGTACAGCTCGGAGAGCACGCACTGCCAAAAATGCTTAACTTACTGTAATCCCTCCAATTAGCAATTACCACTTGTAGAGCTGGAGTGGAGAAATCTCCCTCCCCCATCAAGGCATTCACATCTACAGCCCAAAGCAGGTTCCTCCACTGCAGCAACAAGTTTTCAGTTGCCTGACTCTTTGTCGACGCCCTCCATTTCGATTCCCAAACGGTGTCTCACAAGACACCATACAACAAAGCCTCCCACCGCGGCTCTTGTCCTGGGGACACAGTGAAAGGGAAAGCCCTCAACATATCCGCTTCTCCAGCTTTTCTGGCTTCCCTGCAAATAAACGCCCATGTATCATGCGTACTGGGGAGAAACAGATTCGGCTTTTAATGTGCATAAAGCCAGAATCAAAAGGGTTGTCAGGACATTTGGGAGAGGAGGCTACGAGGACCCCATGCGGTGGTGGTAATGAAGGAGCTGATGGCACGCATCTGGGTGAGCTCGATGAGAAGCCAGCAGCTCCTTCATCCTCGGATGAACTGGGGGCAGCCAATGATTACCCTGTATGACTTTTTCAGGCTTCAGAAATTTTTCTAGAAGTTTTTAGGAACTCGGACACCATCCCATCACCTCTAGTGGATGTGTCCCACAATTTTACTAAGATGTTTTTCAGTTCTGAGGTAATTTTGTTCCCCATGATATTCAATTGCTTCTCTTTGTCCAGTGAAGGGCAATTGGCTGGGGACGGTAAGACTTCTCTCAGTCTTGAACTTCTTTCAGCAGGATAGGGCTTCTTCCAGCCCATTTCTCCACAGGGCTTCTTCCAGCCCATTTCTCCGGCCAGGGCTTCTTTCAGACCTCTCTTCAGCCAGAGCTTCTTTCAGCTCTCTTTCTAAAGCTTCTTTCAGCTCTCTAGAGCTTTTTACAGCTCTCTTCAGATAGGGCCTCTATGCCAGGTGCTTCTCTCGGCCTTGTGCTTCTCTCAACCCTCTCCTGACCAGCCTACCTTTCTTATCCCTGTTCGGGCACCATTTCTCTGAGTTCCCTTGCTGGTGTGACAAGAGAAACTCAGACTCCCTTGCTGGTGCAGAATGAAGAACAAAAGACCTTTATTGTAGGTGTTTACAACCTTCTGTACTCGCCCAACAACAACTGATTACATGCAGGAACCAGGTGCCTTGTGTCTGGCTCAAGACTTGCTTTACCCCACACTGGCATGGTTGAAAAGGGGAGTTCTATCAATATTTGGAAGTGAAATGAACAAGCAAAATGAAAGCAAATCTTACTGTTTAGTCCTTCTTGCTATCTTTGGGTATAAATACCCAAAGGCTATAGGCTGAGCCTAGGCAGGTTCTGCATAAATCAGTGAAGAATGGGGACAAAACTTAGATTATTTTTTTCCATTCTCAACCTGTTTGGTATGATCTTTAGTAAATTCTGGATGAAGTTCTGATTTTGCTGAAGGCTTTTGTTTTACTCTGTCCTTTATAACACAACTGTTTTGTGTAACCTTTCAGACTAAAAACTTGTCAGATATTGAACACTTCTAAGTAGTCATAGCTGAAGATGACAAATAGAGAAGCAATATTCAGTGTCAAGATAAGTTTGCAGTTTTCAAGGACTCTTTGGCAGTGGTTCTGGTTCAGAGCACGATTCATGGACAGGAGAATTGTTCTTTGATGTCTTTGCCTCTTTCTCTGATCTCTTAATTTTGTCTTTCCTGCTCAGGAAAGACTTACTGTAGTCATTCAGCCTTCACTCTTCCACTGTATCACCAATCAACATATAATTTCCTATTCTGACACAACAAAACTTACTGAAATACTTTTGGGAAATGGAGATAGCTCAGGATTTCTGCTAGTCAATAGGCCTACATAATACACATTCTTAGCACTTGATCTTTCTGAAAATGTAGATGTGAGGGATTCAAATGACTAGACAAACATATTCTGTTTCCTCCCTTTTTGACTCTTCTTTTCCTCTAGATAGCTCTCCACTGTTTTTGTTCATTCATTCTTTTGGTATACTCTTGAAAGGTTTTGTGTTGGTCAATCATTAAAATGTAGCCCTGGAAGTGTAAATGCAGCAACAAGTAATAGCAACAGGATTCCAACATGTTCTTTACAGTGTTATATTTATTCATTTATTTTCTTTGGCCGACTATTTTTTTTTGGCCAGAGCTATGGGTCTGAAGTTAAGAGGAGCCACTCAGAATAAAACCTTCACAGGGAAGACCATCTTTCATGACACAAGAATGAGTATACATCTGAATTGGCCAGAATGTTCTTTGGCTCCTGTGTAACAGAACAGCTTTTTCCATATTGTCATTGATGAGGAGAGGCAAAATTTATCTAATCAAAAGATGGTTAATAAAAAAAATATGGAGGGGCAAGATAGAGTTTAGAATTGTCAAAGTGTGCAATGGACACAGTTTTTTCATAAATGAAGCAGTGATTTTTCTTCTGCATGACATAGCTGATAGCTGTTTTAAGAACTGCATCCAAAGCCATTGTCAGTTGTGATGTGACCCGCGTAATATCAAGAGAATTATTTTCCTTTTTTTTTTTTTTTTTTCCCCAAGGCATCAGTTTAATCCTTTAATAAATACATAAATACATGAATAAACACATCTTGCTTCTTTTAGAGAGGCAGCCAGTAGCAACAGTGATTATTTACAGTACTTGCACTGTTTTTCTAAGGAAACTTTCTCAGCAGAGATCTAGCTACCTCAAGTATTCCAGTACCATCCCCACTACCCTTTAGCCATTAGCAAATGCAAAAATGCAGAATGCAAGCAGAGTATGCTTTTTTTGGACATAGAAACTTTGAGTTTGCTTGGCTTAAAGATATTGGCTTGCTTGTTAGATGCATTTGCCTTGCTTTCTGGGTTCTTCTCATGCACAGAAATTGCAGCAGCAATCTGTTGCTTTTTGCTGGGCTCCTGTTTACTTCAGCAAAGATGGACCTGCTATAAGAACAAGCCAAATAGAAGCAGCTCCAAGTTTTCCCTTTGATCCGGGGAAGAAAAAGCTCTGGGTTTTATTCCCAGCTGTATCTCAAGTGCAACAACAGCATTTATAACTAACAGCAGCAGCAGGAGAAAAAAAGTAAGGTCTCGGGGATGAGAAAGCCTCATCTAATAGGGTTTAGCTCTGCTTTTGGAGGAGGCATCCCTAGATGATAGTTCAGCATTGCTTCAGGGGAACAGTTACCTGAATTTTGTGGAGAGTAGGTCTAGCAGAGGAACTCATGAATGAATGAGTTTCAGGCTCTATCAGCAATTTTTTTTTTTTTTTTTTTTTTTTTTTGACTGATACCTGTGGAGCACAAAATTATTCTTAATTCTGTAGAATATTAGCAGATTATTGTTCAAATGTCACCATTTTCCATATCAGTTTTTACTGTTTTCATAACTCTTCCTGCTCTGTTGGCAGACCCTACCTATTAGCTCCATCTCAAACACACTCTTCCAGCTTCTGATTCTGAGGATGGTGTGAGAACTGAAATTTTAGTAAGTCTTTTCAGTGTACAGTGTTGCTTTTCCAAAGTGACCTCTCTTTACAGTAGCTCACTGACCTTATTCTCTCGAGAGTTCTTCTGCAGATTATTTTTTTTTTTTTAGATATTCTAGAATACAGCAGCACTCGCTAAAGAAATGATATATATTGCTGAGTGAAACTTACAGTAATACAGTGAAGCACTTCTGGGAACATCTGGATATTCAGCAAGTTACAGCTTTTTGGTGTCAAATAGCTAGCAATTGTCACAGGAACAGAAAGCAAGTAAATGAAATAGGATGAAAAAAAAAAAAAGGAAATAGGAGTGAGGCTGTTTCACCTATAGGATTGTGGTCTCTTGCTTAGCCGAACAATCTCATAAGGTCTTGTTCTTCATTCTTTCTGTGGACATTGTCCAAAAAGGCCCATGCTGCAGAAAGAAATGGCTTATTGTAGAGTCAGAGAGAAAAGGAAAGGTAGGGTTAAACTTACAGAAAACATTCAAGAGAAATGGGGAAATATCCAGTTGAAAAAAAACTGTAACAATGATGAAGGAGGGGAAGGATAAAATGGAAGGTCATGCACTTGTCTTGGTAGCATACTACCCTTTAGTTGTAGCTGGTTTTGATTTGTTTAGTTTCTTTTTAGTGTTTTTTGTGTGTTTGTTTGTTTTTGTTTTTGTTTGTTTTTATACTACTGTTACATTGAGGAACACAAGACTTGGCAATTCAGTGTGTTGAATACTGCATTGAGCTTTGGAAGCTGCTAAAACTTTCAGAATGAATACTTCATTGCTCCCACGATAGTGTGTTTGTGTGTTCATGTGTGTAACTATTTTCACTGAAAGGGCTAAGGAATTTCAGAAGAATGCTTTTTATACTGCTTCCTTGCCTATAGATATTTGTGTTTTGAAAGAATAGCATAAAAAAAGTAACTGGGGCAGGAGAAACAGATCTAAACTCTATGCTTCTGTCATTGAGATATCCAAATTAAAAACTAAATGCTGAATCCAATGCTGGTTATGCTGTGTTTCTTCCATGGTGCATCAAGTCTGGAGCAGTGAAGCACGATCCCACAGACCTGTATCATGCACAAAAACTGGGCATCTCAGAACTGTGATTTGAATTAGAGCACAAGATCCTGCCAAGACCCAGTCAGCTAGAAACTCTTGGAATGAAGGAAACAGATCCAAATGCCATGTGGAAAGTCATTTCTTTCTCAGTCTGCAAATCTTTATTTAGCAGACTTCCTTTGGAACAGGTGATTCTGCAATCTCTTTCTGTAAAAACTAGCCTCTTTTCTGTTTCAGAATAGCAGAAATTGGTAGTGCTGCTTCCTGGGCAGATTTATAATAGTGTAGGAGCTGATCTGCTCACTCATGAATTGAAAACCTTGGGCTCAATGCCTCATCAGTTTAAGCAGGTTATGAGACCTTATCTGTTATATATAGGGGGGTCCTTAAGTAAAGCAAAATCTGCAGACTTTAATGAGAGTCTATTCCCACTTATCTGTTGGAGAAAATACCCCATGTAACAAAGAAATTCAAGTTCAGAATGCCAACAAAGAGTTCACGCTGTAGTCTGTAGACTTGTTAGGGTATTTATCTAGCAAACAAGAACTTTTATTCTTTTCCCTCTCAAGAATAAATCTGTCTTTTTACTTCATGTAAAATACTATAAGAGTTTCACTGTGGCTGTAAAGGTGTACTTCATTTATGCTTTCAGCTTTAAACTGAATGAAGAATTGGGCCATGTGAAGAATAAATTATCATCCACTTCTCCATGGTTTTCCTACTTCACCAGGGTGGAAGAAATCAGACTGCTTCTACAGTATCTTGAATTTACTTTTTATATACCACAACTTGTTATAGCGAGCAAAACATTCTTCCCTGCTTAAGGCACATTTCTACAGCAACAATAAATAAGAGGCCTGCTCTGAAAGTAATGCCTCCTATTTTATTATTTTGGTCCATGACATTAGAGGTGGATGGTATGGTAGTACTATGGTGCTAGTAATGTGGTATTTTGTGCCACATGACAGATGGCAGCAGAGTGGCAGTCTGAATGAATGGCATCTGGCATGGAAGTGCATCTGAAACAAAGGTATATCATTGAATTCCTCCATGTTGAAAAAATGGCACCATAGATATTTATCAGCACTTGCTGAACTTTTATGGAGCCCAAACAGTAGATGTGAGAACAGGAAGGCAGCGGGTAGTGCATTTCAGCAGTGATGACAGTGACAGAGGGCTACCTCCACTGTTGCAGATGTTTAAGAGTATGGCATGCAGGCTCTTGCTGGTGAAAATGTGTAGCTAATCATGGTGACAATGTTGCAAAATATTTTTTTTGTTTGTTTGTTTGTTTTTGTTTTGTAGCTGAGAATACACTTTATCTAACACTTTATCTAACTGAGTTATTGTACTTTCTATATCTGCTATTATTTGAAAATTAATTGGAGGCATTACTTTCAGAGCAACCTACTTAAAAGCTGTTTTTCTTACTGTTTTTGGTAACTCTGAATTGTTTAGGTAGCAGCGCTGTAACATTCAATGACAATCTTATTTCCTAAAGCATGAGAACCAAGCCTCTCAATATATATTACTTCTATGCTAGCAAGTGCTAGATGCACAAGAGTGAATTTAACCACATTATACCTGATGCATAATGAATTGTATACAGTATTCATTTCCTGACACAGACATCTCTAAGAGGTTAAGAGATGTGAATAAGGAACAGGAGAATTAAGCACAAACCCATTCTTGTCTAGAATTTACGGAGTGCAAGTTGTTCTAGCATCATGGTCTTTCTGGGAAGGAGAAAATGACTTAAATGGCTTAGGAAGTATATGAATTAAAATGTCACAAACTAATGTGTTGCCATTTTGTGCCTATTTCTTCACAAACATCATGACAAAAAATATGCTCTGTATCAATTTTATAGTAACTACTATTATAAGAGATATCTTTTACAGAATACTTTCAGATGATTAAATATTTCTACATGATATACATAAACAGGTGTTTACATCTTTACTATATTTATGAAGAAATATGATCCGTCATATTTATAACCAAGATAAAAAGTCTGAATAATATCTACAAGCCCTGAATAGACAAAACTGTATTTACTATGAAGCTATTAATAAAATGCATGCTTTTATTTGTGAATATCTAAACTTTTTAAGATTATAGGTCATTTGTAATACACACCACTGGTAAGTCAGCCAAAAAATATTTCTCGTTAAACAAACGGCAAATAGCTATTGTTAAAAAGGAAGCGTAATGCATATGGTGATATTACTACTTTCTACCTCACAATAAAAAGAATACCAAATTGTTCCATGAGTAGCAGAGCTCATGAAGTCTGATCTGTTACAGTTGTGCATCATTCATGCATTAAGTACACCAGTTCACTTCTTTCTTCTGCTACATTTTCAGTGTGGAAAATGTTTCAGTACTCTGCTTCCAGACCCCAAAACACCATGGTTTTCCCTGAAGAGGGTCTAAATCTTTTCTAATTTTCACCTTTCTTCTGTCTTTGGGTGGGTAAGAAATGAGATAAATGATTTAGGGTAACAAAACTAATTGGTCAACCAACATGTTAACAGAAACTACAGGTGTTCAAAGCATACTTGTTAAATGTACAAATTAGGACCTGTTTCAGCACAGCTGAATTGGTAGAAATTTCATACATTTGAGACTTCAATCTCTATTGGGTCTCTTGAAACTGAATAAAAAATCCACAGTTGTTGGGGATAAGAAATACAGACAGTTGTAATCATTACTTCCGATATGAAAACAAAACTTATGGGAGGAAACTTGGATACCTTTAAGGTACTGTCTGTCAAGCAAAATATTGTGCTGCATTTTTTGTATCTGAAGTGCAGTATTGATGAACCTATTAATTTTTTCCTTTGAGACTTTGTGATGCAGTGAAATTCTGAAGTAATTCATCAGGATGTTTCCTGAGCTTGCTGGCCAGGCTTTATGTTTTACCACTTACCACTTTATTACCATTTTCTTCAATTCAAAATGTGTTTTTTCCAGCTTCAGGAACACCTGTATAGAAATTGTAGATCTATTCAGTGGTGTCCTCTCAGTTTTTAATTTTATTGGCATTTAGATATTATTTCCCTCTGGAAAGTCAACAGTACAGGCTTCTGTTTAACACACCAGTGTTGAGTGCACATTTATATATTTATAGTGACTCATACAACAATGGGATACAAGAAATGTGCTTCAATGCTTCAACGATTGATGCAGATGCAGGATTCTTTTGAAGACTTTATGCCTATTCTCTAAATTCACACAGAACCTTATGCAGAATTCAGCAGATGTGACACTGGAGAAGACAAAACTAGTGCGTTTAAAGAGGGGTAGTAGCAGGATGAGGGAGGTGATTGCTGCCCTCTTCTCTGCTCTCGTGACGATCCATCTGCAGTACTGCATCAAGGCCTGGGGCCTGCAGCACATAAAGGATGCGGAGCTGTTGGTGTGGGTCCAGAGGAGGGCCATGAGGATAATCAGAGGGCTGGAACACCTCTCCCATGAAGAAAAACTGAGGCAGCTGGGCTTGTTCAGGCTGAAGAAGAGAAGGCTCCAGGGAGACCTCATTGTGGCCTTCCAGTACTTAATGGGATCTTAAAAACAGAACCAATTTTTATATAGTCTTATAGTGATAGGATGGGGAGTAAATTCTTTACTCAGATGGACTAGGTGAGGAGAGAGACCCTGACACAGGTGTCCAGAGAGACTGTGGGTGCCTAATCCCTGCAGGCACTCAAGGCCAGGCTGAATGGGGCCCTGGGCAGCCCAACCCTAGGCAGAGGCTTGGAACTGGGTGGGCTTTAAGGCGTCTTCCAAACCAACCCATTATAGAATTCTGTGATGCTCAGTAATTCTTTTAGAAATAGTAATGAACTTTCTAACATCAGCCTGTTTATTTTGCCAACATTAAAAAATAAATAAATAAATAAAAAGTATATTTTAAACAAGGAAGCATATGTCAAGGTCATAAAATAATAGCAAATAGAGTATTTTTATAGATTTATGTTACTTAAAACATCATATTGTTCAATGAAAGAATTTGCAATATGTATGTTCTACAACACCAGAATTCGGGAGTCTCACAGGCTCTGCTATACAGCAATCTCTGAAGTAATTATCTCTCAAATGCACTGTATTCTTTAGTACTGATTCAGATTTTTTTCCCCATTTTTTTTTTTTTTCCCAAATAAAATTTGTTACCTCGGTAGCATGAAAGCACTTGATTCACACAGAAAATGTTCAGACACATTTGTATCAAACAGCATCCCCTCCCCATACTATCATTTCTCAGCCAGAATCCTAACAAATTGAACTCCATTTCAAAAAGCCAGTCAGTTCCTCTGAAATTCTGCTGCTCAGCAAATGTGCTGATCAAAGAAAACAAAGTGACCTGCCTCTACTGAATTAAATAAAATAGGAACTTGGGCAAGAGCCCATGAGGATTCACAGGATAATGTTTTCTTTGAACTTCATATTCTCAGCTTTGTCTAATGGCCAGTGAATCAAATCATTCAAGTCTGTGGAACACATTAGCAGGCTTTGGTAAGCTTTTGACTGCAGACCTATACTGGTGATAATTAGTAGTGGCAATCTATCCAAGTATTCATATGTATGTTTTTCAGTGACGGATAAATCACTTGAGGGCACACTTAGAAGATAACTGGTAAGACTCATAAGTTTTAATGAGTTCCCCAGCATTCGTGCAATTTTCACATTATTTTCTGAAGATTCTGCTCTTTTTCAGCTCTGCAAATCTGCATTAGAAACAGTACTGAGCTTGGAAATATTTCTCTTTCTTATCAGGATTCAGATACCATAATTACAATACTTCTTACAGCGCTGTAGCCCTTCCACTTTTCCAAATGTAGCAAAGCCAGGAATAAGGATTAAAACATGTCACACAAATTCCCAAGAGCTGGTTCAAAACAATTATCTTTGAATGATTACTGCTTTTATTTTGCTCAAGGTGTTGTGCATGTAGTATATTCATGTGACATTTTATGAAGCATTTGAGGAAAGCTTCCTAAGAGGAAGCTTCTTTGAGAAATGATCCAGAGTTTGACTGTAACGATTAGTTGTAGCTCAGAAGATACCGACAGCAATTATGAAGTAGTTACTTGGCTGTTCTTTGTTCTGGTATCAGGACAGTTTAATTGCTCTGCAATACTATTTCACTGGTCCATTTTGGGCCTCTGAGGGAAAACAAACTATGCTGAGATAGTGTAGGGGCTAATGCAACAATCACACAGAACCAATGAGAGGCCAGTGACACTGTCATGTCAGACAGTAGTGCGAGCAGGAACTGCTGGGAGAGATATGAAGAGGGGTATCAATGCTACAGCCAGTACACATTGAAGCTGCTGTCAACAGCAGCAACAGATTAATTTCCAGTGGAACTGCAATCAGTCAGTAGATCAATTGCCCCCAGACTATAATTCATGCCCTCTTTAGAGTCTGATATGCAAGGATGGCAGCTGGTGAAGAAGCGTATCTTTGGATGGTTTCAGAGGCTGTATCTAGGATATATGGTTTTATGTAATAAAACTGTCTTTCTGCTGCACTTCATTGCCAACAAACCATGGCATGTGATGACTGAGAAACGCCATCCTTTATTCTTGCCTCCCAGTGACTGTGCCAAGATAGTGATGTACGCAGTGCATGTTGTGAGCAGGATAAGCATTGTGGGCAAGCAGTTACAGATGTATATTTAGTGATTGTGTTGTAAAATCTTTAAAGCATTATCTTCACCAAGTCACTTGCTCTTCTGGGTGCGCTTGAAGCATTTCTGCTCATGATGCATGCATATTTGCATATCTGTCAACATCAGTGATCACAATTCTTAGGTAATTCTTGTCATTTTAAAGATGTTTTCTGCGTATTCTTCCTGCTACCATACAGGAGCTGCAGGAGTGTGTCCTTGTGCCATACAGGCATATGGGTAATAGTGGTACACATTATTAACTATCTTCCCCCACTCCTGCCTCTCAGACAGAAGAAATTGCTACCATGGACCTAATTACCAATGAGCTAATTAATGTCAGTTAAAGCCTGACGCTAATGCTGCATTTTGCTTTGGGTGGCCAAGGCCAATGTTGCTCTCAGCACTGCGCCTCAGAAAGCACACCAGACCTCTCTGCCTTGGCTCAGATACTCTTTGCCATGCTCTGCTGCACATGATAGACCTGGCTTAAGTCACCAGTCTCATCCTGGTAAACCTTCCTGGCCACCAGGAGAGGCTGGCTGCTGCCCAATTTTAGTGAAGAAATATGTAGCAGTGGCCATTTCCTAACAGAAAATGGTGATGTATTGCAGCACAAAATGATAACGCATGTTTTCTTTTAGCTTTTTTCCTCACAGGCACTGAGGAGGTATCTGTACTGGAAGAAAAGGGATGCTGAATATATAGTGCTGATAATGAGGGTAAAATGGTTAGAATTATGAATGCTCTTTGTTAGAATCATACACTAAATACCAGCAGAGATTAAGTGAAAAATCTCTCAATTTTATATTCTAGACATGTTGATCTTCTTTCAGTCCATTTTAAAAGTGTGAAATCCTGTGGAAGACACTTGTTATTGATGGAAAAATGATGAGAGGGCAGAACCTGGTATTTCAAGTTTCCCAGAAACAGAATGGTTTTTTAGATAATACAGATACTACCAAGCATTTCTATAGCACAAACATTGTTTCTTATCAGAGGAATCCTATAGGAGAATGTGGTGCTTTTAGGAATCAGATGTGGGAAGCAACACCAGGATAATTCAGGAGCTGTAAAAATTCCAGCTTCAGTTTTGCCTTCTGAGATTGTGTCTCATAAAATACTTCTAAATATAATGGAGAAGGGGGTAATCTTAATATATATTGTTAGGAAAATAAACACAGAATGTGACAGATCTGTATACATGTTACAAATGTAAAAACAATATAAAAAAAAAAAAAAAAGTGATCTGTTTCTCATGACATTCTATTTTTTTTTTTTTTGTCCATTTCTACTGAACTGTACTGCATTTCTGTTCCCTTTATTTAGATTGACTCCTGTTAAAATTTTAATAGTTGCAGAATATTGTGAAAATAATTGCTCTGATTTCACTGTTTAAAGAATACAACAATGAACAGTATACTTATGTTTAATTTTAAAAGTATGCTAGATGTTCTACATTGTAACAAACTGATTTTTTAAAATAATACATACTGTAGATATTATTTTTATTACTTATGAGTGTTAGTGTTTAAGTATGTGGGGCTCTGAAATTCTCAGCCTAATGGAGAATAATATGACTAGTGAGAAAATGGTTGCTTTTTTTCAAAAATAATTTCTTCCTTTTTATTTTTTTTTTTTCTTTCTTCTCAGTAGCAAGAAGCATCCATCAGCACATTTCTGAAAGTTTTTAAAGGATAGGGAATATGCCCCAGGGAAGCACCTGTCTTGAATATCCATTTTAAAAAATTCCAGTTATCTCAGAGCAGCTCTCTGGAGGGTAATAGTTCAGTGAGGAGGATGCTTTCAGAGTACATTTCCCATCAATGAGAGACTCGCTGGTTCACTGCAGTTCTGCAGGGGTGCAAAGAAATCTGTTCTCTCACAAGGGATCTGAAACAGCTTCCTAACTTGAGTACTTGCACTTCCTGTCTGAAATTACTTTCTCTCAGTGGCAATACTGTCTATGCTTTCTTGATCCAAACCTGTTCTCTCACAAAGGAAACTATTAATTGTATTCTGAGATAGAACAACTATAATTAAACAGTGTGGATTCTGTTTTGTGAGTTGTTTTTTTTTTCTTTCCCTCTCTCTTTTTTTTTTTTTTTTTTTTTTTAAATTTCTTGTGTTAATTACCAAATGTTTGGAGAATAACTCTGAAAATGAATTATGAGACAGATGGAGGTCCTGCCCGCAACCTGTGTGTCCCCTTGGAGTGCTCAATAACCTGCTGTTCAGGGTGATTTTCCAGTATGTCACCCAATGTACCTGGTGAACACCATGAGTATGTCACAGCCATCAGCAAAGTATTTTCCATCTGCAGATTCTTTGTCTCTATCTCCATCCCTTCTGAAAGTTTGCCTTTCTGATATGTGTGTTTTAGGACTTTGTTTGTCTGCTAGAAGAAGAAAACTATAAAACAGCAGCTTAGAAACAATTTCTGGTCAGTTAGAGTAAGGAATTTACTGGAAAGGATATTCTTTGTTTTACACTTTTTTCTTTCTCAGACTAGGAGGAATCTATTAGTGGAAATGCCTGCAAATCAGCAGTATGTTGTCACCTCATAGATTACTTTTTTCAAGGGTGAAAGCTGTCTGTACAAAATAAGGTATTCATGGATCTCAGTTGCTCTCTTAATGTGGATCTTATTTTAGCATTCATTCCACAGGATACCAGAAGGCTGCATAGCTTGGGGATAACTTCTCGTGTATAGCAGAAAATCAGTCTCATATGCCCCTGAATGTTTACAGCTGGCAGACGATCACCACCTGGTGGGGTTGGATCAGCTATTTGAGGCTGTTCTTGAAGATCAGGGGCTTAAACAATTTCAGTTCAGCACTAAGGAAAAGAGAATCCTCTCATGCAAAAATGGAAGACCAATCAGGGGCAAATGGAAGTCCACAGCATATTTCATTTTAAGTTGTTCACTGTTCATTTTTGCTTCATTCTTCGAACCACAAAAGGTTAGTCACTTAGCTTAATGAAGCGTAATCACAAGGAAGAAACCTAGTTAAACAATTTACTTGTCATTATCCACACACTCAAACCTTGTAATAACAGGAGCAATTAGTTTCTCCATGACTGAATCCAAGTCTGAAACATAAATGCTTTTATGTAATGAAAAAGACATCCCCTATAAAATGTGAATTTTCCTATGTAGAGGCAAGCAAGTACTGCTGGGGGAATCTGCTGATCCCACCTGTAATCTAGGACAAACACAGTAAGATTGGGATGTCCTCTTGCATAAATGTATCTTTCAAAATTCTGTTCTCAGTACAGCTACTGCTTTGTTTTCTACCACCTTACATGACAACTTAGCTCTTATAAGGCAAATGATACAAACTGATATAAATTTATTTACTCCAGTAGAGCTGGGCCTGTTTGCACTCTCTGGAGGTATGGCCTTTTATATATGGATATATCACATCTAGTCCAATTTTGTCACTGACATTTTGGTTCCTGTAACAAATGAGCCTCTTGGAGTTGACCTTTTTCATGAAGCAAACTTCCAAGCCTCACCATCTGGATGTCTCACACTCTTTCTAAAAGAACATGTAGGACAGTGAAACAGTAAGTGGGTGATTAACTGCTGAAGGAAAAAAGAAAAAGAAAGAAAAGTCATAATAAAAAATTCTGTTTATGTTTAAACAAGTTTATAAACTTATTCTATGAACATAAAGCCAACCTCATCGAGAGTGTCTTCTTTATTTTATGTTCTTTGTGAAAGCTTAGTTTTCTATAGATCTGTGCCACAACTACACTTGTACAACGTGAAAACAAGATCTGAATCTCCTTTAGCTTTTGATTTATGCATTATCTCTCTCTCCGTGTTGAACTTTTTACTCATTTCTGTGTACCTTAAGCACGACAAGTTATCCAGAACACTCAAAACACTCAACTAAGTTTTCTTTACAAAAAACTGTGAACTTGGAGTTACACTACTCAGTTCCTCCTTCAGTGTACTATGAATATATATTTTTTTAAAGCATTGGAACCTTGAAGGGAGTTACCCAACTCAGTATATTTTCAATTCAAAGCTATCTCATCAGTGAAGGTCAGGTGACCTTTACAGGGTTCTTGGTTTTTTTTTTTTTTGTTTGTTTGTTTGTTTTTGTTTGTTTGTTTGTTTGTTTGTTTCTTACTGTTTCACGGGTTCATAGCTTTGTACACATATACAAAAATGACTGTGAACTTCCAGCGTGCCAGTTGAAACATTCTTATCTCAGACAATGTAAAAATACAGATTCGTGGGACAGCCCATTTATTCCAGTAGTTTTCACTGTTGTGTTACCTTTCTCAGAGTCATATTGGTTGCCAGGAAATTTACAAGAATTACCTCTTGGTATGGAAGTGAATGAACCAGAGGTCACTAAATGATTTCGTCTAGGTAGTTGTTATTGTTCATCCAGAGAAGGTATATTTGTATTACCAGACAAAGGTCAGCATTGTTGTTATAAATGGGACCAGAACTTCATTCTAAGCGCCAAATGTTTTACAAATTTATTAGCAGGTAGCAGCATTTACCCTTGTAGCACTCATTCCTTTTTAAATCCATCTGGCCTCAATGCATATGACAGTGTACAGACCATTCTGTACACTAAGTTAGGGGGAAAAAAGAAAAAATGTATATGTATTTTTATGAGTCAGTTGTCACGTGATTCAGCAATTAGAATTGGCATTAGATATATCATTCTCAGCTACATTTTGAAAAATAGAAGAAAATAAACTTACTTTCATCCATCATTTGTGTGTATGACTGCCATATTCAATGCAGCAATAAGCTAGTTTTTGTGTTACCAAGCAGAAGGCAAAAAGTCGTCCGCAAGATAGTTTGTGCCCTTGGAACACACTCCTTTGCAATGGGATGAGTATAAGTTTATCAGTATCTCCTATGCAGGATGAACTCTGAATGACTTAGGTGGCAGATGAGATAAAATCAAATGATTTAACATAATCTGCCTGATTTGCTGAGATACAAGCAGCTTTGGCAAAGGTGATATGATCTACATTTGAGCATGTATATAACTTCGGGTATATTTATGGGAGAACGAGAAATATTTGATATTACTGATTTTAATAGAAAATTCATGTATGGTAGTGTTTTAAAAAATAACAGGTCAGCATTCAGGAGAGGACTGGGAGAAGACAGGTCTGTACATTAATATCCAGTAAAAGCAAAGAGTCCAAAAACAAGCCATAAGCGATTGAATGGAATTATGAATCAATGAAACAGACTTCACTCAGCAATTCTGTTGTTTTTGAAAATGATGAAAACACATGTACAGAGGAAGACATCTATTATTCATACTCCCATTGTCTGTTGAATTACCTTTAACATAAAACTTGAGCATTACCTATTATACTTAGTAATATTACATTATGTAATGTGTACATTATTGCATTTGTAATTATACTTTGTAATATTACAAAAATGGGAAAATATTCAATAGCTCTTCAGGCTATCAGCAAGTTCTTCTAATTCCAAATAATCTGATATTTTTGCAGTCACTTATAGATGACACATGTCAGGGAGAACAACTGTCTACCCACCTCTTGGTACAAATGAAAAGGCACCTAGCCCCTTTTTCCTCTTTACAGAGTGACAGCTTTGTAGTGCGTTCTGCTACACAAGGCAAGCCTAATACTCTAACTATATCTTCAGCTGGGGAAAAGGGACTGACTGGGAACTGAGAGAGCCTTAGTTCATGTCTCCAGACACATACAGTCCTGTCACTGAGCAGGTGGAAAGAGGAAAGTTGTTGGACCTTTTTTCCAGATCTGCACAGCTTGCATGGTCAGAGTCTAAGATGACAAAATGAGGTCTGAGTGCAACTTACTTCATGTTCTGCCTATGAGGTGTATTTTGTGATGTTACACTTCATCCATGTGGCAGCTGAAAGGCATGGAAATAATTGCAATGGGCACTACATCAGTCCTGGGATCCAGCTATGGACAGGGGATATCTTGAAAGATGTCATACGTTCTCAACTGACACTTAATCCTGGGAGATTGAAAAGTGGATGATAGTCTCTGGCTCAGTGCCTTCCTAAATTTTTGCTTAGCATTGCAAAGTTGCTTTGGCATAGCTGCAAAGGAGGCATTACATTGATGCAGGCATAGCCTGTATTTTCTTGGTTGTGCTCCGACAGTGTTTGTCCTTCTGGAGGTAGACAGAAGAATGAAAAGGTAGGATAACTTAACCCACAGTTACATCTGATGTTTCTGAAATCCTGCAGTTGCTATAGTGGTAAGAGTTACATGTGCAAAGGCTCTGTACTCTATGTGTTCTTGTAAGAGCTCTGTGATTGTATTCCTTCTTTAGAACACAACCTCATTTTTAATCCTGCTTCATTACATGATTAGCTCACTCATTTGCTGCTGTTTAGTTCTACTGTTCTATCAAGTCTTTATTCAGAATTTTAAAATGTGTCTGCTGACTGACTTAATGAGAATCCTTATCCAAAAATACACATTAAATTCTGAAGAATTTTCACCACTATTACTTTTTTCTGTGCAAAGTCAACAGTATGCTCTGCTGAGCTGAGCTTATTAATGTCGGATTCAACATTAATCTACCTTAGCTCTGTTGGTCTCCTAGGAGTTTTAGCATTAGGAGAATGCTTCCACCTCCTTTGGTCACTCAGAATTTTGTAAACACTTATTCACTATTTGCAGGACCTTTGGGTGTAAGAATCATTATGATCATATGTAGTACAATCATACTCTGTGTTTTATTTATACTTCTAATTTATGTGGACTGTGATTGAGGCAGCTACAAGGGCTCTGTTAACAATTGCATTAAGTCATACTCTAAATACAAAACACCGTGGCTCATTTTCTGAGTTTACGTAACCATGGCATAAAGTTGGTGCATAACACAAGTTTCTTCCTAGGCAACAGATTTGTAATGGTAGTTTCAGAACTAACAAAAGACAATTCATAAATCCTAATAGAAAAAAAGCTGTAATGAGTAAACTTTTAGATAGTTATAGCACTACTACTTTCTAACTTTTGGGAAATTTTACAATTTTCTATAATTTTGCAGGTGATAGATATTGAGTCTGGCTTTAACATCTGGTGTATTGGAACAAAGTATGTATCTTAATGTTTCTATCAAAAGTATATTTTGTCTTATATTACTTAGCAGCAAAAAAGTGAATGTAGGGGGTTTCAACAGACATGAGTGATTGATGATGATCCACTAATGTGAAGGAGTTTACATCAAGGAGGAGAAAAAAGTATCAGTTCCTTCCTTTTTCAGTAATCTGACATTTGTTCTATGTGAGGAGGTATTTAAGTTGGCAATTCCACTCCATTAAAAATGACATTTTAATGAAAGAAACCCAAAAGCCAGTGAAAGTAAGTAGGCATTATTTATTTATTTATGGTTTATAGAATTTCAGTTATTCTCAAATCTCAAATTCCCATCTTACTTTTCTGCAGGTGGCTCCAAACCAAAATGAAATGCAGTAAATTTAGACAGAAAAAAAATGTTGAGAACAATTTCAGAGAGAAACTCCTATGTTTCACGAGGAGATAATTCCACTGATCATTTCTCTTGTTCTTGAAATTTATAGATCACCTTCATTTAATTGTTTTTACCAAAATAAAGTATGTAACAGAACTGTGCCCAATCTTAAAGAAATGGAAAGGTTGGGAAATGGAAGGGCTACGGCTGAAGAATATTGTGAGAAGGAAAATGGAATATTCTTTGGTGTCACTTGCATAATTTCCAATTTATTGACTCAAATACCAACTCCGTGGCAGCCTTCCCTCTGTCATCACTCTCATGAGGTGATCATTCCAATCTGCCCCAAAGAGAACCTTTGTTGTTTCTCTTTGGAAGAGATAGATGTTCAGATAGAAATACTCCCCTGGTGAAAAGTTTGCTTCTGGTAATTTCCTTTTCTCTTATGTTAAGGAACATCAAACTTAAATGCCATCACATTTGGCAGCTGTGCAACTGGAATGCAAACTTCCGTTAAGTAAGAGAAAGACATTTATAGTGATACAGATCAGACCGAAAACAGAAGGTTAATTTCCATCTTTCAGGGATAGACAGCTTTGTTCTAATTAACTTTTCTGATTTCCTGTCTTTTCTGTTAGGTTGTGCACTGGGATGCTGCTACTTGGGAAAAGAGCTTATGTCATTGATGTGTGTACACATCACAGATATTTCCCCTGGACGCTATTTTTTTGAGTCAAGCTCTTATAAAATTAATATCACCTGTTATTTTTATTTTTTGTAATTTTTTTTAGAAGTCCCATGGTAATTTCCAGTGGTGATCTCAGGTGATTCCTGTCTTCTTCATCATGTTTGTGAGTGTGTATGTGAGTGTGTGTGGTGAAAAGTTTATTTTGCTGAGACTGCTGAATGCATCTCTGTTGCATAGTGTTTTTGGTGCCTTAGTCTTTTTAGTGTTGTGAGACCTCCCTTTGCAAGTTCTTAGCCTACCTTTTCACTTAAAACTTCAAATTCTTTCATCCACACACTCAGGGTATTGATAGTGCTTTAAACCTGGAGTCCCAGGTGCAGTCTGAACCTCTGCTACCTCTTGCCTTTTGTGGATCACTGTTGCCACTGATGTTTAAATCATTGTGCTCTTCCTCTCTCTCTTTATCTTTCCTCTTTGCTACTTCTAGTTCATGACTGTACACAAAGGGTGAAAATTCTTCACCCTTTGTATGATATGATATGGTTGTTTGTAGTGGGAGTTCATCTGCACAAGTTAGTGCTCGTTTAGTCAGAGCATTAATGTGATTCTTACAAAAGCATAAAATTGAATGTAAGTAAGAGGCATTTCTAATGTTTTCTACTTGGAATATCATTGCAATAACAATTTGCTGGTACTGAAGTATCTCTGTCAGTCTCCTGTTTATTGTAGAACTTCTGCTTACTAACTTCTGTGAGATGTCTTTGGCCTGCCTTTTTCAAAGCAATGAAACAGAACAGAACAACACACATCTTTTTTTGTTTGTTTGTTTTGTTTTGTTTTAATCCCTCAGTTTTTTATTTATTTATTTATTTTCTTTTTTTCCCTCATTCTTAAGTTTGAGGCTTCTGTAAAGTATGGTTTGATTTATTTGCCACAGCAGACTGATTACAACCTACTTTTTCTGAAAATGTATTTTACATATAAGCCATTTTGGTCAGGTACACAGCTGAAAACCTAATGACAAAAATAGCTGAAAATGATATGCTTATATTCACTCATCTTTTTACCTTCTACAGTGCTGTAAGGTGTTACAGTGAGGGTAGGCAAGGGCTCCTCCAATTTCAGCAAGAAAGTGTTCTGGAAGGTGCTGTGCTGCTTCCTATGTGCTGTGGATGACTAGTAGGTTGGCTTTGTGTCACCATAATTTTAATTTTGTCTCTGCTTCAAAGAATCTGACAGTATCTTACAGGCAATTAGATGCGTGTGTTGTTTTAAGGAGAATACTGTACTGGTTATAGTATTTTTTGTTACCTTAAATCATTATTGTTTTATCTCTAAATTGGAGTTATGGATTTGAGCGGTGGACTATTCAGTGGATAAGGAATTGGTTGGAAGGCCATAGACAGAGGGTTGTGGTGAATGGTAATATGTCCACGTGGAAGCTGGTGATGAGCAGTGTCCCTCAGAGGTCTGTCTTGGATCTGATGCTTTTCAACATCTTCATCAATGACAGGAGGGAAATCAGCTTCAAGGGTAGACAGTGATAGGATAAAGAAGAATGGTTTTAAGCTCAAGGAGGAAAGGTTTAGATTGGATGTCAGGGGGAAGTTCTTTACTATGAGAGTGGTGAGGTGCTGGAATGGGCTGCCCAGAAAGGTTGTGGATGCCCCGTCCATACCTGGAGGTGTTCAAGGCCAGCTCGGATGGAGCACTGGGCAAACTGGTTTAGTAACAGATCTGGAGGTTGGTGCCCGTGCCTGTGGCAGGGGGATTGGAACTCAATGATCCTTTCAGTTCCTTCCAACCTAACCCATTCTATCATCCTATGCATCTATGACTGTCTATTCAAATGAAAGTGTCATCTAATGAAAGTATCCAGTAATACAAGAATGGAGAATTAGTGTTTTCTCTGTTACTGTAATGACTGTTACTGTTACAAATTTTTAAGTCTACAATAAAATAAGAGCCATAATAGATTGCTTAAAAATGTCACTCAAAGAACTGTTAATACTTTAAAATATGAATATTTTATGCAGGTCATTAACCTGGATAATTTACCTTAAAATAACTTTGAAATGGCTTGATTTTGATTAGTTTCTAATGGAGCCTGAATCATCTAGATGTTAATCATTCCTATGTGCCTGCCAGGTTGCTGATGTACTATTAGATTGATAATTATTATTCTTTCACCACACTTAGACACTTTAATGCAGAAATAGCTTCATATATTTAGTGATAGAGTCAAGGAATAGCAGGGTTGTGGGGAGCTCCAAAGCATATCTGTTATGGTAATTTCACTTTCACTATTTCCGAAGGAAAGACAAACTGTGATACACTTTTTTTTTTTTTTTTTTTTTTTTTTCCTAGGGCTTTTTGTCCTGCTTTTAAAACTTTTCACCACTGGTAATTCTAGGATGTTCCTAAGAACTCTGTGGAACTTTTCTATCCTGAGACTGAGAAAATTTTCCAATTGTCTAACATGTCTACTTCAGAGTTAAATTGATTTATTTTTACGCTGCGTGAAATGAATCTCTTTTTTATTGCATAGATTTTAAAGTATTTGAATTTTGCAATTAAATTGCATTTTTCTCCTCTGCCTATCTTCTGTGTTTTCCTTAGGAATTATGTACTCCTGTGGGGGAGCCTTTCTTACAGAATCTAGATGTCAGGCCAGTCCTTCCATGTGGTCACTCACATTTTGGGAGCTGAGGAACAAAGTGGCACAGATAGAACATCTTAAGCAGATTCTGTGGGAAATAAAAATGTGCTGGATGGGACATTTGCAGTGCTGTAAAGAAATCTGTCTCCTACAGATTGAGGAGATGAGTTGGTTCTATTTCAATGTTGTTTATTTCCTTCATAGCAGGAAGGTGTTGTTTAGAAGAATACATTGTCAACTGTCTTTTCCTAAGAAAGAGAAAATGGGATATTCAGAGACATGAAGCAAGTTTTATCCATATGGGGATAATTAGGACACAACTCAATTGTAAAGCATAGCAAGATCCTGAAAGAGAAAACTGGGAGTCAGCATGGATAATGTGTCTCTGAGTCCTTCCAGAGCATGGGTAGTGTTTTGTGACACTTTCCATCTCTGGGTCTATTTTTTCATATAGGATTGAAATGTTTACGGCATCCAATTAGTTACATAGTAGAAAAAATAAAAAATATATTTGTTTAAAAAGGGGAATAGTATATATAGACTGGCACAAGTCCTAGAATATACAGGGATTTGCAGTATGAATTATCTAGTTAGCAAGAATGTCACAAACATAAAGACAATATGGCAAATTATTATCTTCAGAAGGAGGCAGCTATTTTGTTTTGCTCCAGAAGCTCACAAAATCCTGACTGCTTGCACAGAATGTCTTGTCATCTAAAAGAAAGAGTATCAATCTTTTTTTTCACCAACGCTGCATTCTCACAGTGGAAAAGAGGAAAAATTAATTTTTTAAGTATTTCAGTTTCTTAGGTTAATTGATTTGTTCAAGATTTCACAAATAGGTTCTAATGTAACTGGCAATTCAGCTCAGGGTTTTTGAATTCAAAGCAGAGACTTAATTATACCTGCATTTTAACATTCAAGATGATTTTGTCCTTCTGCATTATCTTGCTGTCAAAAGGTTGAGAAAAAGCTAGCTTTTACTGGAAAAGTCTCAAAAGCAAGATCTACTGCCTTTCATATTAGTCACTTCTCCTAACTGGTTTCATCTTAGAAAGCTATTTTTAAGACATGTCTTGCATTTTCTTCTGCATGTATGCAGGATCCTCCCCCCTGCAACGTTATCTGTAGAGGTTTCCACATAGTATATTGCCCTTTCTTCCACCATTTTGACTTCATGTTCAGTAAAGGACAGTGTACTTAGCTGACACTAGGTGGTATTGGAGTACATTTATTCACATGGATGCTTTGAAACATATTGCTGTCACTACATCTAAGTTATGTATAACCAACTTAAATATTGTCATATGACCTAGAGTTATTTATTATCTTTGTAGAAGAGAGTTTACTCAGTGTAATCTGGAAACTCTTCCACTATTCAGCAGCCTTGAACTCTCAGCAAACAGATTTATAACCCCAAAAGTAATTTTAGCTGTATGTATGAGCATTGTTAGAGTAAAAAGGAAGAGAGAGAAAAAATGAATGGAAGAAATATTGCACTTCAGGATGGCTCTGCTTTTAAATGAATAGAGAGGGAGTGAACAGAAGAATAAAAGTATCATTCAAAAAAATTGTTGCTGCTTGATGTCTATTCTCTCTGTTGTCTACAGCTAACATCAGAAATGTTTCCCTTGATTCTTGTCCAAGGGAGAAAATATAGGTTCAGGAAAGAAAATCATAGGTAAAACATTCAGAGAGCTGTCCTGGTTTGTTCTTGGTTTTGTTTACCCACAAATATGGAAAAGTAAGATTTTTGCAAGACAGCCATATAAACATACGGCATTTCAATGGAGAAGCAGTTGATCATGACTTATATTAACAATTAAGCAAGTTCAGTAGGCTGTCACAGCAGAATTTCAACTGACATTTTTATTGTGCTGGAGAGATGGAGGCGGGTGGTATCATGAAACAGAAGGATAGATAACAGCAAGATAAGAAGAAATGGTTTTAAGTTGAGGGAGGGAAGATTTAGGTTGGATGTCAGGGGGAAGTTCTTTACAGAGAGTGGTGAGGTGCTGGAACAGGCTGCCCAGAGAGGTTGTGGATGCCCTGTCCCTAGAGGTGTTCAAGGCCAGCTTGGATGGGGCAGTGGTCTAGTATTAAATGGGGAGGTTGGTGGCTCTACATGTGGCAGGGGGGTTGGAGATTCATAATCCGTGAGGTCTCTTCCAACCTTGGCCATTCTGTGATTCTGTGATTCTGTGAATTGTTCTTTATGCTGCTACTGAGGTGTTTTCTTGCTGATATATAACTTCTTCCTCCTCAAACCAATCTAACAAGTACAATATTAATAAATCCCTGTTGAGAAGCAATGATCAGTTTAGACAATTCTTACTGCCACCATATCATAGCATCAAAATATTATGTTCCATATTTACGACTTCTCCTCTATCAGACATTCAAAATATCTGAAAACTGGGAAAAAAGAAATGTAAGAAAGGATCCTAAGTCAGAGGTTTAGTTTTGTGTATGTGAAAACATGACAGAGAAAATACAAAGAGTGAAAAGATATTATATATTTCTTACCATCATTCCTACAGCCTGAGATATTACCCATTAGCATCTCAATGATTAGATTTTCTTTGTTTAAATATTCTTCCTTTCATTTGGAGCACAGAACATAGATTTATGATGCAGAGCAGGGAGGTAATGCTGAAGTGACCAGTTTTCAGTACATAAACGTAGTGAAAGGATGTCTGAAATTTGTTATACATGCATCACTGGCTCAGTCATCACCTGTGTTTATCACACCATTTTGTCAATGGACTTGTGTGAGCATTTGCTGCATATAAATTGTCATGCCTGTCATGGATAGACAGTTTTCATGGACATAAATCTGTCATGTTTACAGACATACTTGTTAAACATTTTCTTTTTCTCCTTTTAACATTTTCCAATCTAAATTACATAGCAATTCAAGTAAATCTGTTCCCCTTTTTGCCTTCTGGAAAGAAATCTAAATCCCATCACTGAAGATGGTGTCCTAGCGATGTTCTTAGAAAAAAAAAGTCCTTTTCCTTAAAAGCATTCAGTAAGCAAGGCATTTTACTGAGTTCTGACTCAAAACATCAGTCAGCTCTGTGACTGATGACAAATGAGAATACAAGCACAGAGGAAGTATCATCTATTCGTATATCCACTCTTCTCACTGGGTTGTTTTTTTTTTTTTTTAATATACCATCTCTTTTACTGTTTTTTTTTTGTTTGTTTGTTTGTTTGTTTGTTTTTTTTATTTCATTTCATTTCATTTTATTCTACCAAATTTATTTTTTTTTACCATTTCTCTCAGCTTTTTTTTTTTTTTCTTTATGTCTTTCCAATGCAGTCATTGTTCTCACTTAAAAAATTTCTAATTTCTGTCAGTGATTAAGACCTTTGACTGTTGTCATGTGACTATTTCTTCCAACCAGGTTATAATAACAGGAGTTGATATGAAAAGGAAAACAACTCTTTTTATTTCTCTGCATTTAGCTTGAGGGTATTTTGAGATAAATATTGTCCTTTCTTGTCCTTTCTTCTAATCTAGAATTTTGCTGCAATGCCATTCTGAAATTGCACTTGAATTGTAGACATCAACTTTCATTTGTTTTCAGAGAGAATGAATGAGCTTGTCCTGTGGAAGCACATGATATCTCCATATATTTATTATTGAAAGGAAGAATTATTAAAAAAAAAAAAAATCGAAGAGGAAATTATTTTTAAAAATTACTGCATTACCAGAGCAGCAAATAACCATGTATATCTTGCTGGGACTGGTTACAACAAAAGATTAGAGGACTGATGATGATTGCAGCTTGTTCTAGATGTTCTAGATATGGATCTTTTTTTAGGGAAGAGTGTGGATCAGAATAGAGCCACTAGATTTTGTGGAAACCCTAGACATTTTTTATATGAGGCTATGAGAAAGTGAGTTGATAGGTCAGGGGAACAGAGGACTTTGAGGGGTCATAGGGGTGTCAGCCATGACTTGCCTCCTTATGGCTTGAATTAGGTATTATTGTGCTGTATACAACACAAGATAAATTCATTTAAATGGAAGTAAATAGCATCAGATCATCGGAAGTACCCAATCCTGTTAACTTCAATTTGAATGAATTTATTTTGTATGCATGCATAGCTGAATTAGATTAAATAACACATCTAATGACTTCTGCAATATCTTATGTGAATTCCCTTCAAGCCTTTTGTTAATTATCCTTCCTTTAATTTGAAGACCAATTTAGATGGCCTAAATATTTAGGTCCATATGATCTTCCCTCCTATTTCATTCATGGAATTTCCAAGAGGTTATTATTCTAGTGCTATGAAAGCTTTTGCACAAAGAAATGATCTTTCCTGTTACATTTTTATTTTCAGTAAAATTGTTGAATAAAGAGAAAGGAGCAGCAACAATTCATAATTTTACATGCTTTTTTCTGCAGAGAAGGAAGTATCAACAGTGGAGGTGATATACTTCAGAGAAAATGAAAAGGTCCTTTAATATTTAATTATTCTTCTTTATAGGATATACAAAATACAGGAGTAAATGGAGAATAATTGTTCATTGTTTGCAGCCTAATATATTAGTTTCATTTTTTTTCTTCAGGTGAAAGTAATGAAACACATACTAATATTACTACAAGTACTATTCATAGTCCAAAATACTTGCAAAGGATTGCAAAGGATTTTCCTCAAGAAGATGAAACAACAAAATGCAATTGCAGGTTACAAGAAGAAGCAGAGAAGACCTAAAGTAGAAGGTGGGTTTAAGACATATTACAGAAAAAAAATCTTGTACCTGTCGGGTCGTGAAATTGATTACTGAGGTAAACAGGGCTCTGATACTGATTTTTCCATTGTAGACATTACATAATTTCTACAGTTCCTCACTATTAGATACTTTTCTGTCTTACATATTTATGATGCCAGAAGGCCATAGTGACCAAGCAATTTAAACAATACAAAGTCTGCCCAGCAGTGACCTCTCACATAGATACCACCTTGAAATTGCATTTATTACATCTTTTCACTCCCTAATTTGTTATGCACGTGAGGGTTTATTTTACATAAACAGTAAACTTTGCTTTTTAATTCTCTGAGAGCTCTCTCAAATGCTACAATCAAGCAAAACAATTGCAAGGAAAAAAACACAAAAGCAAACGTCTCAGCACAATCTCTGACGCAAACCCTCATTCAAATCAAAAATTATTTTCCTGCAATCATGCAGTTAATTAATTAATTAACTCAGCAACTCATAGCTCATGGATAAGACTATCTGGTCCACCAGTAAACTGAAATCAACATATGAACTGTGTGATAACTGATGTGTTGTCACATCTAGGAGCTTTTGCAGCCTTTGAGGAAATCTGAAGAAAACAATTTTAAATCTATGATGTGTTTATGAGTAGATAAAATTTGACTGTTTATAACTTTGTTCACAAGCAACTCTTCTGTGATGGTTTTCCTTCTCACTCATTTCTTGACTGCTGTACAAATCCCTTCTTATTTGCAGTGATGTTATGAGGAAGGTTATGATGATACTGGATGCGTTATGACCATACACCAACAATATTTGGTGAGTGTATGCATGTTGAACAGGAAATCTTATCTCTCAGCATAGTGCAAAATCCTCTCTAAATGGAGGAACTGGTGGTCATAAATGCACACATATTTGCACATACATAAATTGGTGCCTAGGGAGCTAGACTGGGATACTTTTTTCTTATCCTATTGAAGATAAGAGTAACTAAAGATTGCTATCAATTGCTATCCTTGTTTTGCAAGGTGGAACAAATTTCCCATCCTAGGAGCATCTTATATATGCAATGATGATCTTTTTCCAATGTTCTGAGTGTTGGTTCTCTTTATTCTCTTTAGTAAACATACGAACTTTAGGTCTATCTTTTATTACTTTACATTCTTTCTCGACACTTATTTGTCTTTGTGACTAGTGAACACTATGCAAAAGCTTTTACTTTCTGAACTACATTGTAAATTTTTCCTTTTTTGGGGGTTACAACAAAGAAAATTTTACACTCAGCTTCCAGGATAGACATAATGTATTCATTCTGGTACATAAATAGAAAGTAATACTAAATTATCATTCATCCTATTAAATATATATAAAAACTGCCATTAATTTCTTTGTGGACCCATAAAGAAAAACTGTGCATATGCAGTGTATATCCAAACACATACCTGAGATCTAATTGCACTTCAAATGCATCCCCACATACAGTGTAAAATCTTCATTGAGAAAGCTAGAGTCACACTCTGCATAGAAATTAACTGAAGCCAGCTGTCTGCCTTGCTTCTGTTTTGTTTTTGTTTATGTTTTTCTGTAAGAAGTTGCTTTTCTTGTTTCCTGTAGCTTAGGTAGTGCGAGTAAGCTCATGAGAAAGCATTAAATAGTTTTCAAAAAGAGCACTTAATTTTCAAACAAAAAAAAAAGTATGATATTCAGAAATGTTAAATCACTTTTATTGTCTAAAAATTTTGAAAAATATTAGATGCACAAAATGAAAATATCTGTCCAAGATATATCAACCAAATCTTAGCAAGCACTAAGGCTAGAGTATATGTAATATATATATATATGTAATAATCTGTATGAAGTTTGAATATAGTCTGTGTTGTTACTTGACTAGTGAACTGAATGCTCTATTGCTGAAATGGTGATACATCAAATAGAGCATATTATATTGTTCTCTATTATAATAGAGAACAAAAATCCCTGGCTTAATTGATCTTCTTGGTCATGTCCTTTCAAAATCATACAGGATAATGAGTGCTAAGCAAAAAAGTAAGCAAGTACTTTCAGCACTTTTCATGGTTTTTAATGAACATCAATGTAAGGAAGTGCTCTTTTGTAAAGTTTGGAAGGGACTTATCGATATGATGCAAGAAGATATCCCTGAAAACTTAAAGGGATTAAGTTTAAAATGTGTTGATATTCACATAGGCAAGAATAGTAATAATTACAGACTCAAAGAAAGCAAAACTGAAATAACATTAGAAGGCGCTAATCTCACAGCATTCCCCATCACCCTGAGAATGACCATTTCTGTCCATAATTATTTCTTTCAGAAATTTTTGCTCAAGAAAACCTCTCAATAAATCGTGTCCTTTGAATTGCATCCTTTGACATGAATTAACATATTAACAATTTTTATTCTGGAATATCCAGAAAATGTTCCCCAGTTAAAACAAATACATTTTTTCTTAATATACATGTGTCAGAAGGCCAGTGTTTTCCTGGGTTTCCTCCAAAAAATGTATTCAGGGTTTACATCCTGTCCATGCAGCATTCCAAGAGGCTAAGAGACAGCTGCATCTCTTCTCATGTGATGTTAAACACTGTTGTTTTTTTCCCAGGCTCTGCTCATTATTTCTTCCACCCCATCACCTTTCAGATGAGCACAAATGATTTGCTTAATATTTGCAGAGTTTCTAGCAACCAAAGATAGTGTCCTGACCTCTAACTCCACACTCACTTTCTCAACCTATTTCCCTTCCTTTTCCAGCATATATATCATCAGTCCTATCTGATTAGCATCTACTTTATCAAATACTTTCTAAGTAACATTTTATTTTCCTTACCATGGCCCTGTGTCTCCATGCCCTGACTGTCAGTTGTACTGGCCACCAATAATCCCACAGCTGTACTTTTTAGAAAAGTTCTATGGTGTGATACAACACCATATTTTGTTAATAGCTTTCTGAGTAGACCACTTGCCAGTTATTCCTCATACAGATCAAACAGAAAAACATCTCAGTGCTTTTAATGTATTTTTTTAAATTTGCACTGTGACTGCTTTTTCCTAAGCTCTTTATGTTGTTCTTGTTAGGGATAACTATATGAAATACACATATTTTAGCATATAAGCCACATGCTGAGGGAAAGGTAGAAAGGAATAAGCTCCTCTCTGAGAAAAATAATGGTAATTCTGTTTATGGCCAATAAATTATGTGATGCTAGTGATTAAAACTGAGCATGAAGTAAAGTTGGTGATGAGTGGTACTGTGGTTTCCAAGTCTGTATATTCATTCTAAACAATGAGCACCAAAATAAAACAAGAAAAAAGAATTAAAAAGCTTAGCTGCTATATTTGCTTATCTTTTAATCTTAAAATTTAGCTACATTTGCATTATGGGCAACAGGCAACCAAGACATAGTGCCTGGTTTTACTAATCGGTATCATATAGTAGAGGCATTGCTTTCAGCATCAGTGTAGACTGCATAAAATACACGATATATCTGCCATCATGCTCCATTTTTTTTTTTCCATATCTTTTGAATTTTTTTCTGATTCCCTGTTAAAGCTCTGGGGGACTCAGCTTGACTGGAACTGCTTTTAGACTCAGGGTGATTTATAGTGTTCTCTAGAAGATGTATAATCTACCTGACATTGTAGAGATCTGAAGAGAAATGGATAGCAATATATGTCTTGCAAAGAATTTATTACAGTAGCTGCTGTCCTGCACTACCTTTCTAAAATAAGCTCTTTCTTCTTAAATACTGAAAAAAAAGAAAAAAAAAAGTCAAAACTCTTGAATGCATGACAGAATTAGGCATTGCCAAAATTAACTTGAGAAATACAGGGATTATTAATGGAGAGTCAATTTGATAGTAAGGTGGATTTTCTAATGGTTTAACAGCAAGCCACAAAAACTATGATTCAATCACAACCTTAGTAATGCACAGACAAGATTTGGGGAGAAAAGGAATAATGTTTCACAAACCCTAGAGGAGAGGTGGAGGAGAATAAAGAATAGAATATATATATATATATATTTATCTACAAAAAAATAATAAGGAAATAGGGCCTTCCCATTAGAGGATCACCTGTACCATTTTAAGAGGTGACATAGGTATCACTTATGGCTTTCAAAACTCCTCTCAACTTTTTGTACATGTACCAACATGCTATCATCTATCAATTACAAAGAAAAGAAGCTGTTACTCTCACTGAAAAGATGTTCACTTCCTACAGTCATCACAATTTCTAAAGCTTATCAATTTTGCCACATGGGATTAGTTGAGTTTTCCCATGTAAAGTCAAAAACTGAGCCTTCAATGAAGATGTTCACTTTGCTACTCCGTATCCTGCTGGTATATAATCAGAGAAGATGACAGACATGCAAATATAACAGCCACCAATAGTCAGCTTTAGAGAGCTGTTTCAAAGGAGAGAAATCCTGCTGAGGTCTGGGTTAAAGCTTTTATGGAAGTGATGAGTCTGGATAGGTTCATGAAGGTCTAAACATACAGGGAAGGTGGAACAATAATTTGAAGTTGAGTACTTTTATTAAGGGAAAACAAAGTGTAATACACAGTATTTCAAAGAAACTATTGTAAATTCTGTTGCAAAAGTTCTGATTTTGCACTTTTCAGACAGGAACATTCATCTTGATTGTGTAATATTGCACTTTTAAAAGTACTTATGTGATGAAGCAGATATATTTGCTGTTGGATGAAGAAACATTTTTTAATGCAATATTTTAAAAAATTATTGAATATAGCTTTAATGGACCCATACTGTGTTGCAGAAGGTTTTACTTGTGTTTTGGTAAACATTTTAAGAAGGATGCAGGTTGTCTATTCTTCAGTTTTTGCTCAAGTGATTTATATGAGTGGCAGTTCATAACTGAAAGGCTCAGTTCTGTGCACGGGTTCAATCCTTTGCTATCCTTGTAGAGCTCAAAAGGATTGGAAAATAGCTGTCATATCCCTGCTGAAGCTTCTCATATCACACTGGCTTTTCTGCTTGGACCTTGAATTTTGTTCTGTCGAGGGCAGGCAGTGTATATTGGGCTTTAGGTGTCCTTGTGGTGAAATGACATTTTAGGACACAGCTGCCTGGCATTCCTCCAAGCATTATCAGCCAGAACAGGGAAAGGAGCAGGAGACTACTGGCTAGCTGCAAGCTAGGGCTGGTACTCCTGGTTAATGCCCTGCTCCTGAGAGGCCTCATGGGCAACAGACAGGGAGGGAACTGCCAGCAATATGTATGCATGTAGCATCTTCCTGGGGATGAGGCTCTTGGTGCCTTCCAGTCCCTGAGAGATATCTCCTGTTCCTGCTTTTGGTCCATTTTCTTCCAATGCACTCTGCTCAGTGAGCAGATAAATAATACCAGGAACCACACCTGGAAATGTCAGTAGCCTGAGGCATTTTGTAACTGAGGGATCTGTGGGCGTAATTTCTGACAATGATATTTGTCCAGCACTGTGAGTAGGAAACTTCAGCATGATTGCACCTGAAGGCTGGAGGGGCAATTTATTTTGTGGTGACTTAGAATACATTCTGAGGCTATGCTCTGTAGCTCAGTTTGCCAGTTTACTTTCACTGAAATTCTGTCAGCATTAGGTGTTCATAAACTAGGGAAAAAAAAACTACATGGCTCTCTTCAAATGTGATATATGGGTTTATTTCTTTGAAGTTCTTATTTTCTCACCTTATTCTAGAGCTTGGTAGCCGCCTTTCTCCACTCATCACAGTTTTACAACACAATACAAAAAAGATGTGGAGTAGGCTGCTGCAAGAGGGGTAGCCACTGTGTGTCTCAAACATGGAAGATGTTTTGTGCTGACCTGACACCACAGACTGTACTTTTCAGGTCATTTCAGTGGCATATCTCTGAGGTGTTCTTCTTTTGGCTGTAGTTTGTGCTCTTTTTGAGATATAAGAGTATCTCAAACAGGGATGTTTTGAGGCTCTCAAAACCTGAGCAGCTGTGACAGATCTGGCACATTGCTAGTATCATCAGGGCTTAAAGTTACTTGGTCACAGACCTCAATGAGCTGTCCTAAAAGAAATCCAAAAGCTTTCTTTTAGAGGCAAGAGGTGATGTTACAATTTGGAGTCTATCAGCAGGTCAGTTTTCTTTATTTGCTCCATGAAACTTTAGTGCAGTTAGTACTTCACAAAGGTTGGCAAATAGAACCGATTATCTTGTAAATCCGTATCTCAATTTTCTCTGCAATATAAAACCTTGTTATACTTGTGGGTGTTTTGAGCAAATTTCTTGCTGGAATACTGCTCAAAAATACTAAATGAAATAATCCTCATCAGGTGAAAAACAATCAAAAAGTTATATAAATAGTCTATATAGAACCATTGAGAGGTTTGGGACATTGAATTACTGTCATGCTTAAATACTTCCCAAGGCAGACAACTGTAAAAGACATTCCTCTTTCTGTAAGCACTTGCTCCTGGTAGAAACAAGAGTTATATTGATTTACTGCAATTTATTTTCTCCCTGGATTCTGGTCCTGACACTTTGAGAAGATTAATTGGAATTAATGGCATTTGCACAGCTAATTAAAGTCAGTCTCCTACAGTCAAATCAATTCCTTTAATCAGAGAAGTAACAAAGTCTTGCTCAATTCCTGCAGTCTGCATGTAAATGTTCTTTGCTTGAATAAGCAACTCTGCAGTCATTAGTGGTTGAACACGGACACTGGTTACAATACCTGGTAATTTCTTCAGTGCTTGAAAAGGGCAAATAATATACATATTCATTCTTACAGACAATGCAACAAAATTAGAATTTTTGAAATTTGAAATTAATTGAAGACATAGTTGGCTCTTATCCTTAGTCTATTCTTTAAGAACGTTTCTGAATTCATGGCAGCATCAGAGACTGTACCACAGATTTTCATGCACTGCACTAACACAAGTAAATGGGAACAGATCAAGGAAAGTACTTCCTCTATATAATCTAATGATTACTGAGCTTCATACAATATAGCATGTTAATGAATTAATGTGTGAAAAGGTCTTTCGTAGAGAAACACAAACAGGACTGAGAACAGAACATAACCAACCTGCTGTTAATCAGTATGTTTCTGCTTAAAATTTAAGACACATAAGTTCTAGTGAGAGACAAGGCTTTAGAAGACTATTATTCTTAGACCAATCCATACTGTTAACTTAATGCTTCAGCTGCAATAGACTTTGTTGGCAAACATGGACAGCATTGCTAACTGCAGCGATCTCATGAGATGGTGCAGGATCTTCTCAGCAGGCTGGCAGCTCCAGGAGAAAGAGCTAATAGCATTCATGTTCCGTGTGGCAATGGGCTTATGTTCTACTTTGATTTTTGGTGGTAAATGACACATGACAATGACATCAAGCAGGGACAGAATTATAGATGTTTCTTTAACAAAAAATTCCAAGCAAGTCTTTTTGAGCAGAAGGTGTGTTATTCATACAGTCTCTTGGGAACACTGAACATTGAAAATGGAAATGGGAAACTTCCGCACAATAGTAGAGTAGGGCTTGTGAGCAAAGTAGCCCCATGGGCCCTGAGCTCCAGCAGCCCAGGAGAGACTCATGGTGAAGTAGGCTGTTCCCGTGTGGCCCATGGACACATCTCCATGTGAGGCCACAGAGGATGCTTGGTGCAACAGTAGACGTAGCCTGGAGGAGTTCACCTTCAGGTAGGATAGCAAATACATTTTACTGTGCTGTTTCTTCCCCAAGCTGTAACTTGGCACTATGTAGTGCAGTCCATTTAGTTTGTTCAGAGATGGAAAGAAATCATTGCATTCATAAGATATCAAAAAATTTTATACTTTTTCTTGTTTGGACAGTTTGATACTGAAGTGTTTCCAAAGTTATAATTTAAAAGCCGAATTCTGAGCCATGTGAAAGACAGACTTCCATTACAGAGATAGTTTGGCAAGCTAATATGCTCTGGGATGAATGACTTATTGAAAGCTTCATGACAACTATTTGGTAGTTGTGCACTAAGGAGGTATTTCTCATTCTTCATTTCATCACTGAAAACCCCCTTAACTGATACAGCTGAAATAGCAAATATCTTTCAGATGCCATGGTCCTATCTCAGAAAATCCCAAGAGACTTTTTATTCAGTCCCTTGAAAATGTCGCATTTGAGTTATCTGAATTTGTAGCAAGAATAGATGTTTCCCAGCCAAAATGCTAATTCAGGTACAGCTTTAGTGACAAAGTCTGCTTTTTTGCTAGTACTGTATGAGGATTAGTACATTTGCATTGCTGAATATCCTATTGATAGTGCTTACAACTTTTTCAAATTAGCAACAGACACAAATCTTTAAACATATTGATAAGCAGATGCAGAGCTTGATGTATTACTTTCCTTTCTTTAGCACTTTTAAGGAGCCATCCTTTATACTGTTCAAAGGCAAGAGTTTGGAAATCTTTTCTTCTGATTTAAGTATAAAGACTTTGCAAATACTATGCAGTTTGTTGATAATTAACCTTTTTGGCTATATTTAATCATGTTGGGCAAAACTCTTGATTATAGTTAGTCCACTGGAGACAATGTCAGTTTCACAAATCTACAGGGGAAATCTGTATGCCTTTTTTTTTTTTTTTTTTTTTTGGTGGTTGTATATCGGCCAATTTAAAACTATTTAGTAATAAATCTAATTTAAACCTAATTTTACTACTCCCATATGTTGTAAGGTTTTGTTTTTTTTTTTTCATGCTGGTAAGAAGAACCTTGCTAAGTGGCTCTTCTATCCTCTGAACTGTGTAGCAATTTTCCTTACAATCACCTTTGAATTAACATGAATATGGTATTATATATATTTTTTTAATTTGAAGAATTAAAACATAAGAAAATGCTGACAGACTATATAATTAAAATAATCCAATATTGAGAAATTAAGCCTAGTCTGGATTTCAGTGCTTCTTCTGGCAGGCTTTTTCACACATTTTCTGTTTTTTTTTAGCTAAATTCATGTACCTTCATTGACAATTGCATTGAAGTACAGCAGTTCCTCCATACATTCTTTACATTAGAGCATTCTCTCTGGCTGTTAAGGAGCCTGTTTGCTCCTCACTCTGTGGAATATTTTTCTCACTTCTCTGAAGCTTGCTCTCCCTCATCTGGGTAAATTGACAGTTTAAATCTCCATAAAGTTACTTGGTGATGCTGGATGGTGGAAAAAATATACTAGGCCTGGCTAGCAAGCAAGCTGCTGCTCATGCAGTGGATCCAGTTCCATAGCTTTCAGAAGAAGAGGATATAACAGCACTATGATCTTTGTGTCTTCCTTTCCAGGGATGTGGCTTTGATTTGGTTTGGTTTCATGCTAATGATGCCAAAATCGGGTAACAAACACCTGTCCATTTCTGTGAACTAGGTTTTATTTTTCCCACATGAATCCTTTCCGAAAGTTAATGTGTACATCTTCGTACATCTTTTGTCCCATTGTTACAGTTTTCCTAGCCTTAAATAATATCAGCCAAACTTGCTGAGGGACAATGGAGTGGAACTTGGCCAGAGGACACTGCTAGCAGCCAGGCATACTCTGTGAATCCAAAAATTTAGGAGAAACCATAACTATAGCTGATTTAGCTAAGATGTCCCTCAGTTTTAGGGAGAATCCAAGCATTGATTGGATTGGAGCTCCTGCCTGGCCTTTAGTACATTGTTATCAAAAGCAAGACTCAAAAAAAAACAGAAGGTAAATTTTAAGTTAATGCAGGAAAAGGGAAGTTTCAGACAAGGAAAATAGGTATACAAACAGTGCAAAAATATTTATCTTCATGTTCAGTGGCACATGCAGATAATCTACTGGAAAATTACTGACAAGCACTGAGTTGTTGATAAAGGTGCAAATAATTGTCATTTTGAACTCTTAATGTTATTTGCAGAAATGTCTTGTGCTCAAACATAAATTAAGAATAAATTAATGAGTCCAAAAGGCAGTCCTTCAGAAATAAGAATCTTCTTGTTTTGAAGAGTTTTGCAGACAAGACAATTTTTAGCTCAACCAAAACTGTGGTGAAAATTCAGACATGGAACTAACCCTGACAAAAAAAAAAAAAAAAAAATGCAAACTCTCTGGCATGGGAAACTTTTCTTGAAAGCTGTGGCTCCCATTGAAGTCAACAGCACTTCAGAAGCTTTACTCTAGTGATGGTAAACACATTCTTGACATTGGATTTGTGCAGTTGGCTTTGACGGTCTGTTTATGAATTCAGCAGAAGCAAGCTGCTTTGTCACAGAATCTGAGCAGAAAGCAGCAGCTATCACCCCTTTCATTCTCTTCCCATATTGTGAACTGTTTGATGCAGACATTAAAGAGAAACTACTGATGACAAGAAAAGTACTGAGGTGGGAAAGCTCATACTTGAAATAGGAAATGGAAGTGCACTGTAGATTGTACTTCTGTATGTGCAAGGAACACTTCAAATATCAGAGTGGAAACCCTGTCAGGAGAGGAATTGGCCATGCCTGAAAAGATGTTTAGAAATCACACAGGTGGTGGTCACTGAGGAATATCAGTGCCTTGGAAAATACACAAATTATAAATCAGAAACCACGAGGATGTTTTTTTCCTTCACCTATGCTGAATTTTACAAATCAACACAAACTTAGATGGGTGATGAGTATTTCACAATTCTCTAAACTATGAGGGCTTTAACAGATCAGCTGAGGTTGTTGACAGTGTTGGAAGCCAGATGCTTGACTTTGTAAAAAGAGTTACATAGTGGTCTAGTTTTTGGACTAGTGTTGAATAAAAATTCATGCACATCCAGAACAGTTATACAAGCAAGAAAGTGAGGGAAAGAAAATACATTTAAACACAAATGTTTTATTTCTAGAGAAGTTGGAAAGTCCCAGTATGCTCAATGGGACGTGGTCATTCTTTCTGCTGGATAAGATCCAAGGCTGGCTTCAGTTCACAGGAATACTACTGAAACCAACAGGGAAAATTCAATACATGGAGATACCATGTGTGTTGGAAAGTTGATTCTTGTTGCTGATGCTAAAGAAAAACTTATGGAAAAAAAAACTATGTGTTTCTCTGGAAAAGCAGAAAATCAGAATGCTCCTTGACTGAACATATAATGAAAACACATTGATTATGCTAGCTTGTGAAATCTGAGACAAATTGCCACTGACTTCAGAAAGGCTAGCATGTCTGCCCTCTTGCTCCAATATATAAATGTCAACACCTTTTCCTTCTTTCCTGCACTTTGATTTTAAGAAAAAAAGAGGACAGCTCTCTGCTGTTCAAACCCAAAGCTTATCCCATTAAAACAATGTGATTTCAGGTCTTCAGAAACATATGTTAATGAAATAGATTCACGAACCAGAAGTAAATCCTTTTTTTTTTTTTACTTTTTTTTTTCTTTTTCTCCTTTTTTTTTTTTTTTTTTTTTTTTTTTTTTTTAATATATATATCGGTACAGATAAGAACTCCTTGTTGACATTCACTTTCCTCCAAACTAAGTATCACTAAAAAAACCTTTTCTATTTATCTGTAATTCTAAGGATGACATCAGGCATAACATTTTAATACGAGGCTTCTATCAAACAACAGGTACTTCCAGATGTCATTATAAGGAGTTAATCAGTAGCTTTTACATATTTATTGGTGAGGTGGAAGCTAGCGTGAATTAGCACCAGATATTCTGTTGTAGATGTTACAAATTTTAACTCAGTAATATTTTACCATTATTCCTCTCTCCCATCACAATAGAAGAAAACTATTTTTGTTAATTAAATATGAAATTTTATGAATTGCCTTCATTTGGATAAAGCCTGGAATGGGAGAGTTGAAGAGCAGGAAAAAAAAATTCTATCATCAAAGTTCTCTAGAAAAACTTTATATTAAACTTAAAAACTTTTGTTAGTGCAACATTATGATGCCTATAATCTTTAGACGTATGTTCACAAAGTTATAAAATCTAATTAGCTCACACAGAGGGAGGACTAAAAAGTCACGTAGTTACAGGAATGATCTCCACAAAAACATGTACCACAAAAGCATGTAAATTGGAAGATGAAATTGTGCAGATGGCCAGGACTCACATGGGAAATTAATCTTTTGGAGATGAATCTTCTGGAGATGTTTGCTACATAGATGAGTTTCATTTCAGAGTGCAGAGATCTGCAGTTCAGTACATGAGCAGTGATCAAGCTTCTGTTTGAAAAAGCAAATTTTGTGTACTTATCCGTTATGGCCATTTGGGAACAGAATCAAAGGATGTTGCTATTACAGGCTATCAGTGCCAAAATCACAGGCTCAGCCTTGAAGTCAGACCAGGTTGTTCAAAGCTTTATCCCAAGGTGGATTAAAACCCTCCAAGAAGGGAGCACCACTTCTCTGTACCTAATTCATGCTTTCAGCATATTCTCGTGTTCCCAGTTCCTCTGCACAGTGGCCCTGCACTTCCTTGTATCAACTGTTTCCCCCCTAGTTTGGGATTACCTGCAAACCTGGTGGGTGTATGCCTTGTAACCCCTCCTTTTCACTGATTTGAGTCTCCTGCAGGTGCCATCAGGCAAAACAGAACATACTCAAAACTTTTATCTGTGAGGACTCATTCCATGATCTGTCCATATGATGAAGTGAGTCTAACCAGCTTGTAGTTCTCCAGACCCATCTTCTTCTTCTTCTTCTTCTTCTTCTGTTTTTTTTTTGTTTTTTTTTTTTGAAGATGGTTGCAATATTTGTCTTTCTCCAGTCATCAGGAACCTCACCTGATCACCACAACCTTTCAATTATACCACAGAACAATCTTGTGAAGGCACCATCCAGTTCTTTCAGCACCATCGGTTGCAGCATGTTGGGTCCTACTCCTCTTAAATTAAATCAATCTTGACAACACTGTGCTGTTTTCTGCTCTTCTGTATTACTCCCTAACTTCCCCCTTGCTGCACAATGTGCTGCCATCTGGTTGAGGAAGCCCTCTCTGTGCTTCTGCAGCACTGTAGTGATTTTGGAAGGGCAACAGCGCAGCACATGATAATCTCTATTGCAGAGATGGGATAGCAATGCCAGCTTCAGAGCTTAGATGATAAGACTACTTTGTTATTTTAATCACTTTCAGGATCTTCTGAAGTTTAAATTATTGATGATAATATCACGTCAATTTCTAGTTTATTTACTTTTTGAAAAAAAGTTCTCAAAACAGTAAAAAAATTAATATCTTACATCAAATCTTCTCATTCCATTCTGACTGGAATTAAAGGGTATTAATATATGGCTACTTTCCATATACATATATATTTCAATCATATTTTTCATTCAATATTTCTTCTCTTCAAGTGTTTATATTAAATAAGCAGTAGAATTAGGGTGCATACACTTCCTATTAGACATTACTAAATAAATGTACTTAGGTGATATTTGCATTTACTTCCTTATGTTTTATGCCATGCTATCAGAAAAATCCAATCCAAAACCAATTAGGAAATCAATGTAATTTCAGAATTAATAAATACAGCTTGATTTACTGATTAAAATGTAGAAAGAAAAAGATTTGTATCATGTGGACAGTTAAAAAACATTTAAATTGCAGCATTTATTATTCTGGTCAAATGGCCTTTAAATGTGCAATAAAGAATTTTCTCTGAAATTATTTTGTGAACAATTTTAATTTACTAATGTATTCAGAGATAACTATGGTGAGGGAAAAGAGGCTAACCTGACCAAATAAATTATCCCTTACAATGTATTTACTCGCTTCTAATTAAAAACAATAAAACCTGTTTTATGAATACTTAACTTGAGCAAAGACTGTACCAGTTCATTTATACTTATCACAGAATTACAGAATTACAGAAACACAGAATCATATAATCACTGAACTGTAGGGGGTTGAAACGGACAGTTGGAGATCATCCAGTCCAACCCTCCTTCTAAAGAAGGTTCTGTTCAGCAAGTTTCACAGGAAAGCATCCAAGTGGGTCTTGAATATCTCCAGTGAAAGAGACTTCACAGCCTCTCTGGGCAGCCTATTCCAGTTCTTTGTCACCTTCACAGTAAATACATTTTTCCTCATGTTTGGATGGAACTTCACAGAGTCACAGAATCTTAGAATGGTTTAGGTTGGAAGGGACATCTGAGATCACCTAGTTCCTACCCCCTGCTATAGGACACTTCCCTCTAGACTGGATTGTTCACAGCCCCATCCAGCCTCGCCTTGAATTCTTCCAGGGAGGGGGCAACCACAGCTCCTCTGGGCAACCTGTGTTAGTGTCTCAACACTCTCACAATAAAGATTTTCTTCCTAATATGTACTCTAAATCTATCCTCTTTCAGTTTAAAACAATGTCTCTTCTTCCTGTAGCTACATGCCCTTATTAGAAGTCCCTCCCCAGTTTTCCTGTGTGTCCCCTTCATGTACTGGAAGGCCACTATAATGTCCTCTCAGAGCCTTCTCTTCTCCACGCTGAAGAGCCTCAACTCTCAGCCTGAACTCATATGGGAGATGCTCCAGCCCCCTGATCACCTTTGTGGCCCTCTCCTCGACCTGCTCCAACAACTCAATATCCTTTGTTTGTTGGTGGCTCCATGCTTTGTTACAGTACTCCAGCTGGGACCTCACAAGGGCAGAGTAGAGAGGGACAATCTGTAAATCTGCCGGTCATGTTTCTCTTGATGCAAGCCAGGATATGGTTGGCCTTTTGGACTGCAAGCACGGACTGCGAGGTCATGTTGAATATTTTGTCTGTGAACACCTCCAAATTCTCCACAGGGCTGTTCTCAAGTCATTCTCCTCCCTCCCTCCCTCCCTCCCTCCCTCCCTCCATCCCTCCCTCCCTCCCTCCCTCCCTCCTTCCTTCCTTCCTTCCTTCCTTCCTTCCTTCCTTCCTTCCTTCCTTCCTTCCTTCCTTCCTTCCTTCCTTCCCTCCTTCCTTCCTTCCTTCCTTCCTTCCTTCCTTCCTTCCTTCCTTCCTTCCTTCCTTCCTTCCTTCCTTCCTTCCTTCCTTCCTTCCTTCCTTCCTTCCTTCCTTCCTTCCTCCCTCCCTCCCTCCCTCCCTCCCTCCCTCCCTCCCTCCCTCCCTCCTTCCTTCCTTCCTTCCTTCCTTCCTTCCTTCCTTCCTTCCTTCCTTCCTTCCTTCCTTCCTTCCCTCCTTCCTTCCTTCCTTCCTTCCTTCCTTCCTTCCTTCCTTCCTTCCTTCCTTCCTTCCTTCCTTCCTTCCTTCCTTCCTTCCTTCCCTCCTTCCTTCCCTCCTTCCTTCCCTCCTTCCTTCCCTCCTTCCTTCCTTCCTTCCTTCCTTCCTTCCTTCCTTCCTTCCTTCCTTCCTTCCTTCCTTCCTTCCTTCCTTCCCTCCTTCCTTCCCTCCTTCCTTCCCTCCTTCCTTCCCTCCTTCCTTCCCTCCTTCCTTCCCTCCTTCCTTCCTTCCTTCCTTCCTTCCTTCCTTCCCTCCTTCCTTCCCTCCTTCCTTCCCTCCTTCCTTCCCTCCTTCCTTCCCTCCTTCCTTCCCTCCTTCCTTCCCTCCTTCCTTCCCTCCTTCCTTCCCTCCTTCCTTCCCTCCTTCCCTCCTTCCTTCCCTCCTTCCTTCCTTCCTTCCTTCCTTCCTTCCTTCCTTCCTTCCTTCCTTCCTTCCTTCCTTCCTTCCTTCCTTCCTTCCTTCCTTCCTTCCTTCCTTCCTTCCTTCCTTCCTTCCTTCCTTCCTTTTCCCCTCCCTTCCTTCCTTCTCCCCTCCCTTCCTCCCCGCCTCCCCATTGCCTCCCCATCCTTCCCTCCCATCCTTCCCTCCTTCCCTCCACTGATATGAGAGTTTCTTTATAACTGTTTAAGACTGTGGAAAACTTGCATGCCATTACAGCTGATATGTAGCTGAATTATGGAGTTACTGTGTAGAACAAATAGCTCAATGTCTGTCTTTACTTCTTTTGACATAGCACTGCTTCTAGTACCACTGACTGAATGTCTGTCTCCTTTATGAAATCTAACATTTGTCAGTCCTTTCCTGCTCCAAAAATAATAACAAAAAAATGCTTCTTCAACTTGCATCCAATCTGTTCTGTTTGTAGATAAACCTATCTCACATTAAAACAAGACTTAATTTAGCATAACTTGTCAAACTGAACAATCTTCACTTGATTTTGACCCTCTGTTTCAGTAATGAAATTAAATATTGGCCAGACTAAGGATGCTGACAAAAAAAAAAAAAAAAAAAAAAAAAAAAAAATCAGGCAAAAGCATTAAGAATAGTTATTGAAAAGTTTTTAGGTTTTTTTGTTTCTGTTTGTTTTGTTTTTTTTTTCCCTTTTTCCCATACTTAATTTTCATTGCATTTTTTTTTCCTTTTTATAAACTGTACCAAAGAAAACAGATTATTGGATCACTGCAGTAATTATGTAATTGCTACATGCATTTCTGCTCTCATCAGAAAACATCAGAATGCAAATCTGTGAAGTTCATGATGCAGCAGAGTAGTTTCCATTGCTATTTACATTTCAAGTTGCTATTTAGAGTTCAAATTAATCTGAAATAAGCAGATGAAGAACATCAGTTGTGCTTTTCTTTGACAACTGAAATCTTGGCATTGGTATGAAAGATAGCGTAAATGTTCTTTTGCCAAAGCTGCCAGTGCTGATTAAAGTTTATGCTTAGTGTAGGTCTATTTATTTCTTTCTTCAGTTTTCATACTTCAATTTGGTTATCTCAAGCATATGAATTATACACAAAACCATAATATGTTTCTGATATTTTGTTTCTCTAATATTGGGTATTATGTTTATGTCCACGCCTACAATAAAACAAACAAAAGAAGCTCTCTCCTTCCATGAGCTCCTTGAAAACATGCCTGAAGAATATATATATGTGTTTGCAGAATATTCTATATGTGGGCCAAATATAGTCTCTCCAAATTACTTTTAGCAGGATCTTTAATCCTTTGTAATATTTTCTAAAATGGACAACAGACATAAAAAAATGTTAGGTTTTCACTGTAATATTCCCTGAAAACAGCATCATGTTCCATTTTTCAAGTCTGAGAGAAAGCTTTCCAGGCAAGGCAGTGCAAACATTTCAAAGCAGAGAGCTGACTTCTCAGAATGACTTCTATTAAATTGAAGATAGTGAGCTTCATTCAGTTACCCCTATATTAATCATTATCCCCAGACTTTGATTTATCTGTGAATTTATTTAAGATTCAAGTTCAATGTATTTGTTTTAATCTTTCCACTTTTTTTTTTTTTTTTTTTAGCTTTTCCCCGACTAGTTACAAATTACCAGGATCTTGTATAGATCCCACAGAATTTGGAGCACTGAAGCTCCCACGCTTTTAATAACTCCTTCAGCTAATATACTAATCAATCCTTCAGCTAATATACTAATTCCCTCCAGCTCCATAAAACTTCATCTGTTCTTCTCATTGTATTTTTGAAGACTGTTGAACTGTTCTGAAACACTGAATAATTCAAGTAGTTGAAATGGTTTCTCCAAACAATTTCCAAAGATTAGTTTAAAGGAGAAGTGATTTTCACACCTTCTCATCCCTATGTGAAGCAAAAGCAGAATCCAAGGATAGTGAAAAGTACATCCAGAAGATATGAAGAAGCAAAGCCTTTTCCAAGCCCAAGAAAATGAATCAAATTGTCTTCTCAATGATCTGAGCTTCAGCCATGACATGAGAAAGCTGCAGAATTTATTGGAGAAGAGGAGTTAAGAAAAAAATAAAATCCAATGATAAAACATTTGGAAAACTATGGTCTCTTGTTCTGATTGGATACAAGAAAGTGCTAGGAAAAGACAGGGAATAGGAATGCAGTAAACTCACAAGAGAAGTTACTGTGCAGATTTCATTATAGTGTTGTAAATGCTGCCCTAGAAGGACTCGTTGATGATTGCTCAAGAAAAAGAATGGGTCTTTCTTCCTGGGTGAGAAGTGTTTAATGGCACTGGAATTGTTCAATTAATTAAGAACTCTTTATGACAGGAAGTCTGTTGTTCTTCCTAACATTTCTTGTAATATAGCAAGTTACTGATTTTTGTTCACATTCAGAAATTAAGATCTCATTTATACCTAGAGAATAATAAATGACATCCGGATAGCACTCCCTTCATTTTATATAATGGACTATACCCTTACCTCACTTTGCTATAAACCTGCAGTAGTTTCATCAAATTAATGGATTTTCTTCTATACTTACACAACAATTAATGCAATCCTGCCAGAAAATAGGCCAGAGGCCAACCATGAAAATGTTCATATAGCTTTTCTAGTTACAAGGAAATTGTGAAGTGGATGCTTTTGGAGAAAAGTGATTCTGATTTCTCCTCTGGCAATACAGGGAATAAGTTTATTCATATCCTATTTTTCAGTTTTGACTCAAAACCAATGAACTCTCATTAAAACTCCCCAGCTTGAAAGAAATAAATACGATTTTTCTATACAATAAGTGAGCTCAAGCATAGTGAAAGAAATTATTCTTCTGCCTTCGTGATTGAGCCACCTTGATGCTGGCTGCTGTAGGAGATACATTTGATGGCAGTATCACTGATTTGGCTGCCAGAACTGAAGATGCCAGGATTGGTGAAATATGTTTGGTTGGATGCAAAGACTTGGACAAGGCTAGAGTTCCAGTCTGTCTTGCTCCCCAGGACTGTGGGAATAAGATCCAAAATAGGTCATCATCGATCTTGGATAACCCTTCAGCACTGGGAAAAAGACTCATTCCTGTTCTGAACTCTGTGGCTTTGATACAAAAAATGGCAATATTGCAATTAGGCAGTGAAGAGCAAATCCTCAGAGTTGGAACAATTTTTTCTGTAACTTTTTTGATTTTAGATGAGTGACTTTTTCAGAGTCCTTAAAAAGCTGTTGCTGAAACTGATAATTATGATTCCTTAGGAGAAATGTAGCTTCCTATTAACATGCTTGACAATTATGCTGAGTGCTCATGAGATTGTTAGAGGTAGCATCTCCATACAAAGAAAGATGGACAAATACCAAAACTGAAGTAATATCCATTCACTCTTATATGAAATTTCAGGAAGAATACTCCTGCTGGCTTTTTGAAAATATGGCAGACTAGTCAGGCTATATATACTAATTGACATACTTAAAGATCTTGCCATCACTTGTACTTCATTTTGTGAATTAATTTTAATTTTTTTTTTTTAATTAATTTTAAATTTTTTTCTTATTCTGGTAGTTATTAAAATACTCTCCTGGAGCCAAATTGAGCCTGGAATTACTATAGATCCATTTTTATTTTCCTCGAGACATGGATTTTAATTTTGAATATGCAGAGATATCGTCTGTATTATATTATCAAGTGCAGGAAGCTGAGCTCTTCTTACTAACAATCTTGAATGCAAACAGAACTCAAAAAAAAAAAAAAAAAGAAAATGCAGTTGCACTCTTCATTTCTTCATTCCCATCTTCAAAACAATCCAGCAAATAAAGCTTACAGGTGATCCAATCAGTGCAGGAAGGAAAAATGTTAAGGGTGACCTAGATATACTGTGAAATACTGTAAAAAAAAGGCCTTTTGCTGTGACTTTTTGGTTTTATTTTATGTACATCAGCGAAAAGGCTGAGGTATGACTGCTCAAGTAAACTACAGTTCTGCACATTATGCTTCTTGAGACTCTGACAACATAAAATTATCATATTTAATTCAGATAGTTTAAACATCAACACTGGGATCACAGTAAAAGGAAAGCTACTGTGCTATAATACTACAGGATGAGCAAACTAGTTATCTGCCCCATCTCAGGTAGATTTAAACTAAACTCTTGAAATACGTATTGTTCATAATGTGCATAATTAGTGTAATTAATATTGAAATTGATTTAAATCCTTTGCTATGCTTTGTGCTTAATGATATTTTTATAGCAGATAAAGGTTATCTAACTCATGTTCTGAAGAAAATTTTGTCTCTATCTCACATTTTCTATAGTATTATGTAAGAATCTTTGCCTTATTCACCTGTTTTCCTCTGGAAGGATTATAGAAATAAATTGTGCTCTGTATTCTAATGTATGAAATTAATTTTTCTTGTTACCATTTTGGCAGGGCCTTACTGATCCTGCTCAGACTCCTTTCCCACTACTGAGATCAGGAGTCCAATGTCAGACCAGCCTTGTCCCACTGAAGCCTCTTCATTTTCACCACAGTCTACTTGCACTGCAGACCCCCTGAGTCCCAACTCTCACCCATGAACCAGCAATCCATTTTTCTCCTCAGGGTTTGCTGCTCTGATTTGTTTGGCTCTTCCTGTTTCCATGAAAGAGGAGAAATCTATCCATCCTTCTTCCTCCTCTGGGGCTGATGGTTCCTGCCCCAAATTGCTCAAGTCTTTATGCTGTCTCCTTCAACTGCTGGGTGATCTGGATCCACCCTGCACTTCTACTATCCCACTGCTGTGACAGAGCACAGGTTTTGTCCTTGGTGGATTTGGAAAGTGATAGTCATCAGCAAAATGCCTATAGAGACTGTTCCGTCTTCAATGTGGCCTAATATAGAAGAAAAAGAAACAAAACCAGCTTAAGAACAGAAAGGAAAGCTAATGGATTATACTAATAGGGAGATGTCCTTCATATATGTGCAAACAGAAATATCCAAATGTTTCCAGACGGTTTGCAAGGTCATCCCTAGAAAGGCATGTGTCTTAACAGTGGCAGGCAGTTCAGTTAGTACCAGTGGGATGAGGAGAGAATTGGAAAAGTGAAAGTGCAAGAACTCATGGATTATTTACTAGGTAAAGCAAAGGCTATGAAAATCAAGGAATTCATTCACTATGTCCTGTCAACAGACAGCGACTTCCACGAAAGCAGGGCCCATCATGCAGAATTGTTTCTTTGAAAAATACACTATCAGATGTCCCCCTCCTTCCTCCCTCTTTCCTACAGATTTTACTGCTGAGTTTTACAACATATGATATAGAATATCTCTTTGGTTACTTTAGGTCAGATACCAGCTATGTTGATAAGCTCCTGTTTCCTCACTGGTGGAGGACTTTATAACTCAACTGGAGCTAGGCCAGCTATGACCACGCTGTTCCTTCAAAGTTGCTTTC